>NC_092239.1:14240819-14313319 GCF_036320965.1 Panulirus ornatus
TATCTCGGAAAGCAAAAATGGGTATGTTTGAAGGAATAGTGGTTCCAACAATGTTGTATGGTTGCGAGGCGTGGGCTATGGATAGAGTTGTGCGCAGGAGGATGGATGTGCTGGAAATGAGATGTTTGAGGACAATATGTGGTGTGAGGTGGTTTGATCGAGTAAGTAATGTAAGGGTAAGAGAGATGTGTGGAAATAAAAAGGGTGTGGTTGAGAGAGCAGAAGAGGGTGTTTTGAAATGGTTTGGTCACATGAAGAGAATGAGTGAGGAAAGATTGACCAAGAGGTGTGTCAGAGGTGGAGGGAACGAGGAGAAGTGGGAGACCAAATTGGAGGTGGAAAGATGGAGTGAAAAAGATTTTGAGTGATCGGGGCCTGAACATGCAGGAGGGTAAATGGCGTGCAAGGAATAGAGTGAACTGGAACGATGTGGTATACCGGGGTCGACGTGCTGTCAATGGATTGAACCAGGGCATGTGAAGCGTCTAGGGTAAACCATGGAAAGCTGTGTAGGTATGTATATTTGCGTGTGTGGACGTGTATGTATATACATGTGTATGGGGGTGGGTTGGGCCATTTCTTTCGTCTGTTTCCTTGCGCTACCTCGCAAACGCGGGAGACAGCTCCGAACAGAGGGCTGAGCCTTTGAGTAAATATCCTCACTTGGCCCCCTTCTCTGTTCCTCCTTTTGGAAAATTAAGAACGTAAGGGGAGGATTTCCAGCACCCCGCTCCCTCCCCTTTTAGTCGCCTTCTACGACACGCAGGGAATACGTGGGAAGTATTCTTTTTTCCCCTATCCCCAGGGATTATATATATATATATATATATATGTATATATATATATATATATATATATATATATATATATATATATATATATATATATATATACCTTTCCTATCCACAGGGAAATGAAACACAAGTTCCCAAGTGCACTTTCATGTAATAATCATACCATCAGGGGAGACACAAGAAAGAAACGTAGCTAGGACGCCATTTGGTAAACGTCACTTGTTTAAGTCACATGTTTACCAAATGGCGTCCTAGCTACGTCTCTTCGTTGTATATCATCTAACTATTATATTTTTTCTTGTATCTCCTCTGATGATGTGATTATTACAAGAAAGTGCACTTTCAAACTTATCGTGTCTCAATTTCCTGTGAGAAGAATCTAATTGATCACGTGATCAATTGTGATCTTTTCTAATATATATATATATATATATATATATATATATATATATATATATATATATATATATATAGCGTTAATGAGATGGCCTTGATTAAAGCGTCAGTTGCACATGCCATCTCAGCTAACAATACAAAAGTACCTGTAATAATAGTAATAGTCATTATTACTTTCACAATTACCACCATCGACTGTACATGTACTATATATGTACGTTTATGTATCAGCATAAGTGTATATGTGTGTGTCTGTGTCAGCATGTACCTGTATACGTGCACCACGTGTGTTCGTACACCTCAACACGTGTTCCCTACCACCCAGGCGATGACAATGACTGTGTGTGTGTGTGTGTGTGTGTGTGTGTGTGTGTGTGTGTGTGTGTGTGTGTGTGTGTATCACTCGCGTTGCCCTGTCTCTTAACCTTGTATATACGTACCATGTCTTTACTCCTATATGCATGAACACACACCCAAGCATAAGCCAAGTACCCATTTATCGAACAACCCCGAAGGAAGGATGAACACCTGGTTGGGAATGGTCCGACTGCCATACCCAGGGATCGAACCCATGTGGGTCCGACCCCGGGCTGGCAGGCTCGTGCTGACTCATGGTCAGTAACGCGAGCCACTACACCACGTGTGTGTGTGTCTGTGTAATTACCTGCCTGTTGGGTAAATGGGTTATGTAGTATCTGTGCAACACTCATGGGAACCCATCTGTTTGTGTGTGTGTGTGTGTGTGTGTGTGTGTGTGTGTGTGTGTGTGTGTGTGTGTGTGTGTGTGTGTGTGTGTGCGCGCACGCCAAGGAACGTGTGTGTGTCACGTTGATCTGCACGGGTATGGCACACCTTACTCCTGTCTCTCGACCACCACTAGCAAATCTGGTTATGACCCATCTACATATTCTTAATTGACTCTCTCTCACTCTCTCGGCCCGACCCGCCTTGGTGCGTGAGCTTGCCTCTCTCTCTCTCTCTCTCTCTCTCTCTCTCTCTCTCTCTCTCTCTCTCTCTCTCTCTCTCTCTCTCTCTCTTGCTCACTCGATGGCCACCTGTTTTCGCCGACCGCTGCTTGCCATTACCCAGGAATACTTTAAAGCAATACACACACCACCACGAATGTGTATATATGAACGATGGTTATCAAGAGGAGCGCGCGCGCACGTGTGTGTGTGTGTGTGTGTGTGTGTGTGTGTGTGTGTGTGTGTGTGTTTAATTACTATTTGTGTGTTACGGGGAGAGAGTTTTGACACGTGTGTTGCCCCGTCGCTAAGCCTTGTATATATGTACCGTATTTACTCTTTTATATAAACACATCCACACACAAACGCCATCCAAAGCCAGGTGCTCATTTATCGACCAGCTCCTGAGGGGAGTATGAACACCTAGGTTGGATGTGGACCAACTGGTGTGTCATGGAGAACATTAGTGTGTCACGGCCAATCATGAATGTCAGAAGTGTTGCATCAGTGGTGACCTGAAGTGTGAGAGAGACCTGGTGTGTCCCGGGAGACCTGGCGTATCACAGAGGACCTGGCGTAACCTGAAGGACCTGGTGTGTCACAGGAAGACCTGGCGTATCACAGAGGACCTGGCGTAACCTGAAGGACCTGGTGTGTCACAGGAAGACCTGGCGTATCACAGAGGACCTGGTGTAACCTGAAGGGCCTGGTGTGTCCCGGGAAGACCTGGAGTATCACAGAGGACTTGGTGTAACCTGAAGGACCTGGTGTGTCACAGGAAGACCTGGCGTATCACAGAGGACCTGGTGTAACCTGAAGGACCTGGTGTGTCACGGAAGACGTGCCCCCAAGCGTTAGCTTCGTGTCCACAGCAGTGACCAAAGTTACTGACCTTAGACCTTTCCCTTAAGGATCAGGTGTAAGGTCAAGCCATCTATACCCAAGGGTCGTACCTTAGGTGCCGTTATGCTCAAGGGTCGTATAGTCGTGCACAAGCGTCGTACCGTTGTGCATGAGGGTCGTGCCGTTATGCTCAGGGGGTCGTACCTTCGTGCACAAAGGTCGTGCCGTTATGCTCAAGGGGTCGTACCGTTGTGCATGAGGGTCGTGCCGTTATGTTCAGGGGGTCGTACCGTTGTGCATGAGGGTCGTGCCGTTATGCTCAGGGGGTCGTACCTTTGTGCATGAGGGTCGTGCCGTTATGCTCGGGGGGTCGTACCGTCGTGCACAAAGGTCGTGCCGTTATGGTCAAGGGCCGTACCTTCGTGCCCCCATGGGCTAGACAAGTGACTGAACCACCACCTTACCTGAAGGGGGTTCGGTCAGTCTTCGTCTTGTTTAGATCCTCAGCGTCGTGTCTGCTCCAGGATACTAGCACAAAGGGAAGTGCTAACGACAATACTAAGCAACTACGACATCTTTACCTCCTTCCCATCTCTCCCCCTTCAAACAAAGGCTTTCCTGTCTCCCTACCACACTCTCTCTCTCTACCCACCCGACATTTTCTCATCCCCCTCCCTTCTTTCTCACCCTTCTTCCCCTC
Source organism: Panulirus ornatus (assembly GCF_036320965.1). Classification (NCBI taxonomy): domain Eukaryota; kingdom Metazoa; phylum Arthropoda; class Malacostraca; order Decapoda; family Palinuridae; genus Panulirus; species Panulirus ornatus. The sequence goes on from NC_092239.1 coordinate 14,244,518, forward strand.
ATCAGACCCATCTACTCCCTCCCTACCAGCACACACTTTAAACCCCATTTACCTGGAGTCATCACCACCACAACTGCCAATTGAGGATGCTCCTCTGCATGACGTCACGAGCGAGAGAGAAAAGGAGGGAAGAAGCGATAGGGAAGAGAGAAGAGTTGGGGGTTAAGGCGGAAGAAAAGGAGTGCCATAAGGCACAGCCAGCGCGTAGCGCTCACCGCACATATCATTACCTACCACGGGTTGTCCCCTCTGTCCCTATGAGGTTCCTGCAGCGCTCAGGAAGCTAGCCACGTCCACCGGTGAGGACCACAGGGACACTGTTATTCTCACTTGCTTCACACTTTACGTATGCAATCGTCTGTCTTCCGTTCATCTACATTTTCTTTTCATTGTGCCATTTCCTTCTCTCGTTTTCTCTTCAGGGTTTCACGACTCGCCCATCCGTGGATTTCTAAATTCGATGGACAAAAATCGTATCACGCACGTTGAGGCGGTTTATCATCAGCTTTCTCTTTAACTACTGATATGTTATCACTGTCGGGTATCATATCATCTCACGCGGTGATTCCATTTTCTTTTTTAATATCTTTTTTCATCGCTGAGGTTCTTCACTTTTATTTTTTTTTTTCCATTCATGATTTAGATTCAAATCTACGACATTTTCCTTCACTTTCAAAACCTTTCCTTGAAGGGAACTTAGTTTCCGTCATCGGTTTTGGTAGCATTGTGTCAAATGTTTCCTGATCACATTCTCCATTACTTTCCTCCTTCCTTTTTTCCCCCCTTTGTACCCGAGATGTCCCTTGACTGGTCATGTCTCTGCTTAAATCATGTTGGTCACTATGTAAAGACCATGTCCTCCCTTTCCTAAGTGTTATCTTTCCATGACTAATTAGTTCCGATTTGTCTTCAGTGAATTCTATCGTCTCTTCTGATCCTTTGTATTATTATTATCATTATTATTATTATTATCATTATTATCATTATTATAATTATCATTATTATCATTATTATTATTATTATCATTATCATTATTAGTATTATTCCTATTATCATTATACAAATGATAAAAATGACGAATTCTATATTCTCTTCTAACCATTCGTATCATTATCATTATTATCATTATATTATCATTATCATACAAATGGCTAAAAATGGCTTCAAACAGAAACAGACCACTGGGTCCTAACGAGGCAGTTTGTGACGATAAAGGGGAAACCGTAACCCACGACCTGCTGTGGTGTGAGTGGGAAGACGTACAGATCTTACACAGAGGCAGACCTGGATGTCAACACTAACTGTGTAGCTCAGGAGGGGCAAATGATATCAGTCGTAGACTTGAAGCAAATAGATGTCAAGTCTGCGCTTACTACTGCGGTAAATGGTAAATCATTACAAGTGTTAACACTAAATGGTAAGTCATTTCAAGTGTTAACACTAAATGGTAAGTCATTTCAAGTGTTAACAATAAATGGTAAGTCATTTCAAGTGTTAACACTAAATGGTAAGTCATTTCAAGTGTTAACAATAAATGGTGAACCATTTCAAGTGTTAACAATAGATGGTAAATCATTTCAAGTGTTAACAATAGATGGTAAATCATTTCAAGTGTTAACAATAGATGGTAAATCATTTCAAGTGTTAACAATAGATGGTAAATCATTTCAAGTGTTAACAATAGATGGTAAATCATTTCAAGGGTTAACAATAGATGGTAAATCATTTCAAATGTTAACAATAAATGGTGAACCATTTCAAGGGTTAACAATTCTGCTGAAAAAATACAAACTAGAACACCGTTGCATTCGAAGTAAGACTTTGGCCTGTGAATTTACATGCATTACCAAGAGTAAAATGAGACGGATCTATCCTTAAATAAGTCGTTAGATCGTAGTTATCGACGTATCCAATTATCCTGAATACCTGCATTAGATTACCTCTTAACCCTCTCTTCACTACACTAGATATGTCCAAAGTCGTGTGGTCGGTTCTCATCAGAATTCGCTCTCTCCAGGCTAGGAAGTGTCTGTGGTAGTTCGCCTCTGTTCCTGCTTATGACCTTCCTCAAGTAAACCCAAACTTGAGCTCAGTATTGACGACGTGGACGCACCAGTGAACTATAAGGAGCGAGAATAATTTCCTTGGATTTGAAAGCAATACCAATGAATCCAAGAATTCTGTTCGCCTTGTGTAACTGCTTCTGTACACCGTTCCCTTGGCTACAGGTCACCGGAGACTATCACACCTTAACTCCATTTCCTCATTAGCGTTTTCTAACTCTATACAAAACCCTTACTGTAGCTTGCTTTTTCGTTTTTTTTTTTTGCTCGCGATCGGGAAAACTTCGCAGTTATTAAAATATATCTGTTACCTACTATAAGCTCAGTCCCTCAGTTTGTGTGCGTCAGTGTGAAGCTTCAGACTGAACGTTCAAGTGTCTGCTGTACGTATATTCCCTAGCTTTGTATGATCCCCGCGTAGTTTTGATGTCCTTCCGTGCACCTCATTATCAGTATCATTAATATGTATGAAAAAGAGAAGCGGTCCCTCTTATCATGATCATTATCATCATTATGATCATTATTGTCATTAGTTATCATCACTATGATTAGTATTAGTAACAGTAGAAGTAGCTTTTTATATGTTTGCATTTTCTCTTTCCCCCATTGGTTATGTCACTTCACTGAGTGCAGTGTTATTGGCATTAAAAAAAAAGAAAAAAAAACTTTTTAAAAAATTTCCTTTGCTTCAATATATCTGCAGATGTTATCATCACTATCAACACTGCAGATGTTCATATCATTTTCGGTGACACACCTGCTACAAACATGTATATCATATAAACTCTCTTTTCCTGTGTTCCGAATATTCTGACCGTTTTAGAATCACCTTGTTTCATCTTCCTAATTTACCTTTTATCTCCCTTTTTGGCCACCTTGATTAAGAACACTCGGAATTTCTTTTTGATCGAACGCCTTAATATATTCGAGGGGGGGGGGGGAGAAGAATGAAATTATCCATTCTCAAAATTTACAGATTAAATGTTCGAGTGAAAAATTCGAGTGAAAATCAGATCCCATCCTGACACCTAGCGTCAAACAACTGAACGAGAGCTTCACAGATGGTACGGTGTGTGTGTGTGTGTGTGTGTGTGTGTGTGTGTGTGTGTGTGTGTGTGTGTGTGTGTGTGTGTGTGTTGCTGTAGCTCAGTACAAATGCACGTTGGCTGCCTCTGATGTGCATATTGTTAGTCAGGTGCTTCGACAAGATGGTGAGTGGTGAGGAGGAGGAGGGTGTGTGGAGAGGAAGCGGAGGGAGAGGATGAGGAAGAGGGGAAGGGGGAAAAAAGGACAAGATAGGGAGGAGAAATGGGAGAGGACAAGATGCAAAGGATTAGGAGGAGGAGGGGGAGAGAGAGGAATAAATGGGAGGGAGTAGCGGGAAGGAGAGAGGACGAGATAAGGAGGTGGAAGATGGGGAGAACACAAGGCAAGGAGGAGGAAGAAGAAGAAGAAGAAGAGGAGGACAGAGAGAGGAGAAGATGAGGAGGAGGAGAAGTAGAGTACAAGATGAAGAAGAGGAGGGGCGCGGGCAAACTAGGGAAGAGGAAGAGGAAACGGAGGAGGAGGTAAGTGGTAAAGGGCAAGATGAGGGAGGGAAAAATAACTGAGAATGAAAAAAAGAGAGAAAGAGAGAAGAAGATGGAGAGGAAGGATGAAGGGGATGAGAACACGAGGGAAGGAGGGGCCGAGGTGCTGGCCACGTTGCAAGGCACGGGTCCTGCTGTTGGTTAATCACTGCAAATCAGCGTATAACTTCATCAGCCTCCTCCAGCCAGCCAGCCAGCCAGCCAGGCTCATGTCCCACTTCCAGGTGTGTGTGTGTGTGTGTGTGTGTGTGTGTGTGTGTGTGTGTGTGTGTGTGTGTGTGTTTGTGTGAGTGCGTGTGTGAGTGTGTGTGTATGTAAGTGCAAGTGTGTAAGGGTGTGTGTGTAAGTGTATGTGTGAGTGTGTGTGTAAGTGTGTGTGTGTGTGGTGTGTAAGCGTGTGTGTGTGTGTGTGTGTGTGTGTGTGTGTGTGTGTGTGTGTGTGTGTGTGTGTGTGTGTGTGTGTGTAAGTGTGTAAGTGTGTGTGTGTGTGTCTGTGTTTGCTTATTCAAGTGTACGGGTGGGGAGGTTTGTACACGTGGGGTCCCACATGTAATCTATGCACTTAACATCAAATTGCTATTTAGATTCCCCGTGTGGCTTGCATAATGCTTCCTCCTTCACTTAGCTCTGGTTCCACGTGTCTACAACAATGTAGCTCAAGATATGCCTCCTCACGTTCCTCTGTGTGTGTGTGTGTGTGTGTGTGTGTGTGTGTGTGTGTGTGTGATTACCATTTGAGTGTCACGGGGAGAGAGTTTTACACTCGTGTTGCCTCGTCTCTTAACTTTGTATATATCTACCATGTCTTTACTCATATATGTGTAGCGCATACATACACACACACCTCAGCCTAAGTCAGGTACCCATTTATCGACCTGCCACAAGGAGTGGACAAAGCACCTACGTTGGGTGTGGGCCGACTGCTACGCCGAGAATTCGAACCCATGCGGGTCTAACTTTGGGTTGGTCAGTGTTGATTTATGGTCAGTAACGCTATCCACTACTCCACGGAGGACAGTATATATGTGTATGTGTGTGTACAGATGAAAGTTTATATATATATATTTTTTTTTTTTTTTTTTATACTTTGTCGCTGTCTCCCGCGTTTGCGAGGTAGCGCAAGGAAACAGACGAAAGAAATGGCCCAACCCCCCCCCCCCATACACATGTACATACACACGTCCACACACGCAAATATACATACCTACACAGCTTTCCATGGTTTACCCCAGACGCTTCACATGCCTTGATTCAATCCACTGACAGCACGTCAACCCCTGTATACCACATCGCTCCAATTCACTCTATTCCTTGCCCTCCTTTCACCCTCCTGCATGTTCAGGCCCCGATCACACAAAATCTTTTTCACTCCATCTTTCCACCTCCAATTTGGTCTCCCTCTTCTCCTCGTTCCCTCCACCTCCGACACATATATCCTCTTGGTCAATCTTTCCTCACTCATTCTCTCCATGTGCCCAAACCATTTCAAAACACCCTCTTCTGCTCTCTCAACCACGCTCTTTTTATTTCCACACATCTCTCTTACCCTTACGTTACTTACTCGATCAAACCACCTCACACCACACATTTTCCTCAAACATCTCATTTCCAGCACATCCATCCTCCTGTGCACATCTCTATCCATAGCCCACGCCTCGCAACCATACAACATTGTTGGAACCACTATTCCTTCAAACATACCCATTTTTGCTTTCCGAGATAATGTTCTCGACTTCCACACATTTTTCAAGGCTCCCAAAATTTTCGCCCCCTCCCCCACCCTATGATCCACTTCCGCTTCCATGGTTCCATCCACTGACAGATCCACTCCCAGATATCTAAAACACTTCACTTCCTCCAGTTTTTCTCCATTCAAACTCACCTCCCAATTAACTTGACCCTCACCCCTACTGTACCTAATAACCTTGCTCTTATTCACATTTACTCTTAACTTTCTTCTTCCACACACTTTACCAAACTCAGTCACCAGCTTCTGCAGTTTCTCACATGAATCAGCCACCAGCGCTGTATCATCAGCGAACAACAACTGACTCACTTCCCAAGCTCTCTCATCCCCAACAGACTTCATACTTGCCCCTCTTTCCAGGACTCTTGCATTTACCTCCCTAACAACCCCATCCATAAACAAATTAAACAACCATGGAGACATCACACACCCCTGCCGCAAACCTACATTCACTGAGAACCAATCACTTTCCTCTCTTCCTACACGTACACATGCCTTACATCCTCGATAAAAACTTTTCACTGCTTCTAACAACTTGCCTCCCACACCATATATTCTTAATAGTGGTTCCAATATATATATATATATATATATATATATATATATATATATATATATATATATATATATATATATATATATATATATATATATAAATATATATATATATATATATATATATATATATATATATATATATATATATATATATATATATATATATATATATATATAAAACATATGGTTATATGTTTGCGAGGCCTTGGGCTATAGAGAGTTGTGCGGAGGAGGGTGGATGTGCTGGAAATGAGATGTTTGAGGACAATATGTGGTGTGAGGTGGTTTGATCGAGTAAGTAATGATAGGGTAAGAGAGATGTGTGGTAATAAAAAGAGTGTGGTTGAGAGAGCAGAAGAGCGTGTTTTGAAATGGTTTGGTCACACGGAGAGAATGAGTGAGGAAAGATTGACAAAGAGGATATATGTGTCAGAGGTGGAGGGAACGAGAAGTGGGAGACCAAATTGGAAGTGAAAAGATGGAGTGAAGAAGATTTTGAGTGATCGGGGCCTGAACATGCAGGAGGGTGAAAGGCGTGCAAGGATAGAGTGAATTGGAACGATGTGGTATACCGGGGTCGACGTGCTGTCAATGGATTGAACCAGGGCGTGTGAAGCGTCTGGGGTAAACCATGGAAAGTTCTGTGGGGCCTGGATGTGGAAAGGGAGCTGTGGTTTCAGTGCATTATACATGACAGCTAGAGACTGAGTGTGAACGAATGTGGCCTTTGTTGCTTTTCCTAGCGCTACCTCGCGCACATGCAGGGGGAGGGTGTTGTTATTTCATGTGTGGCGGGGTGTCGATGGGAATGAATAAAGGCAGACAGTATGAATTATGTACATGTGTATACATGTATATGTCTGTGTGTGTATATATATGTATACGTTGAGATGTATAGGTATGTATATTTGCGTGTGTGTACGTGTATGTATATACATGTGTATGGGGGTGGGTTGGGCCATTCTTTCTTCCGTTTCCTTGCGCTACCTCGCTAACGCGGGAGACAGCGACAAAGCAAAACAAATAAAAGAAATATATATATATGTATGTGTATATATATATATATATATATATATATATATATATATATATATATATATATATATATATATATATATATATATATAGATATATAGATAGATAGATAGATAGATAGCTACATAGATACATAGATAGATGCATAGATAGACAGATAGATAGATAGATGGAGATAGATAAATAGATAGATAGATAGACAGATAGATAGACAGTCAGATAGATAGATACACACGTTTCTAATTAAGAGCAGTGTACAAGCCCATGGGTTCTTTACACCATATTTCGCAATGAATATTAAGACGACTTAACACGACCCTCGAGGATGACATGGCTGGGCCATGCCTCGCGCGGTTGACGTGTGTGTAAGAGGGGTTCCAGCTAGCGACCAGCCCACAGCTGATAACCATCAGTTCCAACAACATAACGAAAGAGCGTTAGAGAGAGACAGAAATACCCCAAGGGTATTTAGATTAACTGAAGCCCGTTTAGATATTAAGCCGTGATGTAGAGGCAACGCTGGGAATTTAATGCATCTGTTTCATACGTGAGGTTCGAGGAACCAGCAGAAGGCCACGAAAAGTTAGGCAGGACCAGCGTCACTCTACGTACACACCTTGTTGCTTTACGTGGCATGTGTGGGTGTGTGTGTGTGTGTGTGTGTGTGTGTACGTGGATTCCTTGCCTCACGAAAGCAAGGTGGTTGGCGGGTCTGGTACCCCTGGCGTGCCCTGGCCTGGTGACAGATGGGAAATGGAGAAATGAGACCGGTTCGTTCTGATGTTCGTCTCGCGAGTTGACACTTGGGTTAATTAATAGCTTCAGCGTAGCACTCACCACGGCGAGCAAGGACAAGCAGATGGTCTGGTGTAAGAGACTGATGTAACCAGGAGACAAGAGGGAAGTGGTCTTGCCTGCCCATGATGTAGGTGGGTGTCGAGAACGATGGATCAAGTGGTCTTGGCTTACGTCGAAATCTCCGACAATTCAAATTTCCAAAAGTTTATCTGAGGATCTGTGTCAGAAGGAGGAAGGTAGGTTGAGTCTGCGCTGTTCTCTATGTGCTGGCCCGTTGTTGGGGGTGAGGATGATTGGCTAGTTCTACCGTGGGCTGGCTAGCAGCAGCTGATGAAGGAGGCGTTGACGTCAAGGGGTCCGTCTACACTGACAGCCGTAGAGAGGTGTTCAGGAGACTCAGGTCTTTGTGAGACAGTTGGCTCATTGCCACTTAGTGGTCTGCCTCCCACTGAACTTTAGTTCTTCTTCTTCTTCTTCTTCCTCCTTTTCTTGTTTTTCTTCTTCTTTTTCTTCCTTTTCTTCTTCTACTTTTTCTTCTTCTTCTTCTTCTTCTTCTTCTTCTTCTTCTTCTTCTTCTTCTTCTTCCTTTTCTTCTTCTTCCTCCTTTTCTTCTTCCTTTTCTTCTTCTTCTTCTTCTTCTTCTTCTTCTTCTTCTTCTTCTTCCTCATCATCTTTCATCTCCTCCTACGTCGTCGTACTGTACATACTGTACACCCCGTACTTGCCTCCACCTACCCCCTGCTGTGTGTGCCCTTCACCCACACTGTCTAGGTTTACTCTGAAAAGCAAAGTATTCTTGGCCAAATAACTTCAGGTTTCCCCAGCCTCTGATCAATGGTAGGTTTTTGAGATTCTAGTAAACTTGTATATATATCTTCACTTCTGGGTAAGAGAACCTGGTTTTAACGCCTGTCTTTCTATACCGAGCAACAGGAAATTGTGGGGGAATGAACCACCGCATTCTACCACATTGTTCAGCTGGGGTTCGTGGAAGGAGGTCGGCAGATGTCGTCTACCGTGTGTGTGTGTGTGTTTAAGGGAGTCGGATGGATGGTGCGCATTGCGTTCCTCGTTGTCGTACGCATTCCCTTCCTACTTGGCTTTTAGCTCCTGGAGTACGACTACGGTGCGACCCTTGAGCAAGACCTTGGTACGACCCTTGAGCACGACCATAGTGCGACTCCTGAGCACGACCATGGTACGACCCTTGAGCACGACCATAGTACGACCCTTGAGCGCGACCATGGTACGACCCTTGAGCACGACCATGGTACGACCCTTGAGCACGACCATGGTACGACCCTTGAGCACGACCATAATACGACCCTTGAGCACGACCATGGTACGACCCTTGAGCACGACCATGGTACGACCCTTGAGCACGACCATAATGCGACTCCTGAGCACGACCATGGTACGACCCTTTAGCACGACCTTGGTACGACCCTTGAGCACGACCATGGTACGACCCTTGAGCACGACCATAATACGACCCTTGAGCACAACATTGGTACGACCCTTGAGCATGACGCAGTGTGACCCTTGAGCGCGACCTTGGTGCGACCCTTGAGCACGACGCAGTGTGACCCTTGAGCCCAATTATCCGAACAGTTGGTAAGGCGGTCTATCTTCTGATCAGACCCTGAAAGGTCAGGTCAAAGGTCATGCTCAAGACTCGCACCACCGAATCCCTCAGATACCAAACACTTCATGTACCCCTTAAAGGACTTCCCAAAGGCGAGAAAGAGCATTTTAGTAAGGAAAATCAAACTGAGTTCTTTTCTCCCTACGTACAGTATACCAACAGAGAGCGAACTCATGCTTATGCCGGAACCCACCTACTCACCCACCTACCCACCCACTGGAAAACAAAAAAAGTGGGAGTCGAGAGAGGTTGAGGTAAATATAGATACGATGGCGAGTGAAGCTAACGTACCCGGAATCTAATCCTAAGGTTCGCTCTCACGAGATTAAACCGATTCAAGCAATCTCATTTATGCGAGATCGTCCATTCTTCAAGCCTGCCCGACCCCACCGAGCTCCACGCTGCCTGTGGGGAATTTCAGTCGCACATCTCCCGCCACTTGCTTCATGGTGTCTACCAGGAGAGGCGTTCGTGTAAGACGAGACGAAGAATCCGGGTTTTGGAGATAAGATATTCTTCCGTGATGTCACAGTTGATTTACACAGGAGAAAATTACGAGTTAAGTAAACCAAAATCTCTCTCTCTCTCTCTCTCTCTCTCTCTCTCTCTCTCTCTATATATATATATATATATATATATATATATATATATATATATATATATATATATATATATATATATATATGTAATATATACGAATGGATGAACAGAATTCAGAGGACAGCCAACATAAGAACTCACGGTAACAGATGAGTCTGTAGAAGCAGGACTCGATGTTAAAGGTTTGGACATAAAACAAACAAACGAACATCGTGAAGTCAAACAGTATTTCTTCCAAGTGTCTCCGAAGTAAACAAATATAATATCCTTCATCTGTTCTTCCTCCGCCACGCAGCGATCCCACACTGGTCCGTTGCTGTGCTAATTCCTAATTCGTCTGTATTTGGGAGGATTTATTCAAATCCTCCTTTAACTAATTGATATGCAGATTTATTCAAATGCTCCTTTAAATCATTACATGTGGATTTATCTAAATGCTCCTTTAAATCATCACATGTGGACTTATTCAAATGCTCCTTTATATCATATGTGGACTTCTTTAAATGCTCCTTTAAATCATCACATGTGTTTTTATTTAAATGCTCCTTTAAATCATCACATGTGTATTTATTTAAATGCTCCTTTAAATCATTAAATGTACGATTCTATTTTCATCTTTTTTAAGTCTACTGTGTAACTTCCCACAGTTCAGCGGGGGTTGCTCTGAAGGAGACGATGTAGCAGGCGTTAACGAAGACCTGTGAGGTGTTGTAAGGGCCACATGGTTGTGGTCTGTTGATCCTCTGCCTTGGGGGGTGGAATTTAAGAAACGACCACCTATCGTGACGTCTGGCAACAACCCCCCCCCCATCGTCCGCTAGTCTCACCCTCCTCACTGTGATTATTCACTGCTCCTCTGTCGTCTTCAATCTTGGATTAATATTCAGATTAGATCGTCTATAACAACAACGGGGTCTTCGTGATCTGAAGTACACCACTTGGAATACCCTTTCTTTTTTTTTATCCCCCTCTTCCTCCTCTTGGTAAGGAAGTATCGTCTTCAGTGTGTGTGTGTGTGTGTGTGTGTGAGTGTGTCTCTGTACCAATGGGTGGTGTGTGTGTGTGTGTGTGTGTGTGTTGGGTGGCGTGGTGGCCTCACGTATGACGTCAGTGTGACGTCACGAGGTACACAAGGCCCATCCCTGTTGGAGGCCACGTGGACTCTCCCGGCCAGAGCTTTGACCCTTGACACAGGTGGGGGAGAGGGGAGGTCAGCACTCGTGTCCAGACCGCTGTGAAGGATGGTCTGGTTGTTTATTATAGTAAGGGGTGATTGAGTAGTTATCTTACCCTGGGGATGGGGGGGGGGGGAGGGATAATGAGATGAGAACAGTTGAAACTGCCCGGTTATAGTAGGGTTTAAAGGGTAATTACAGACAGGCTCATTAGACCCGCTACACAATTAATCACTTCACCAATGACCTCACGTTCTCAGGCTAATAAGCAACCATAGTTAACGACATGCTTCAAGTCCCACGCCGGGTAGTTGAGTCACTGTTGTAGATATGTACGTTAGTCTTCACTTGGGATCTACGTTCTGACCCCTCGTGACTCCGGATTGACCTTGTGACACATGCCAGCTTACTGACCTCAGAAACCAACCTCCGCCCCACAAGGCTTGGGTGTAGATCCGGTTTGCGTAATGAAGTATACATGTATGTGTGTGTGTGTGTGTGTGTGTGTCTACACATGCTAGTCTGTGCACAAATATGAAGTATAGTGACCTAGAAAAATCTACCCAAGAAATACAACTGGCACAAGATTTACGGGACCGGTTTGGGAAGGCACCGGACACACACACACACACACAAGTATATCCAGGTTATCCGGACATGTGATGGCCATGAGGAGGAGGAAGAGAAGGAGGAGGAGGAGGGAAGCACCCTGGAGGTTATACCAGTAGAGGATGACAGAAGACGACGCCGCGCCACTCGCCAGGAGACGCAGAGGATGGATGTCCAAGAGAGAAAAGAAGACAAGAAAGATGTCACAGTTGCCCCATCTTCTTTTTACGAGAGTTTCGTTCGTTCTGAGTGAGCCGTTTGACCTAATAACCCTCAGGTGGGGAGGAGGGTAGGGCAGGGTACAGTTCAAAGGTCGTTATGAGTGAAAAAAAAAAAAAGAGAAAGTTACTCCCGGAAAGAGTTCGAAGGGAGTGACACACTATAGATGTCTAACGTGGGTGAAGATGATAGTTCCACTGTGACACAGGGACGACACTGAGGAGTTCAATGAAGTCAAGAGTGAGGGATACGCCAAGGGTCGGTCTTAGGTCCCTCACTGTTTGTGACAGTAAAGACTGTGTGATGTGAAGGAGATGATCCAAAAGCCTCACGATTTTGCGACGTCTTGAGAGAGCCAGTGCCTGGAGGTAGGGGACAGAAATCTTGGGAAGGTGTGGTGGAAGGCGGGAAAAACCTGAAGTAAGTAAGATATTAAGACAGAAACTGGGTATGTCACTGATGACGCCAGGGGGCTCTGGTGGAAGACGTCAGACAGATTGTGTCAGAGGCAAGCGGGAAGTGCATGGTGTGACGCCAGACATGATAATGAGGATGAGGAAGGTGTCTACAGGGAGTAAGGCAAGTGGAGAGAGAATACTAGAGGAAGACAATAGGAAGTTAGAGCAGTGGAGGGAGATAAAGAACAGGTGTGGAGAGGTGTGGCGGGGAGGTGAGGTGGAGAGGTGTGGTGGAATCGTGTGGCGGAGAAGTGTGGTGGAGAGGTGTGGTGGAAAGGTGTGATGGGGAGGTAAAGCTGGCGATTGGGGAACAACGGCTAAGCAACCAACAAACAAACATCAACACACACACACACACACACACACACACACACACACAGACTTACGCGTTCCTCCCACCCAAACTGCTGGCCCGGTAGACGGCTTCCTACTTCTCGCTGCAACAGAATTAATCCACTATTTACACCCCGGGTTCCACGAAGACACAACTTGGCCCAGGGGAGCAATCCGGACGTCGCCAATCCACCATGAGTTCAGTGCACAATGTTTTATATACACATCTCCCTCACCCTAGCATTAACTCCAAACGTCATATAATGTTTTATATACACATCTCCCTCACCCTAGCATTAACTCCAAACGTCATATATCATCTCATAATTTCCGTATCTTTAGATACTACGATACTCTTATCTTTACAGACAGATAGTGTATTTAAGATACGTGTATGTACGTGGTTTTCTTCTTCACCTATATCTGAGAAGGTAAACATTCTCGTCTAGCACGACCACAAACAGTATTTGGAAGCTACAGAAATGTACACCACATTTGTCCATAGTCACTATTATCATCACGTACATCCACACAAACAAACAGGTACCAGCGGGAGGTGAGGGGTTAAAGGATTCCCCCACACATGCGCAAACGAATCTAAAAAAGAATTCCAGTGAACTTCAGAAAGCTTATGCAAGTGTTTCTGTAAATAAATGTAAACAATTTAGCAACGCTCGTAGATCAAAAGACAGATACAGAGGGAATTCTGCAGGTGTAAGATGTTTCACGATGTGACACAAGTAAAGAGCAAACTTCTCTGCAAAACATATCTGTCCAGTTTGACTCGGCAAACTAGCGCAAATCCGCCAACGTGTAAACAAAAAATTTACGAACTCACCGTAAGACCTTCACGAGCAAATGCGTAAAGTTAACGTAACACCGAGTCTACAAAACATTCGGACGAAACCAACACCACACTTAGTGATATCCAATACGCGGGAAAAGAAGTGTGTGTAAACAATCTCATTAGGCGTAAGTAAACAATAAAGCAATTACGTGGAGGGGGTTAGATTTCCCATCCGCCTACTTAACTCTCCTGCAATGATGTATTATTACCCACTGTACACTCTACACTTACCTCCACACTTACCTCCACCTATACCCCCCTAGCCATATTCACTTACAGTATATACTAATCACAAAAAAAGCTTTATCTGCGAACAACTAACAAATAAAGATGTGAAATTAAAACCAGATTCATCGTACAGTGAGGGAGAGACATTACGTCCGCCCCAGCCGAACGTTTCACAGTCGACAGGACCCCCGAAGACCTCATCCCCACATATCATTAGTGTAACAGAATTCCTGTGACGTCAAGGATCCTCCCGAGGGAGGGCTGGGCGAAGTGAGACGACACCTCCTCCTCCCTCCTTTCATGATGACGACATAACGAGGCGAGGGAGACCACATCCCCTATCCCCCTCTCGCATCCTACCAGTCTACTATCTATCTTGTCGCTATACAAACTTGACCTTGTAACGACACAGTTGAGACGACCCATTCAAATTAGATCTTCCTACCCCCTCCCGCCCCTTTTTTTTTTTTTCTAAGACTGCCATCACACACTTGGCCCAGTGAGGGAGACGGATCGACTGACGTCAAACGAGAGGTAGAGTGGCACTTATTTGCACAAATCATTTTGAAGTCACTTAAAAAAAAAAGACATGGGGGGGAAACACTGAACGAATCATTCAACAACAATATTCATAGAAAATGTTCAACTTTTCAAAGGATCAACAGCAATGACTGAATGACATAACGATGTATTTAATTCTATTAACAAAGTATTTGATTAATGAACTATTGACAACAAACAGAGGAAGGATACGTCACACGTATGGGAGTTACAGCAACGTACTGGACGACGTGTTGACGCATATCTTGTAACGTTAATGAGGAATTATTGTTGTATCCACGAACTGCACACGTCACACAATCATCGTATATATAGATTGTCGTGATTCTAATCATTTTGTTAGCAGAGTAACTCTTATCATACCAGTACACACCATGTCGGGAAAGTTTTGTTTTTTGTGGGGCCTGGATGTGGAAAGGGAGCTGTGGTTTCGGTGCATTACACATGACAGCTAGAGACTGAGTGTGAACGAATGTGGCCTTTGATGTCTGTTCCTTGCGCTACCTCGCACGCGGGGGGGGGGGGGGGGGGGGGGGGGGGTGTAATTTCAGGTGTGGTGGGGTGGCGACGAGAATGGATGAAGCCAACTAGTATGAATATGTACATGTGTATATATGTATATGTCTGTGTATGTATATGTATGTATACGTTGAAATGTACAGGTATGTATATGTACGTGCATGTATATACATGTGTATGAGGGTGGGTTGGGCCATTCTTTCGTTTGTTTCTTCGTTAACGCGGGAGAAAGCGACTAAGTATATCAAATAAATTAAAATATATAAATAAATATATATATATATCTTGCAGCAGGCGAGAGCATACGTCATGCAGTCTAGTGTATTACACCAGGTGGAATACATTTCATAATGCCCTCTAGCACTACTTATATATATATATATATATATATATATATATATATATATATATATATATATATATATATATATATATATATATATATATATATATATTCCAAAAGAATTTTTCACTGAACATGGACTTTACCTTAATGGTAACCAGTAAGTTCCACTTTAAAACCCCACGAGCATATCATTCAAAGAACATCGTACGTTTAATAGCGAACCTTGGTATAATACTTTTGAATTTACTTATATACTTTTGTCCCTGGGGGGGATGTAACGAGAAAGAATAACACTCAAGTACCTCCTGCGTGTCGTAGGTGGCGACTAAAGAGGGGCGAGAGCAAGCAGGGAACGAGGGGAGAGACTGGAAATACTCTCCCCTCCTGTATTAACACTTTCGCAAAGTAGGGAGAGACGAAGGAGCCAAGCTACCTCACCACGGCGAACAGATGAAGATAAGATCAAGATAAGAATGATACCACGAGGATGACCAGCCCCGAGGGCTATGTTTGTTACTGGAGTGTCAACCTTCTGGACTGCACACACACACACACACACGCTCGTATCATCAGGACTTGACACAGACAAGAGACAACTGCTTCGACGACGACCGCGTCTGGCGGCATGGTTCACAGACGAGCATCGTGAGGAGCTTGTTTATACGAATGGGTCATCATTCGCGAAGTATGGAGGTCATAAGACCTCGTCCAAATGTAAAAAAGAAAAAAAAGAAAAGAAAGAATCCATTAAAAAGAAAACGAAAAACGTGAGACAAAAATCTTATAACATGTTCGTGAAATACGCAAGGCAGGGAGGTACCACGCACGCACCCAGCCAGACCCACGTTCTCCTACAGGTACGCCAAGGCGTCTGCTCGTCGCATATCGCCTGCGGCAGTACAGAAACGCAGAACAACGTACACACTGTGGCAATGGTAGTGGTGACCCGGGCGAACAGGAGGTTCTAACTGTGGTGAGGAAGGCCAGACCAAACCAGCTGGTCAGTCTAGGTAGCCACTGAGAAAACCAAGAGACGAACGACGCAGGGGACGCGAAGGGGACACGCATCCCTTAGTTCTGATGATGGGTGTAGGTAGCATGGACACTGATCCTACGAGAGGATGATCTAATCTCATAAAGAAACAAATGCCATATGAACGTATCACCATCGTTATAAAGGTCAAGATTACCTTAGGACACTGCAAGACACACAGCTGTATGACCATGAGCCATTAATAGTATCACTCGTTATTCATCCAAGTTAAAAGACAAAACAAACAAATATATCCCTTGTAAAATGACATGACCTTAATGTAATGACATTGTATCATTATTCATTATTCACCATAAAAGAAATATTTCTAACAGCATAATGTGAACTCACTGTACATACTGAGCTCATTATTACTCATTATTCATTTACTCATTATTGAAAATAGTAAAAGAAAAAATACTAACAACACAAACACATAATGAATACTGAACTGATATTAATACTTAAGATGTCCCATAGTTAAAAAAAAAGGACACAAAAACACATTTTATAAAATAAAGTGCACAAAAACACATTTCATAGTAAAAAAACACACAAAAACATTTCATGATATAATTCTTACACAACCGACAGATATACTCACCAGATATACCATGAGTATAATCTTCTTAATTACGTTCTAAAAGGTTGAGTTAACCAGGTTTTCTTCTCTTGACAACAAGCACACGACGACCCACATCCCCTCCTCACCTCACCTCACCCAGGAAGCGGCGCCACACTGGACAACCTCATGCATTTAATTGGCTGAGGTGAGTAGCACACTTTCACGGCAGAGATGTAACAAATCTTGACAGGATTTCCTTATTAATTAGTCGAAGCTGATGCCTGTGTGTGTGTGTGTGTGTGTGTGTGTGTGTGTGTGTGTGTGTGTGTGTGTGTGTGTGTGTGTGATGAATTACCTGTTCGTAATGACCTTTTTGTATTGTAGTGGGAGGGGATTTTACACTCATGGGGCCCTGGCTCTTGGATATTTTGTATCATACAACTTTCTAATCTACATGTATGTGTGTGTGTGTGTGTGTGTGTGTGTGTGTGTGTGTGTGTGTGTGTGTGTGTGTGTGTGTGTGTGTGTGTGTACACAGAAGAGATTTACTTCAAAACACCTA
The DNA here is from genome assembly GCF_036320965.1 of Panulirus ornatus. Classification (NCBI taxonomy): domain Eukaryota; kingdom Metazoa; phylum Arthropoda; class Malacostraca; order Decapoda; family Palinuridae; genus Panulirus; species Panulirus ornatus. The sequence goes on from NC_092239.1 coordinate 14,262,008, forward strand.
GTGGAAGGGAAGGAGGGGTAATTCTGAAAAGGAGGAGTTAAACCGGCTATAGTGTCCTCCACAGTGAAAACACTCCTAAACATTATTCAGTGCCTTGCATAATTCTACGTCACCTAACAGTGTCACCTTCCTGTATTTCTTTGAGCACCTACTCACTATTCCTACCCATAACCAAACCTCATTTAATTTGAAGGAAAAGTTATGATTTTCTTTGGTCTTGTACACAATATTCTTTACAACGTCTCTCTCTCTCTCTCTCTCTCTCTCTCTCTCTCTCTCTCTCTCTCTCTCTCTCTCTCTCTCTCTCTCTCTTTGTTGCCTCCTCCACATAAGCAGCCAGAGGTATCCGAGCTCTTAACTCCCCAACTTCATTAGCATCGTAGAGCATTTCCACACCGCTGGCCTTTCCTTCCACCCTGGAACTCAAGTTTATTTCTCTATTTCCTGGTTTCTGTTCTCCTCCTCGTCTCTGACCCACCTTCAGTGTCTGATTTAACCACACATTCGCGATCCAAGTCTGACAATGATCACTTTCACCGTCTGGCGTATCATGTTCCATGTTTTCCACTTCCTACTCATCTTCTGTGTGAGGACAAGATCTAGCATTGAAGGTGTATGAACCCCTCTCACTCATGCATGCATGTTCAGCGAGATGTTAATGTAAGAAATGATAATTCTTGTGTGTAAATTCCAAGAATTTATGTCCCTGTTATGTCCCCATGACTTCCTATCTCCATGTGAAGCTGAATTCCTCTCAGTATGTTTTCCCGTTGGCTGAAATCCACCATTGTCAGTACCTTACCATCCTTCCGAAGCAAGTGGCTCGCTTTCCTTCATCAATCTGACTGTTCCTTCACTATTTTCATTACATAATTGTTCATGATGGATTGTAAAGTGACAGTATCACTGAACATGTGTGTGTGTTGTGTGTGTGTGTGTGTGTGTGTGTGTGTGTGTGTGTGTGTGTGTGTGTGTGTGTGTGTGTGTATAAACCAGCGCTTCTCTTATGCGAGAGTTTGGACACCATTGAAAAATAAAACACATAGCTTATTGTACCTATTATGCATGACCCGTTGGGGCTTATGAAAGTATAATACTGTGTGTGTGTACAAATCCTGCCCTGCCCCCTACCCGCTACCAACACGGTGGTGGAGAGAACAGGTGTGCACGTCAGCAGTGAAAACAGTCGCCCACTCACTGTTTTAACACTAATTAATCCATTGTTCAGACAAACGTATGAGCATAAACTCATTTCACACACCATTGCAGATAGAAATCTACATTTTTTTTTTTTTGAGTATCGCTTCACGTGTCACCTTCAATCTAAAGATCAAAATCACTTTCATATCCCTCATACGTAGGTGTGTAGGATGCCAATAAGCAATGTAGGGAAAGCTTGAAGATAAACCAGTAGATTATGGTAGACTGACTGACGAAGGGAGATGGATAGGAGGAGGGAAATCATGACCACGCGTTGCCTGCTGGTGGCAAATACACCTGAAGGAGGAGATGGCTATCTGAGAGGATCGCTGTTCATCGCTCGCCACCTACCTGGCCCACAACAATGAAGAATGGTCTTAACAACAACTTTTGTCAACGTCTTCCTCGCTAGTCTCACGCCGTCAGCCAGCGGGGTACGTAACGCTGAGAACCACACAGAGGAGGTCTGAATGACGAGAGAGAGAGAGAGAGAGAGAGAGAGAGAGAGAGAGAGAGAGAGAGAGAGAGAGAGAGAGAGAGAGAGAGACAGGAAGGAGTGAGGGAGGAGAGACATGACATCTACTACGCTACAGGGACGGCGACGGTTGTCGTCGCTCGCACACACGAACACGGCACGGCCACTACGACAACAACACAGGGCGTTGTTCACTTGATACTCAAAGGTAAATCATGTGGCAACTGACGGGATACAAGACTTACAGAGTTCCTCATCCTCAGAGGATTGACGGAGACGAATACAGAAAGGATGTAGACATCAGCTTGGCGGGCCAGCGTTCCACACGACTGACAAATCGAGAAGGAACGTTCGTTCACAGAAAACTCGACAACAAAGAACGTGGTATTACAACACACACACACACACACACACACACACACACACTGGTGGAGGAGGAGGAGGAGGCTGGTGACATCAGGTCCTCCATACTGCTGCATCTCACACACTGGTTGAATGATGAGGTCATCCAGGTACATTGTTGTTGTGCCGTAAGCTGGCACGTCCGTGCTTCTCTCTCTCTCTCTCTCTCTCTCTCTCTCTCTCTCTCTCTCTCTCTCTGTATGTGTGTGTGTGTGTGTGTTTCTTATTCATTTATCTGTTTCTTAGCTATCTTATGCATTTATCTCTTTTTAGACCGTCAATCTATCCATAAAACTATAACATATCTATCTCTCCTCTCTCTGTCTTTTCATCTATTTCCTTATCTGTTTACCCATTCATCAATCTCCCTTCCTTTCCGCCTCTGCTCCTGACGTCAGACGACGAGCCAACAAAAAGGCGAAGCTCACATCCTCATTGGCGACACCAAGTCAGAACCTGGCATAAGAGAAAAATGTCTCCCTTCGTTTACTCTAACTCCAGACAAACGATGGTTAATAAAAAAATTCGACCAATTTTTTTTCTCCTTCTTCAGAGAATGGAGTACATAATTTGAAGCAGCAGTCACCAGTTACATCAAAATTCAACTCTTCAAAAAAAGAAAAACAAAAGACACATTTAATGAATTGGACGGATTACATTCAATCCTCCTGACAGAATTCATGTTTCTTTGTCACAGAGGCGTATTTTTCTTCATATCCGATCCCTTTGACGGGTGAAAGGGTCATTGAACCCTTTGTGTCATTATGATTAATGACAGGAAATCGTTTTGAATAACAGGCTGAACTTGACCTGAGGAGCGGGGAAATGACGCCAGTGTCGTCGGTAGACGTCGAGCAACACGACGAAGCTGACCTGGGTCCCCCCACACTACCACCACCACACCCTGACTGATGGAAACGCGTCAGTTACAACATGAAGTTAGTTAAGGCCGCCCGTGCCTTCACCATGTACCTACGGGGGTCTTACCATCATCACCTGTTGTAGTTACGGTGGATTGAATCCAGCAGTCGTGTTCTCTGATGTGAGGAGTATTTCCCGGTGTATACACCCTCGTTTTATTCTCTCTCTCTCTCTCTCTACATACACCTTCGGCAGGTGGCTTCTAACATGCCTTTTGACCCAGTCGTGTTCTCTCTCCTGACGGTTGCTCAGGTCCCTGTTGCCTTTCCAGTTCAGTGAGGATGCAGAGGAAGTCTTGGCTCCTGGAGACCTTGTGTGGGATCATATGACGGGGAGGATGACATCCCTCGATAGCTTAAGAGCCTCCAGCAGACGAAGTAACAGCAGCAGCAGCAGCAGCAGCAGCAGCAACAGGGTAGGATCATACATCCGCACTCATGGATCATCGAAATACATATCTTGTTCTAGACTGAGGCTCTTCCGCCACTTGCAACACTGCTAACAGTGAAACGGTGAATGAAAAGGATGTCTTACGTCCTGCATGGTGCACTAAGGGCAGCCCTTACTGTGGTGTTGTTCACCACACTGCACTAAGGGCAGCCCTTAATTGTGTTGTTCACCATACTGCACTAAGGGCAGCCCTTACTGGGGCGGTGTTCCTTGCCCTGATTTATGCAATCCCCTGTCCGTATGTGGAACGCTGAACCTGAGGAAGAAGAGATTTCAAAGTTCGAGGCCTAGATTTCAAAAGAACGGCGAGTTCGCGTGACCTGAATATATTTAGATGAATAACCTTCTCAAATTGGACTGAGAACGTTCTCGTCCACATGAACCAAACTGCAGAAGACCAGGACACCCTACGAGCACCTCTCACGGACGACATTCATGGCAGGGGTGTGGGGGAATTCTCCGGCTTCGGTTTTTAAGTTGTGGGTACCGAAGGTGATCCTGTTATTTAGCTGTTTCTCTACGTGTTGAGACCATTTGGCTCTCTCTCTCTCTCTCTCTCTCTCTCTCTCTCTCTCTCTCTCTCTCTCTCTCTCTCTCTCTCTGACTTGTATGAACACCTTGTTGATATTTCGGGAGAAATATGCTTATTGGTCGAAAGGTAAAGGGGGGTGAGAGAGAGAGAGAGAGAGAGAGAGAGAGAGAGAGAGAGAGAGAGAGAGAGAGAGAGAGAGAGAGAGAGAGAGAGAGAGAGAGAGAGAGAGAGAGAGAGAGAGAGAGAGAGAGAGTGTATGCGACTTACGAAAAAAAAATCTTGGTAAGCACAGTTTCAAGTACATAAAGAGAGGGTTGTGTGATGTACATAATGTACAGAGCTGGGGGGGTGGGGTGTATATAGGGTACATGTTTATGGTGTACATGATGTATTTAGTGGGGTTGCATGGTATGACTTACGCAACTTACCTAGGGGAGTTGTATGACTTACACAACTTACAGAATAGTGGGTGTATAACTCGCACAACTTGTAGAGTGGGGTGGTATAAATTACACAACTTGCAGAGTGAGGTTGTATGACTCACACAACTTACAGAGTGGGGTTGTGCGACTTTCACTGTGTACGCTGGGATTATATAGTGTACATGATATATATATATATATATATATATATATATATATATATATATATATATATATATATATATATATATATATATATATATATATATATATATCGAGACTGCAAGGTGTATATAATGTACAAACAGGGTCGGACTCTCCTGTGTGGCATCGGGGTTGCAAGGCGCACAACAGTGCATCAGAGTGGAAGGTGTGTGTGTGGTGTACATACATAGCCCGTCCCTTGAAAAGGAACATCTGGTGTCAGTCGAGAGATGACATTTTCCTGAGCGCTGGAGCGAGAATGGGAGGAGGGTGAAAGGCTTAGCCCACAAGTTCATAACTGGACTCATGGACGGGGAAGCTCTCTTACCTCACCCTGGTGGGGTCATGCAACATGGCGTCGCAGTCGGTCGAGAGGGAACACAGCTTAAATGTACACTTATGCACGAACGGTTGGGTCACAAAGCACGAAAAATCCTTTTCGCTGTTCTATCAGTTCGCTTTGGCTCCTGGCCTCTGTAAATGGCATTACTAGATATGTACAAGTGAGTGGCCATGTACGTGGACACGGCCGTACGTGTCCATAACACCCGCGTGAACCTACGGCGTATGTAAATTGAACATTACTAACGCTACTACAGAGAGGGAGTGAAGGAGCTGAGGTGAGGTACACGAACGTGATTCAGGCGAGGTACACGGACGTGATATACCCGTAGGTGCCTCTCACGGGGACACTGGAAGGGGACGCCTGAAGGAAGAAGGAAGAAGAAATACTGTGAGAGGTAGAAAGAAGAGGGACGGGGTAAGCACACACCAGAGTACATGGGAGGGACAAGATAACACGGGGACCTTATTGGTCAATGGTGAGGTTATCTGCTCAAGGACAGTCGTGTGTTACTATGGCTGGCAGGTAATGTGAAGAGGGTATGACAGGTGAGGATAAGGGAGGAAACGATAATGTATCGAGATGGTAAAGACACACTGAGAAGACATGAATACAAGGGAAAATTATGAGGAAAAATACATATGAATACACTAAATGTGGAGGTTCACGAGACACAATGACACAGGAACATGGAAAGTGTGTTAAAGCAGAGCTGTGTGCGAAAGCGCGCGCGTGTGTGTGTGTGTGTGTGTGTGCATACACTGATACAGACATCTAAAGACAATCACACGTGTGTGTAACTCATGTGAATACTCTCCCTTATATGTATTGTACCTCAATGATAATTCCGACCGTCCTATTCAATATGGCCAATGGATCGTTCCTCAACACTCGTACGCGTTCATTTTCCTCATCTTTCGACCACAGTATACGCTTTTGTTTGACCAAGTCCTCCGCATGTCCTCAAGGTCTCGAGACACTGAATACATTGAATAATGAAGCCAATATTGGCCAAGACATAACGCTCGCGAAGCTGGTCTTACAACATGTTCGATCTGGGAGGTTTACACCACTGGCGCCCAGGCTCCTGATGGCATTAACCTACGAACTATACCTCGCTGATGTAGAGATCTGTCACAGCCACACGTTCTGCTTTTAGAACAAGAGCAATCACCTATTGCTGGATATTGGTACAAAGCCTCACAGGGTTTGATGTAAGACGCACTATGTGTGTGTGTGTGTGTGCGTGTATGTATGTGTGTGTGGGTGGTTAGTGGTGGGTAGGTTGGAGAAGCACAATCTTGGCAGAGGCCAACGAACGAAACTCTTGGAAGCGATATGAACACATTCTTGTAAACCATAAGCATACAGTATCCACCGACTCATTCAAATGATTTATAGATTTGCATATGAAAGTAATGGCGGAATTTCAGGGTATTTATTGGGGTTGGGTTCGAAAGTATATATGAATCCGTGAGTGTGGCGGCTTCAGTTCTCCAACATAGTGACACTGAGGTAGGTGGGATGAGAGGTGCCACTGGCTTTTGGGGGGAACCAGGAGGAGGACATGAGTTCGTAGGGGAAATGTAATGGGTCATTATCTGAATGGGGGAAGGTAACGGGGCATCAATTAAGGGTAGTAAGGAGAAGATGACGGATACTAGTTGAAGAACAACGGGGATGGAAACATGGGTGATACATGGAACGGAGGTGTACTGTACTGGGTGCTGGTCTGGAGGAGGAGGAATCGTGACGAAGTGGACCACGAAGTCGAAGGTTGAGGGGAACGTTCCTCCTCGTTGGGCGGAAAGAGATTCTTTTTCTTTTTGCGTTTTTTCTCTCATGTTTTCAGACATTGTGATTAGACGCAACCCGCTCCAAGTACTTACGAGATCATCAGAGTCGCAGGAAGGGAACGATGGACCTTTTTATGGTCACAAGACTCTCGTGCTGTAAGGCATCTCTCCCTCACTTTTCTTGTACACACAAATTACCACCCGTCCTCAAGAGTCTGTGGCTGCAGGAAGGAAAAAGAAAAAAAAAAAAAAGGTGTGATGTTTTGGTGTCCTCACACCGTTTTTTGTTGCCCTTAGGGTCCACGAAACTCATAATTTACCATAGGATAAAGTGGGTACTTTTTTTTTTTATATGTCATACGTAGAAAAAGAGAAAGATTATATGGAGCCGAGTGGAACTAACTAAGTACGTGCTTTAAAAGGTTCGTCTCTCGCCGGGGTCGATTTTACTGTCTGAACTTGGGATCATTTCTTCTTTCCATTGATACTTTATTTGTCCTGGTATACACGGACGGGACGGGAGACATATCCCTGCGGCGGTGTGAGCCAAGGGCACACAGCGAGTGGGTAGGTGGAGGGAGGCAAGCACAGAGCGTGTAGAGGTTCCAACAGACACGTCGATATAAGAGGGTGACAGGTGGGCCTCAAGTGTGTCTGCAGCACAGAACCAAGAGATGGAGAGAGAGAGAGAGAGAGAGAGAGAGAGAGAGAGAGAGAGAGAGAGAGAGAGAGAGAGAGAGAGAGAGAGAGAATCCTCGTCTCTTATCAGAGAGCTAAGTGGGATTTGCCATCTCCGGCAGGGAGCAAGCTGGCCTCTCCTCCCCCCAGGCTGGGTATGCAAGGCTACACCGGCAACATACCATATCAGTTTACCTCAGGCCTCCCCTCGCCTCTGGCGCGGCACTTGGGGCGGAGTCGCGGCGTCTCGATCCTAGACGCAAGAGAGCACGGCGTCGCCTGCTTCATCCCGACCAACACACACACACACACAAAGTGAAGCAATGCAAGACAAGTGGATTCCTTAGCTTATAGAGCCTGTGTTTCACCTCCTCATAGATGTATTTAAAATTATTGAGAATAAGAGAATGGAATCCTTCTGTCACAGTGATACATGGAAAATACATTACACACACAGACACACACACACACACACACACACACACACACACACACATATATATATATATATATATATATATATATATATATATATATATATATATATATATATATATATATATATATATATATATATATATAATCTATTCATCGAAGAGCTTGCGTTTCCGAGAGACATGAGTAATATACAAACAAACCCTAAGTAGGTCCTTCAGCTTTGCTTTGACCTACATCCAACAAATCCTGCTCTCATCTCCTCCCACTCCAAACCTTCAATCACCCACGAACCACCTGATTGAGGCCGTGGCTCTTCCTTCACGGCTGGGTAGGTCTGGCAGCCTGGGTCTTCCACGACTGCCGGACAACTGGCTAACTAACTGGTCCCATTGGCAACGAGAGCTCGTTTACCTGTGAACGCTGGTGACTTGAAGAACTACCTATTAAACTGGTGGGTGGTTTGGTTAACTGGACCTTGGCTGACTAGTCCTTTGGGGGGTAAGTTCTTGATTACGACGGTGATGCAGTCCTTGACCAAGATGGTTCGATACTGGGTCGTGCATAGGTAGGGTCTCTCTCTCTCTCTCTCTCTCTCTCTCTCTCTCTCTCTCTCTCTCTCTCTCTCTCTCTCTCCTCATACACACACACACACACACACATCATCTATTCATTTCTCTCTCTCCTCCTCTTTCCACACAACTATCCCTCTGAACACACATTACATCCCTTGGAACCCAGGCTCCGAGGGTCCAAACGCACCTTCCTGTAGGGCCCCAACACGTGTGAATCGAGTCATCATAACAAACCTGGTCCAAGTAGGGGACTCTATGGCTGTGAACCATGGGACCACAGCCATGAAAGCTCGAACTAAGAAGTGAGGAAGAGAAAGAAACAATGGAGACAGTTCCCCAGGCGGGTTCTTGGTGTTAATACTCATACCCTCCCCCCCATCCCCACAACCCCCCAGCCCAGCCCCACATCCCCCCCACCCTGATCAATTTCACTCGACCTTACTCCCTGATCTATTGACGTCCAGTCCTTCGCCCAGAGGCAATGGTTCAAATGCGAATGATATCTTAGTCTCTCTCTCTCTCTCTCTCTCTCTCTCTCTCTCTCTCTCTCTCTCTCTCTCTCTCTCTCTCTCTCCACACACTACCCACACACACACACACACACACACACACACACACACTCTCCACACCCACACACACACACACACACACACACACACACACACACACACATACTACACACACACACACACACACACACTACACTCTCTCACTCTCTCTCTCTCTCTCTCTCTCTCTCTCTGGTGTAAAGGAATCCCTCATCCAGCTTCGGGTATCGGATAAAGATTTATGGCCTCCTCTTGGCAACGAGAGAGAGAGAGAGAGAGAGAGAGAGAGAGAGAGAGAGAGAGAGAGAGAGAGAGAGAGAGAGAGAGAGAGAGAGAGAGCAGATTTGATTTAACCCCCACCACTTACACAATGTAAGGGCGTGGTATACGTACAGTACAAGCTGGCTCAGTCCTCATGCGGTAGAGTGGTATATAAAGGCAACTTAGGAGGACCCATGGGTCTCCAGTGTCCTTACTTAACCTGAGTTTCCTTGACTGTGATAAACCGTTGATTTCGCTCGCCTTCTTCTCAGGTTCCCCTTAAAATAAAAGTCCCCCTTAAAATAGTATTGTATTCTATTGCTCCCAATGTGTTCAGGACGAGAATGGCCCACGATCCTACTGATTGTGCGTGGTTTGTCGACCTTAAGGTTCATCTACCATCATTGCTTTGCTGTAATTGGCTTATGATAAACAAAGCCGTTCGGTAGTTTGTGTGTGTGTCTTCCTACCCCACAGTGATTCACCCAATCACAAGGTAACTTATTTTACGTAAATCAGCAGCCGATGATGGTGTCTGTAACGCGTGTAACAGTCGATGACGATGTCTGTAACGCGTGTAACAGTCGATGACGATGTCTGTAACGCATGTAACAGTTCATGACGATGTCTGTAACGCGTGTAACAGTCGATGATGATGTCTGTAACGCATGTAACAGTTCATGACGATGTCTGTAACGCGTGTAACAGTTTATGGCGATGTCTGTAACGCACATGTCAGTTCATGACGATGTGTGTGACGCATGTAGACAGTCCATGAGGATGTCTGTAACGCATGTAGACTATCCATGACGGTGTCTGTGACGCATGTAGACAGTCCATGACGATGTCTGTAACGCATGTAGACAGTCCATGACGATGTCTGTAACGCATGTAGACAGTCCATGACGATGTCTGTAACGCATGTAGACAGTCCATGACGATGTCTGTAACGCATGTAGACAGTCCATGACGATGTCTGTAACGCATGTAGACAGTCCATGACGATGTCTGTAACGCATGTAGACTGTAAGTAACGACGTTGAAAACAGAAAATCGTTCGTGGTTGAATTCTGATGCGTTCGTGTATGGTGTCAGTCTCCCTCGTGTACTACGAAGCGGTGCATCGGAGTGGACATCGCTACCGGAGGAGGTACTGCTCAGGAGGCAAGTCTGGGGTAAGGGGGCGGCGGCCACGGGAGACGCAGACAGCGGGCCGCGAGATAGACAGAAGGCGGCCGAGAAAGAGGCAGACATCGGCTGCGGGAGGGACAGAATTGGGCCACGAGAGAGACGGAGAGCGGCCGCGAGAGAGACAGAAGGAGGCCGCGAAAGAGACAGAAGGCGGTCATGAGACAGGCTGAAGGCGGGAAGGAAGAGGTTACGAGACGGACGCAGGAGGCAGCCACGAAGAAGGAGGTGGTGGCCACGAGACAGGGGGGGGGGGGGGGGGGGGGTTGTGGGTGATTGACGACGACCTCGACTCTCGATAACAAGGCCCTCTGAGCGCGCGACAACGAGGGGCACACAAGGTCACCAGCTACTGCAAATGACCTCGGCTGTCTCAAGAGGGAGGGATGGGAGGATAAGAGGGGCTGGGGCCTGGAGAGAAGTGGGTGGGAGGAGGGAGGAGGAGGAGGAGGAGGAGGAGGAGGAGGAGGAGGAGGAGGAGAGGAGGAGGAGGAGGAGGAGGAGGATGGAGGCAGAGGTAAAAGAGGGAAGAGGGAGACGAGGGAAAGTGAGAAAGACATCGTATTGCTTCACGTTGAAGGAGGAAGAGAAGGAATGAGGCAAAGTGAAGGGTTTGGAGCTGGGGGGGAGGGGTAAATAAGGGGTAGAAAGAGGGGTATGAGGGAGAGGGGTTACACCTCTCTGTGGCGGTCATCGAAGAAAATGAACATCAGGGGTAAATCGAAGGGGTACACGAGATGGGGGGGGGGGATAAATAATGGCAGGGGGTAAAAAGAGATGGGGGGGGTTACCACCCGCTCTTTCTCTCTCTCTGTAAGGAGAGAGAGAGAGAGAGAGAGAGAGAGAGAGAGAGAGAGAGAGAGAGAGAGAGAGAGAGAGAGAAGAGAGAGAGAGAGAGAGAGAGAGAGAGAGAGAGAAGAGGGAGAGCGTTAGGCAGGGAAGGGAAGGGAAGGGAGGGAGGGAGATGGGGCGATACACGGGTGATGAATGATAGGGGTGTGGGGTGGCGGTTGACGGGTGAAGGCCAGTGGGAGGAAAGGGGAGTAAGGCGGTAACAGCAGCGGCGCCCTGACCTGACCTCCTCTGGTGTTGTCAGCAACATCTTCATCTCGACCGACGCGTCGGGGTGGGGGGGGGGGGGGGGAAGGGGGGCACACACGAGAGGGCGACCTTGATGTCCTTACTGCACGGTCGGTCCCCAGGTGCATGATCCTCTGTTGAAATTTTCCCCTGGTGCATGATCCCCTGGTGCATGATCCCCTGGTGTATGATCCCCTGGTGCATGATCCCCTGGTGCATGATCCCCTGGTGCATGATCCCCTGGTGTATGATCCCCTGGTGCATGATCCCCTGGTGCATGATCCCCTGGTGCATGATCCCCTGGTGTATGATCCCCTGGTGCATGATCCCCTGGTGCATGATCCCCTGGTGCATGATCCCCTGGTGCATGATCCCCTGGTGCATGATCCCTTATTGCATGAGACACATCGGGTGATCCCCTATCCTGTGAGAAACAAAAGATGTTCTCCTTCTGTACAAGGGCATTCGATGGTGTCTATTGTTCGCCTGTTGTATAAGACACATCAGGTAACCCCAACCATACAAACAACAGAGGCTCTCCTACTGTATATGAACCATACATGGTCCCTATCGTTCCCCTATTGTATAAGACACATGTGATTATCCCTATCATACAAGAAACAAGAGATATTCTCCAACTGTATACGAAAAATATATGTCGTCCCTATTGATCCCTTATTGTATAAAATACATTCGATAATCCCAGATGGATACGAAACATTATATCTGATTATATAAGAAACATGATGTTCCCTTACAAGAAACACATGATATCTTTGTGTACAAAACATATTACGATATTCCCGGATCATACAAGTAGCACCAGATTGTTCCCTTTACCTACATGAGGAACACCTGGAGATCCCCCTATTGTATAAGTAAGACTAGCATATCTCACTGGTCGTAAAAGAGTAAGAACGATGAATTGGATTCTCCAGTGATCATGATCCTGTTCTTAGCGACAACACACAGGAATGGTATTCCCTCGAGGCTATACCTTACCATCAAAGAAAATGGGTCTTCCCTGAACCAATCTAAGGTATATATATATATATATATATATATATATATATATATATATATATATATATATATATATATATATATATATATATATATAATGTTTATTCATGTCGTTACTATTATCAGCAACAGAAAAAGTCAGTCTTGTGCGCCACCGCCCGCAGCAGGGGTAGGAAGGCACAATGAATTCGCCGAGGAGATCAAGCAATGGACACATACTCTACGAAGGGTCAGATGTATCTATATATACAGTAAGTCTCCTCCTGAACTGCTCCTCGTCCATCTGCCTCAAGGAAACTTTGGCAGAAACCAAGAATATGATTTGGCTTCCCTCGCCAGCCTCCTAATATGATTTCACTGTGATAAGTTCGTCTCCCAAAACCTCTATCCATATCATTCTATTTCCATCACCCTTCACCATCTTAGCTAACGCTGAATCTGTAGGGATTGAATTCCATTAGCCACATTACGCATGGTCACTGCCGCATCTGATTAAGGTTACCTTTGTAACATGTTGCATTCACTTTAGCTCTCCAACACCAGGAAACATATTCAGGTACAACTCACTTCTCGCGTCATTAAAATAGATCAAATGTAGGAGTGTTCACATCAAAAAGAGAAAGCCTCAAGGAACCTTCCTTTGTCACCCGTTCGCCCCCTAACTCAAAAATAAGCACCTCTAACAATGTGTTCTCTGCTCCCTCTCCATTATGTAGATTTCAGTCTTTTTGGGCAGTCTCTGAGGAATAATATGACAGGCCTTCGGGGACGACTTACTCTTTCCCAAGATGCTGTTTCCTCTCTCCCAGAAGTCTTAGGCATTTCTCGTGTGTGATCTATAATTTCATGCTAAACAGTTTCTACTACCACAAAAAAATCTGAGGTCTTGCTTCCTGATGATCTTCTTCAATAGCTTGCAAACCTCACATGTTTGAGACAAGTGCATGAGGTCCTGGAGTCCATCCTTCACCGTTCTTAACGATAAATTCCAGATTAATTCGTGATGTCGTAAACAACCTTCCCTGAGCGAGGTGTTCACCACCATCCTATACTACCCCGTCTTGTGTCTCTGTCTACACCGCTGGAATACACGCCTTTAACCAACCCAACATCCTTTCTGTTCCTTCTTCAAGCAGACCTTACCTAGTGCTTTGTATTTCCATCATCTCCTCCACTGCTTATCTTACAGTCTTCACTAACCTTCCTTATGATTTCCTTCGCTTTCTCATCAACTGTTACATTCTGCTCTAACTATGTGGGAATATCCCGCCTTCCGAGGGATTTTAAGTGCTTCTCTTGTGAGCAACTTAGGTCCCGTTCATTACTCTTTCGATCAATTATGGTATTCCAGTGTTGCGTGAGGTATCTACATCTATCATATATATATATATATATATATATATATATATATATATATATATATATATATATATATATATATATATATATATATATATACATATATCTTTCTCAGTATGATTGTTCTGTTTCTCTGTCTTCTATATCCATTTCTTTATCATGTTCCTTCTGTTTCCCTGCTTCTCTAATTTTCCCAACCTCTCTCTCTCTCTCTCTCTCTCTCTCTCTCTCTCTCTCTCTCTCTCTCTCTCTCTCTCTCTATTCTTTAAGCTGACCAGACAGCTCATCATCCAGACATCCTATTACTGCCATGCCTCACCTTCAAAACACCAGGTATGACATCTGAATAGCCCCTTTTGTCTCTCATGCCTGCTCTCCCAAACCCAAAGATTGCAATTTCTTCTTTCGCCTCTGCAGCGTGAGTTGCTCTGCAGTGGTTTTAATCAGTCATCGGTTGCAAACGCAGTGGCACACTGAAGTCTCATAGAGTTATTAATATTTTTCCATTTCCATTTCGCCAACACTCAACTGTCTCAATCATGTTTTAATTCAGTTCTACTTCAGTCCAACATCATACTCTATACACGTCTTACAGGCGTGCCACCTACACGATTTACGAAACGTTCGTAACGAGTAAGATGCGTCTTTCCTCCCTTCCTACAGGTACATGTGATGGTGGTGACAGTGGAAACCACTTTGAAAGTCTTGAATAATGAAGCCAAGCAACGAGAGGTTGTCCCACTCTCCTCTCCTCACACTCTCCCTCACATATATGCTTCCCCTTTTAACCAAGCTCTCTCTCCTGAAATGTCAATTCAAAGCCCAAGAAACACTATCCACCTTTCTAGAGGATAGATAAAGTAAGACTATTGGGAGAGGTGGCAGGTACTATATATCAAATGGGATGGGAATAGATGGGAGGCTGGAAGGGAGGAAAAACAATGGGAGGGCTGGAAAAAGTTACACAAGAAGGGTTCGGGGTGTGGGACGGAGCTGGAGGGGAGCACAGCCTTGGAGACCTATCAAAGGGCCATGATCCATCCGTCGTCCCCTACAGACGTCGATCTCAGCCTCAGGGTCACACCTTCCCACCTTCTCTTTCCTCCATCTCCTCCTTCACTTGCCACCCCAACCCCCTAACTCCACCATCACCCCCTCCTCCTCCTCCTCCTCCTCCTCCTCCTCTTTCTCCTTCTCTCTTACCACTCCTCCATCACAGCCTCTACCCTATGGCCTCCCCCAAAAGATCATTTCTTCTCTCCAAGGGTGAGGCAATGACACTCTCAGATAATAACTTTCAAAACACAGTGAGTAATAGTCACAGGAGCAGGACCATCGAGTCTACGCCTTAACCTAGATTCGTATTTTTCAAGTCTGGTTGTGTTATCACCCGGGTGAAGGATAGCTCTGCGCCCGTCAACTGTACCCTATACGTACATGTTAAGAGACGCACCTGAGGGTTGCTGTACGTCACACAGGCGAGGACTGGCCTTTGCGTATATGATCGCAAATACATATGATAAGAATGGTAATAAAAATCATGATTTCATGAGTAATCACAATAAAATCATGGTAATAATCATGATGGTAATCATCATCGTAATAATAGTGATAATAATAATAATAACGATAATAGAATTCTCATATTTCTATCTCTTTCCTTCCACCATACCATGACACTTCCCTTCCCCCTCTTCCACCGTATCCTACCCTTTCCCTCCCCTATCCCTTCCACTGCTCCCTCTCCCCTCCTCCTACTTTACCTCCCCTTCCCACAGTATCCTCCCCTTCCCCCAACCACTTTACCCTCCTCTCCTCCCCACCGTCCCACAGAGCTCCCCACCTCCCTCGTGCCCCTTAGGGTGTGGTGGGCTGGGTGGGACGACGGCCGCCACCACAGCCCACCTCCACTTGTGGCTTATGGACGTGTCGCCCAGACCACCTCAACCCCACCCTTGGGGAGCCAGGCTGGCCTGCTGGGTCCTCTCCCTCACCTGCTCTCTCTCTCCCTCCCTCTTTCTCATCTGTCCTCTCTCTCTCTCTCTCTCTCTCTCTCTCTCTCTCTCTCTCTCTCTCTCTCTCTCTCTCTCTCTCTCACCTGCCCCTATTCCCTTATATCCTTCTCCCTAATCCGCTCCCCTCTCCCTCTGGCATCCCCTCCTGTCTCTTGCCTCTTTCTCGTCCTCGCTCCCTCCTCTAGCCCGTGAGGACAGCACCAACTACACCTACAGGGGCTAAACATTGGCGATAACGCTAGGATGAGATAGACAGATAGATAGACGAAAGAGAGAGAGAGAGAGAGAGAGAGAGAGAGAGAGAGAGAGAGAGAGAGAGAGAGAGAGAGAGAGAGAGAGAGAGAGAGAGAGAGAGAGAGAGAGAGAGAGATGGGAGCAAGCCCAACATAAACGTAGCTTAATGAGAGAAAGAAAGAAATGATATCACGTAAGGTGAGAAAAAATCAATGAGAGGAGAGTGTTAGTCGGAGTGTTGCGCTTTTCTTCTGCTAGACTGCATCTTCGAACCCTGGGGCTCGAGATTTCACCCCCAAGCCCTCGCCAAAGTAGACCAGACGAGCAGGCCGACCTCCTCTACCCGGGTAACGTCAGCGAGACACACGAGATGGTCGCTTTGCTGCCTGTGTTGTCCACGTCCTCCCGTATGGCTACCTGAACGACTTTCTGAGATGGCTTTCCCTATTGGTTTCTTGAACACGACGGTACAACCAATGAACGAGACGGTACGACCAATGAACGAGACGGTACGACCAATGAACGAGACGGAACGACCCTTGAGCACGACGGCACGACTACTGAGTAAGACGGTACGACAAATGAGTAAGACGTTACGACCCTTGAATAAGATGGTACGACCCTTAAACACCTTGTACAGGAAAGTGACACTCAGGTATGAAAGCCTATCTTGTGACCTTGTCCTTCCAGACGAGGTCAAAGGCCATGCCGTCATATCCAAAGGTCGTATTGTTATTCTTAAGATGTCATACCGTCTTGCTCAAGTGTCGTACCATCGTGCTCAAGGGTCGTACCATCGTGCTCAAGGGTCGTACCATCGTGCTGAAGGGTTGTACCGTCGTGCTCAAGGGTCGTACCGTCGTGCTCAAGGGTCGTACCGTCGTGATCGAGGGTCGTACCGACGTGCTCAAGGGTCGTACCGTCGTGCTCAAGGGTTGTACCGTCGTGCTCAAGGGTTGTACCGTCGTGCTCAAGGGTCGTACCGTCGTGCTCAATGGTCGTACCGTCGTGTTCAAGGGTCATACCGCCGTGCTCAAGGGTCGTACCGTCGTGCTTAAAGAGTAGTTCACTTTCCATCTCCAATCAACTTCACGTTTCAACAACACTTTCCCTAATATCTTCGACACAATATCATCAACTCCAATCTTTCCACTCGATTTCATTCACTCAAACCATGGAGTCGAACATCTCTCTCTCTCTCTCTCTCTCTCTCTCTCTCTCTCTCTCTCTCTCTCTCTCTCTCTCTCTCTCTCTCTCTCTCTCTCTTCTCTTCTCTCTCCTCTCTCTCTTCTCTCTTTCTGTCTCTCTTCTCTTCTCTTCTCTCAACTTCTTTCCGTTGTGGCCCTTTTATTTTGTTTACATCATTCCCTTCTTTTTTTTCAAACCATTGTATTTCTTTCACTTTCCCTGTCACCGACCCACAACGTTTCGTCTGTTGGAGCAAACCCTTTCCCTCTCAAGAGTGTTGTCTTTCCCGTCAACTATCTATCATCTCTCCAATCTATCATCTCTTCCATTACTGGCCGATACCCGCTATCACCAGCCTCACAACCCCATCTCCCCTCCGCTTCCTCCTCCTCCTCCAACGACCAAGAATCACAGATAACATTATCGTTCCCCTCCCCTGACGGATACTATCTATCACCCCCTCCCCTACCAATAATAGATACACAACCAGGATACTATCTATCACCCCCCTACCAATAATAGATACACAACCAGGATACTATCTATCACCCCCCTACCAATAATAGATACACAACCAGGATACTATCTATCACCCCCCCTACCAATAATAGATACACAACCAGGATACTATCTATCACCACCCTCCCCTACCAATAATAGACACACAACCAGGATACTATCTATCACCTCCCCTACCAATAATAGATACACAACCAGGATACTATCTATCACCCCCCTACCAATAATAGATACACAACCAGGATACTATCTATCACCACCCTCCCCTACCAATAATAGATACACAACCAGGATACTATCTATCACCTCCCCTACCAATAATAGATACACAACCAGGATACTATCTATCACCCCCCTACCAATAATAGATACACAACCAGGATACTATCTATCACCACCCTCCCCTACCAATAATAGATACACAACCAGGATACTATCTATCACCACCCTCCCCTACCAATAATACATACACAACCACAATTACTATCTATCACCCCCTCCCCCTACCAATAATAGATACACAACCACAATTACCAACATCGTCACGAAAACGACCAACAACAACAACAACAACAACAACTCCTCTACCACCCCCACCACAATCTCTACAACCACCACCTTCAACGCTACCACCATCCACCATCCACCACCACCACAATCTCCATAACCATCACCTTCAACGCTACCACCATCCATCCTCTCCAACACCGCCACCACAATCTCCACAATCACCATCCTCAACGCTACCACCATCCATCCCCCTCCACCACCATCAACGCTACCACCATCCATCCTCTCCACCACCACCACAATCTCCACAACCACCACCCTCAATGCTACCACCATCCACCACCGCCACAATCTCTACAAACCACCACCTTCAACGCTACCACCATCCACCACCACTTCAACGCTACCACCATCCACCACCACTTCAACGCTACCACCATCCACCACCACTTCAACGCTACCACCATCCATCCATCCCCCCTTACCACCACGACCACCACAATCATCTACCATTACCATATTCGCGGCGCAGTCAGACATCCTGACCCTGCCCCCCTTCAATTCATCTCGACCTCTGACCTCGTTTAATCTTGACAGAGGTAATTTATTCCCCTTACATTGTATAACTTGACGAGAGATGCTGTCACACGTGTTCATCTGCTCAGAGTATTCAGTATTTCTCTATCTAGCTCGGGAGAGAGAGGCTGAGGGAGAAAATTGCTTTTGGTCATATATGTGCGAGAGTGTCTGCAGATGTGTGATTACCATTAGTGTGGAGTGGGGAGGGAGTCTTACACTCGTGTTGTCTCTAGGTGGGTGTGTGTGTGTGTGTGTGTGTGTGTGTGTGTGTGTGTGTGTGTGTAATTAACTATCTGCACTGTACGAGATGGGAGTTTCACACTCGTGGGGCACCCATGTGTGTGTGTGTGTGTGTGTGTGTGTGTGTGTGTGTGTGTGTGTGTGTGTGCTTGTGTGAGTGTGTCGCATCTTTACATACAGCCATAACCGAGTAAGTCGAACCACTGTTCTCTGATACCATAGACGATTTCTGTTAGTTTCTCAGCCAATGAAGAAAAAAAAAGCCACTTAAAAAAAATGCCTTTTATTTGTGATTATAATTTTGTCTAGGTCTCCAGCCATGTTAAGGATTCTGACAATTTACTTGAATTTCTCAAGAACGAAATTCTGAATATATTTTCCGAAATGAACTGATGAATTGATCATATATATATATATATATATATATATATATATATATATATATATATATATATATATATATATATATATATATATATATATATATATATATATATATATATATTTATTTTGCTTTGTCACTGTCTCCCGCGTTAGCGAGGTAGCGCAAGGAAACAGACGAAAGAATGGCCCAACCCACCCCCATACACATGTATATACATACACGTCCACACACGCAAATATACATACCTATACATCTCAATGTACACATATATATACACACACAGATATATACATATATACACATGTACATAATTCATATTGTCTGCCTTTATTTGTTCCCATCGCCACCTCGCCACACGTGGAATAACAACCCCCTCCCCCCTCATGTGTGCCAGGTAGCGCTAGGAAAAGACACCAAAGGCCCCATTCGTTCACACGAATATATATATATATATATATATATATATATATATATATATATATATATATATATATATATATATATATATATATCTAGAGAAAGTACAACCTTAATTCCCGGAGGTTTGCGTAAGTTTGGTAAAATGTGAGAATACGCTTTGCTACAAGCGCCATGAATAGTTAAACGAATCATTCAAATCATAATCCCAAACTTGATGTAGTTGTGAACACATCATGATCAACGACATTTGATGTAGTTGTGAACACATCATGATCAACGACATTTGATGTAGTTGTGAACACATCATGATCAACGACGTATGATGTAGTTGTGAACACATCATGATCAACGACATTTGATGTAGTTGTGAACACATCATGATCAACGACGTATGATGTAGTTGTGAACACATCATGATCAACGACATTTGATGTAGTTGTGAACACATCATGATCAACGACGTATGATGTAGCTGTGAACACATCATGATCAACGACGTTTGATGTAGTTGTGAACACATCATGATCAACGACGTATGATGTAGTTGTGAACACATCATGATCAACGACGTTTGATGTAGTTGTGAACACATCATGATCAACGACGTATGATGTAGTTGTGAACACATCATGATCAACGACGTATGATGTAGTTGTGAACACATCATGATCAACGACATTTGATGTAGTTGTGAACACATCATGATCAACGACGTTTGATGTAGTTGTGAACACATCATGATCAACGACGTTTGATGTAGTTGTGAACATATCATGATCAACGACGTTTGATGTAGTTGTGAACACATCATGATCAACGACGTATGATGTAGTTGTGAACACATCATGGTCAACGACGTATGATGTAGTTGTGAACACATCATGGTCAACGACGTATGTTGAGAACTAATAATGTCTGAACCCTAAGGTACGAAGGTATGATCCTTGAACACGACGGTGCAACCCTTCAACCACGATGGTACGACCCTTTAACATGACGGCACGACCCTTCAACATGACGTTACGACCCTTCGACACGACCGGTACGACCCTTCAACACGGCGGTACGACCCTTCAACAACGACGGTACGACCTTTCAACAACGACGGAACGACCCTTCAATAGCGACGGTACGACCCTTCAACACGACGGTACGACTCTCCAGTACTGTAGTTCTCCACGCTTCTTGGCTATGGCGGGCTAGCCACTACCCAAACCCTTAGCGATCAAACTACAGAACGAGCCATCATATCCACGGGTCGTACCGTCGTACACAAGCATTACACAACGCGGTCATCGACACATGACCTACTTTGCAGTTGGATCACCTGAGGAATTAACTACGTGTCCTCCTGACCTCTGTGGTCGGTCAGCCAGGAAGCTCTTGAGCACCTTGGTTGTCTATCGGCCATGACCTCTGACCTGGGAGGTGCTTCGGTAGTCAGAGGACCTGAACGTGGCCCCTTGGCCTCCGGAGGAAGCTGGTCACCTCGAAGCATCCTCCGGTCTTCCTGGCCTCGACTATAGACATCGCAAGCAATCGACTCCACTTCCTTCGGTCCGTTCCACCTGCCGTGCGCTGTATATACCCAGAGGGTACCGGAATATACCTTGAGTATACGTATACTTATAATACTCAAATACACTTATATACCACATACTTATAATGAAAACGAAATCCAAAAGATCTTTAAGTATTCAGAGAACAAGTGGACCACAGGTGTTCGGCATCCACGATTCTGAGAGACTTTGATGCTCATCATGTTGTTCATGAGGCTTTCTCTCCTCCTCCTCTCCCTCCTCATCCTCCTACTGATCGTCAAAGTTCCCCCACAGGACACAGCCAGACAATGAGAGAGTCTAGTCTACCTCCGACCTCATGACGAGATGGTAAGAGGCCCGTATACCACACAAAACAAGGCCCTTTTACCACACAAAACAAGGCCCTTATACCACACAAAACAAGGCACTTATACCACACAAAACAAGGCACTTATACCACACAAAACAAGGCCCTTATACCACACAAAACAAGGCCCTTATACCACACAAAACAAGTTCTCTCATACAAACCCAATAAGCCATATAAGCGATGGGCGCACCAACCTTAACAACCACCAGACAGCTCCGAGTATCTCACGTGGAGGCAGGAAGATGATAACCCACATCGTGGCTGATGGCATTTACCTGGAGAAAAAGAGAGACTTTTAGGGATCGATCTAAACTAACCCTGTAAGACATGTCACACCACCTTATTGTTAATAACAAGATACCTGAAATGTTTAAGTTTGAATCCAATTTTTTTTTGTTTGCATCTAGTCGGTAAAACTTACGATATGAAACTATATAATGGATGTACTGAAATACGAATTGTAACATCTTATGTAATATCAAGCCGCTGGGGTCTGACTAAGACCCTTTGTGACCCCTGTAATACTTTTGAGCTACCGCTCACAGGATGAGCATGGGGTGTGCACAATCAATCATGCAGGGGCTACTGGCACAAACCCAATCTGTTGCTCTACATGGCAGGAATTTCTCTAAGAGAAAATGGAGGATCGTATAGGATGACCACGAGAGAGCCACCATATGCCTAACATGATACCACTGTGACCTGTTTTTACGTTATTTTGGGACGAGATTGTTGGCTGTAATGTATTCTTTTAAGCCTCTGGTCGCCCCTCATCTCTCGCGTCCATCGTTTAGGTAGCCATCGGACAAACGAGATTCGTGTGGTCTGCGCTCGGGAGAGCCAGTGGAGGCAACACCCACACGGCAGAACCCACGTAACGTCACGTGTTATCTCTGGCCTGTGACAGGGAGACTTGTGGCCCGGGACCCGTGACCTGGAACCAAGGGCCTGTGACCCGGTGACTGTGATTTACGACCTGCTTACCTCCCCCTGTATAATGAGGGCCAGAAACCCACAAATCAACATCCTCGACCTAAGAACCAAGGGATGCAAACTGTGCAGTTGCAACGATGGTTTCCATCCCCTTTGGACGAGTGTGACAAAGACAATGTCAACACTATTTTTATAACACGTGATTACTATGTCTAAATTTCTCGATAAGACAGACGACATTAAGTCCATCCCTCCAAGAGGTTGGTCCAGGCAATCTGGTGTCATTGAAACTTCGGAATCTGACCCCCTTTTTTTTTTTTGAGGGGAAGGGGGGGGGGTAACATCTCCATCAGTACTCCAACCACTGTGGTTGTGAGGGGCCAGAGGAGGAGTGTGGTTGAGGGATTTCATGCACGAGGGAGGAGGGAGCTCTGAACGTTGATTTCCCACCAATCTACTTCAATCATCTGTTCATCTCACCAAGTGGCGTTTGGCTCCGATGACCCTAAAGGAAAATATAGCCTACATTCCATCCTGACAGCTAGCAATTTGACGTCATCGACAAGGCGAGGCACAGAGACCCCGAGCTCCTCCCTTGGTGTTATCAGAGACTTCATGTTGGCGACACACACACTTGGCAACACCTCTCCACTGGCGCCAACCTAAACTGCCACAGTACCTGTGGTTTTGTGAAACGTTACGACCTTTAGAGGAGGGAAAAATGCACATCCTTCAGTATCCCTTTCCAGACTAATCTGTTGCTATGTAATCTCAAGGTAGAGTTGCGTCTCCTCCTCGACCAAACACACAGCCTTCTCCTCCTCCCGGAAGTCCTCTCTTTGCTCGTTGCCGTGCTGGGGCTGCTGTGCCCTTCCTCCTACCGACCTGGCTGCTGGTGTTGCCTCTTATACACAGTTTGCCACCGTACATCAGCTCTCTCTCTCTCTCTCTCTCTCTCTCTCTCTCTCTCTCTCTCTCTCTCTCTCTCTCTCTCTTCTCTCTCCTGCGTAAGAGGAGGCGAGTCGGGGGTCCCACAAGATGCGGGCTCCCTGGCTCGACTTTCTTTAGCTTTCTCTACTCAAGCCTTTGATGTTCGATGGCTACCATTTCTATGAACACCTTCCATCAACTGATATCACAACACACGCACACACACACACAACACACAGACATGCTTCTCGCCTATCTGGAGTTATTGCCTTAAAATCTGAATAGCTCAAAGACGCCACCTATAACGAGGAGGGCAAGTAGTTACATCAGAGACGTTATACAAGTGTTATACGATCCTCCGTGTCTTAACCCGACACTGCGTCTGTAGTGTGGCTGAGGGCGACGGTCAGTCAGTTCGAATTCAATAAGCAGGATCGAATGTGTTTTCGGCCTGACCACTGCCCTGTAGTGATCAGTTAAGCTTCATGGTGGGTGAGGCATTGGAAGGAGAGTCCAGTGGCCACTCAGTTGTGGGATGATCTCAGATGAGGACGAGTGAGTGATATCCCACAGTGCTGAGAACTATCTTCTCTTTATACCCTTATGCATATCCGATTATCAATATCATTATCAATATCACTATTATCATTATCATTATTAGCATCATTAATATCATCATTGTTATTATTATCAAAATTACCATTATTATCATAATTATTGCTATTGTAACTATCATTATCGTTAAGATTTCAGAATTCTAAACAATTTTGACAATATAACATACGAGAATTTCCTCACTTTTAGACACAGATTCAACGACCAGATATAACCGTATGAGGATAAAAAGGAATGAGACATAATAGCAATGCGGTGAAGAAAAAACAAAACAAACACTTTACCTACAGAGTTGAAATATTAGAATACATTACCTCTAAATGTTGGCAATGCAAAGACTATCAACATCTTCAAATCCCGGTTGAACCAATACTTCAAAGATATCTCTTATCGGTAAGAAAAAATCACGTTTCAAGAAGTATCATTTAACCTTGTCTTTCTTTCACAATGAAGCCGTTAGTTAAACTGGACTCATTATTTTCCTCCGCTCAAACTTTCTCATAAAATATCCCCTAAACTACATGGTGTTTTTCACCATTTTTGTTTTCCACCAACTGTTGAGCCAGAGGGATAGGTGGGTGGGGAGTTGCCCTCTGATATAGCATCCTGTCTCTAACACAGTCGTGTCTTTAATATCAAAAAGCAGATAACGTCGTCATGGACTATGGGCCCTCCTGTTATCTGTCCTTCCCATGCACTCCCATGTACACCATCGTAAATTACATTCTGAGACAGATTCTGATCTACTTAAGGAGCTGTGCTCCATACTTTATGCAAAAATCTGAATAAATAAACTATTCTGTTCCATCATCCTTCTCCCGCCCCTCGTGACAGATCTCCCCTCCTTCCTCCATCCCCTGTCGTGAAGGGGACGAGCCTCACCCGGCAACAGTGACACCCTCGCCTCAACCCTGAGGCCATAGCTGCGGACATCAGGCCTTTAATGACATTCATCGACACTTTCGCTTCCAGGGTACGAAGTTCCACATACGTACGGCCATTCACGGGCTTCGCGCGAGGCCACAGATGCCAGGGATTTACCCATACTCAATCACCAGCCTCGTCAAAACTTGGGCCAATAATTTGCAGAAATTCCATGTCACTCGTCATTAGCTCCTCTACACCCGAGGGAGGCAAGTCTGTTCTGGTTCTGAGAAATTTTCTGCCACATTAGTGTCCCTTCCAGGCGGGCAGAGGTCGGCAGCGACCTCTACTGTCTCCTGGTGTGGGGTGGATGGCGGCTGAAATGGCCTTTATATTCTTCTCCTTGTGTTCTTCATCATCTCGTCGCTCCAGCTCTTTCTTCGACCTGTCTAGTTCTCCTCCTTGGCCTAGGTGATCTTGCTCCTCCTCTTCACCCCTGCTCGCTTCCACCACATGATCTTCCTCCTCTCGTTTACTCTCCGCCTTACTCGTCCTATCTGTTCATTTATTCAATTCATTCATCCACTTTAATTTCCATATCTCGAGGACAATATCATCATTCACCGTTTTATTCATATTCCTTTAATTGTTCTTGACCACCGTCTGCCCTTTCTCTTGTACCCCTTTATCAGCATCTTTCCCTGCCTCCCTTCATCTATTCCACCTACTCATTTTTTCTCATTCTTCGCTCCCCCTCAATCTTGCGTTCGTTCCTCCTGGCTATTCTCATTTTCCCATATCTTGCTCTTCGCCTTATTTACTTATTTCTCTTCGCTCTTCTCTTGCCTTCCTCTCTATTTCTCCTCTTGGCCTTGTTATATTTTTCTATGACCTTTATTAGGTCATTCGTAGGGTCACTCATCTCCTTTTTTTCTTATTACCAATAACTTCTGTTTACCACCTGGCAGAGATCTACTGTTAATCCTTTCAGAAGGACAGTACGACCACCTCAGCACAACGGTACGACCCTTGGCCTCGATGGTACGAGTCCTTGGCCACGAAAGTAAGACACCAGCACGAGGATACGATCCTTGAGTACGATGGTACGAACCCTTGACCTCGGCAGTACGACCCTTAGCACGACGGTATTCAAACGAATACAAATGAATTCAAACAGCAACGTACCACTGGGTCTTAACGAGGCAGTTTCTGATAATGGAAGATAACATAATCTCATGGACTACTGCTATAGAAATAAAGAGACATACAGATTTTTAAAGCGAATGATCGGAAAATTTATCGTATAGCTAAGAAGGTGCAGATGATGTTGGCCAAGTATTTGAGCAAAATATCTATGAAGTCTGTCCTTTAACGTATCTATGGTACTGCTTTTAACTGCTCTAATGGGTAAATGAGTCCATATGGTAACAATCCTGTTGAAGAAAAAAGAGACTTCGTTTCACTCGAGGTAAGACACTTGCCCGCGAGTTCTTATCCATAGCTATAAGTGAAACCCGACGAATCTATCCTTAAGTAGCCCCCTAGATCGTGATTATGGAAGCCTTTAATGATTCTGAATACCTGCATCAGACCATCTCTTAACCTTCTCTTTCCTAAGCTAATTAATGATGTTACTCGTTTCGTCGGCTCTCACAGGATTTGTCTCTCAGTCTGGGAATCATCTCGGTAGCTCGGCGCTGCACTCGCTCCATTTTGTCTATGTCTTTCCTCAAGTAGGATGGCCAAAACTGAACATGATATTGCAATGTGTGAGGATGATTTCCTTAGACTGAAATGCGGTGGCGCTACTTATGAATCCAAGAATACTGTTCTCCCTTTATTCTTAGACCCAAGTACATTTCCTCCTTTGCCTTTCGTACCTCAACAGAGTTTGTACTGAAGCCCGCCTTTTCATTTTTACTGTCAATATATAAAACTTTCCATTTATGAATATCACACTTCATTCACCACCTGAGAGTCCAGTGCATTAGTTTGTCAACGTCAGTTTGAAGCTTCAATTTCTGTTGTAGATTCATCTCGCACCTTAGTATCGTCCGCGAATTTCCTTAACCACATCGGTTCTGCTCCTTGGCCACGATTGTATGACCCTAAGTTCCTCGCTGTATACAGGTACAGGAGAGGTTACTCCACTAAAGATCCGGTACGGAGGTGGTGGTCTAAACTCACGAGTGTTCTTAATGGAGGACAAACCCATCGGTATGCACCATAGGGTAGCTAGTGGCCTCTTCCTATGGGTACAGGGGTCTGAATAACTCACCCCCATGGCCCCATCCATATGAAAGGCGTTTATAAATATAGGTTCAAGGGTCTTATAAAGAGGTTCCCCTCAAAAAAAAGGTAAGGCCCTCTCAAAGGCGGACGTGGTAAACCCCCACAAGCACACGCCCTCAGCAGCTCTCCAAAATAGACACACGTGTAAAGTTCCTCTTACAGGAAATTACCGGTCTGACTCCTCTGGACGTCAGTTTGAGTGGCTTCGTTAATACCCCAGGGGCTACGAGGTGCCGGCCTCAAACCGGGGAGATCTGGTTCGAGCAGGTCTCCAGCCAGCAGAGTGGCTCGGCCGTGTATGGACGCCCATCAACTACACTGCAACTTAAAGAGAAGGTGATCGAAAGGCTTACACACGAGAGCTGGTTCCTGTATGATTTGAATGGGGAGGGGGGATTCAGAGTCTCTTTAGAAGGTTTTGCGATTTAGAAAGAGAATTTAGAGGTTCTATATGGTCTATAGAGGTGTGTAGAGGGTTGGCATCGTCTATAAAGGAATTATAGAAGTTTTGCTTAGCTTAGAGAGGTATTCAGAAGGTATGTATTGCTCAGAGACGTGTTCAGAGGGATGTATGGTTTCACTAAAGAGGTGTGTAGTGAGTCTGTGAGGTCTAGAGAGCTGTTTAGAGGATCTAGGTACGTGGTTTAGACGTGGGTTTATTGGGTACGCACGACAGCAGAATTGTAGAAGTCTATGACATTGACTGACATCAGATGATGATGATGATGCAGACAAGTACAAGCACCCGTGCGAGCCATACGTCTGGTGTCAGTTATAATTCCTTGTTAGAGGAACTCAGGGACAAGTTTCCCCTCAAGTACGTACGCTTGGGGATACACTCGATATTTGCCATTGTAAAGTTCAAAGATGTGAGTTAAAGGTCAAGTGGCTCAACCCGGGAGACCATTAGAGGATATATAAGATCTTAAATACATAATCCCAAGCGTTATTCTCTCTCTCTCTCTCTCTCTCTCTCTCTCTCTCTCTCTCTCTCTCTCTCTCTCTCTCTCTCTCTCTCTCTCTAAGTTACATTCAACGTTTGTAATTCATTCCAAAAGTTTGATGTTAGGCAAAAAAGACAAAAAAAAAAAGAGAATTATTTATATCGCGGACAAGAATACTGGGTCATAAACTCATTCGTTTACCAAGATAAAACGAAGATCTGCAAATCAAGCTTCGTCATCAGTCCGAATTACATTTATTACGGTACTTTAAAAAAAGAATTTGAATATTCGTTACACTTTATTTCATTGCAGTTGGAGAGTATAAGCCAAGAGCAACATCTACATGATAGAATGATATCTCTGGGTAGCGTAGGCGAAATGCAATGTTACATTTATTTATGATATTAGCTCTCACTAAGAACAGAGTCGACTGCAGCTAGTATGTTTTAATAATAATAATAATAATAATAATAATAATAATAATGATAATAATGATAATATCCCTGGGGACAGGGGAGAAAGAATACTTCCCACGTATTCCCTGCGTGTCGTAGAAGGCGACTAAAAGGGGGAGGGAGCGTGGTGCTGGAAATCCTCCCCTCCCGATTTTAATTTTTCCAAGAGAAAGGAACAGAGAAGATGGCCAAGTGAGGATATTTCCTCTTAAGGCTCAGTCCTCTGTTAACGCTATCTCGCTAACGCGGGAAATGGCGAATATGTATGAATAATAATAATAATAATAATAATAATAATAATAATAATAATAATAATAATAATAATAACAATAATAATATTAATAATAATGATGATAATAATAACAATAATAATAATAATGATAATGATGATAATAATAATAATAATAATAATAATAATAATAATAATAATAATAATAATAACAATAATAATATTAATAATAATGATGATAATAATAACAATAATAATAATAATAATAATAATAATAATAATAATAATAATAATAATGATAATAATATCAACTAGATCGATCTTTCAAGGCATCAGATCCCAGTGGCTTAATGTCACTGTAGATGATTCCATGAAGAAAGTGGAGAGAACCAACACCACGAACATGATGACAGACTGGGAGGAGGAGGTTGTACAGTCCTCATACGATGCCCTTCGGGAGGAGGAGGCCAGGGACGACCACAAGGAACCTACAGTCTTCTCCATCCTCCTCAGTGGCGTTCCACCATCTTGATTGGATTCGAGTATGAAACTGAGGCTTATAAACCAAGCACTGGAGCATCTAAGGCTATTCAACGCTCTTAATACAGTTTAGAATATTATCTTAGACATTCATTTTAACTCAAATGACCAATTCCAGTTTTGACAGACCAAGAATGGAAGAACGAAAAGTAAGGAGAGAAAACAGCCTCCATGTGTTGGTGTGAGAGCTCAGACTTGACCTTTGCAGCTTGGCTAAACCTACCAGGGAAAGGAAAATCAACGCTGCCATAGCTCAAGCCATCACTGCTCCCCACAAACCCCACCACTGCGTTAAGGTCCACACAAACCCCACCACCGTGTTAAGGTCCACACAAACCCCACCACCGTGTTAAGGTCCACACAAACCCCACCATCGCGTTAAGGTCCACACAAACCCCATCTCTGCGTTAAGGTCCACACAAACCCCATCTCTGCGTTAAAGTCCACGTAGATCGAGGGAGGGTTCCTCCATCTGGTGAATGATTTCAAAAACACGGAACAGTGAGGTACACCTTACACGATGGATGAGCGAAGGTTTTGTTCCCCCTGAAAAAAAAAAGGGGGAGCATTTTTCAATCCCAGTTTTCACATTTCCAGCAAACGCAACACGCTCTGAAAACCCCTACGTCTCGAACGCAGTTTGGGATCGCATGCCTTCGAGGCTGGAAGCTGGCGATTATCTGCAGGTTGTAACATGGGTTCAAGTACCTACTCTTTCCCACGTCTGCTGCAGGAAGTGATCTCCTGCTCTCTTCCACGACTACCAGCATTACCCACGTTCCCCCCAGCACCAACACCACCACCACCACTACCACCACCACCAGCACCAGAAGATTAGATCGCCTTCGCGCGGCAAACATTTGCGGCGCCTTAATTAGCTCTTGTTGGGAATGTCTCTTTCTTTCCGACCGTCGCCTTTGCTTGGATTCCAGGAAGATGGCGGAAGCGATGATCGTTGAAATGAAAGAAAACATTTGTGTGTGTGTGTGTGTGTGAGAGAGAGAGAGAGAGAGAGAGAGAGAGAGAGAGAGAGAGAGAGAGAGAGAGAGAGAGAGAGAGAGAGAGAGAGAAGGTGTTTCACAGAGTTCTCCTTGTTGGGTCATCATCCCGTATGTTACTGGGGAAGAACGGGACCGATTCTGTTACGATACGGACCAGGTATCCGTTTGTTATCCTCGTTCAAGCTTCATATTTCCTTAAGAAAAAAGAAAAAAAAAAACCTAACGGTCAAACAGAGGCTAATGACCTCTATGAGGCACGAACGCTGACCTCATTACTAAGTTTGACCTGTTTGGGGGGAAATAGAGAGAGAGAGAGATACTGTTCTCATCCAAAATACTTCAACTCCCTACTTATAACAATATAGTGAGGGGGAAAGAAAGTAACATTTTCGCCCACCAGCTCAAGAGATATCATCGACGGGCTTATATATATAAGGGACAGGAGGGCGTGGTGGGGGAAAGGTTCCAACACCCTTACGACGAGCATCATCACTGGTAGGGGAGAAGAAAGTGCTGTACCGTCAGCTTTTTACTCGAGCACAGCCACTGGCCAACCAGACAGACAGTCAGTCGGATATTGACAGCGAATCAGAACCAATAATAGCTCTGCCCCAACCCTAAATATGCCTCCATTTCGACATTCTTTTTTTTTTTTTTTTGTCATTAGAGTGTTACTGAACAGACTGTGAGGGGCGCCTCGTTCAAAAATTTACAAATTTGATATGTTCACTTGGGGAAAAGAAAATATCTTGACATGTGTAACTGGCTGTTAAACCAAAACGCGTATCATACGTCATACGTACACAAACCTTCATCTCACAAGGGAAGTCATCCACACACACACACTCCCCTCACGAAGGAAGTCATCCACACACACACTCCTCTCACAAGAGAAGTCATCCACACACACACACCTCTCACGAAGGAAGTCATCCACACACACACTCCTCTCACGAGGGAAGTCATCCACACACACACTCACCTCACGAAGGAAGTCATACACACACACACACCCCTCACGAAGGAAGTCATCCACACACACACTCCCCTCACGAAGGAAGTCATCCACACACACACTCCTTTCACAAGAGAAGTCATCCACACACACACTTCCCTCACGAGGGAAGTCATCCACCCAGTTAGTTTATTCACAAAAATAACTGAGCATAACAGCCAAAAACACATTTCTTTCCCAATAACTTTCGTCCAAACAGCAATAATCTTCACATTTAAGCCCCCCGATATACTTGAGTCTCGTTAGTGAGAGCAGATAATCATAACATACTCACAACACTTATACATACAACTTCAACACATCGTACACATAATAACATCATTATTTTGCAATGCCACTCCATTCCATCAATTCGTTCACAATCGTGAATTTCAACACAGGGGATCTTAGTCTGACACTGGCTGACACAGGGCATTGCAACAACACATGGTCTTCTGGTCCTTGTAAGGAAATGGTCTTCTGGTCGTTGTAAGGAAGTGGTCTTCTGGTCGTTGTAAGGAAATGGTCTTCTGGTCGTTGTAAGGAAATGGTGTTCTGGTCCTTGTAAGGAAATGGTCTTCTGGTCCTTGTAAGGAAATGGTCTTCTGGTCCTTGTAAGGAAATGGTCTTCTGGTCCTTGTAAGGAAATGGTCTTCTGGTCGTCGCAGAGAAATGGTCTTCTGGTCGTCATAAGGAAATGGTCTTCTGGTCGTCGCAGAGAAATGGTCTTCTGGTCGTTGCACAGAAATGGCCTTCTGGTCGTCGCACAGAAATGGTCTTCTGGTCGTTGCACAGAATAAATGGTCTTCTGGACGTCGCATAGAAATGGTCTTCTGGTCGTTGCACAGAAATGGTCTTCTGGTCGTTGTAAGGAATTGGTCTTCTGGTCGTCGCACAGAAATGGTCTTCTGGTCGTTATACGGAAATGGTCTTCTGGTCGTTGCACAGAAATGGTCTTCTGGTCGTTATACGGAAATGGTCTTCTGGTCGTTGCACAGAGATGGTCTTCTGGTCGTTGTAAGGAAATGGTCTTCTGGTCGTCGCACAGAAACCATGGCCACGTACACGGTCACTGCACCGGAAGATCCAGATCGCTCATGGGAGTTCTCCACACTTTTTGGAACAATCATTTCTTGTGAGAAGACGTAAATAGTTGCCCGAACTTATAATAGGTCGCCAGAACACTGATACCAGACGGGATGACCAGCCTCATACTTGTGTTGCCAGGCGGGGGTGGCGTAGACTGGACGCTACACGAACGCCATATGGCGGTGATGGTGAGAGGGAGGAGATCAATGGAATGGGAGAGTACACAAAAGGGAGGAGTGAGGGCATAGGATTGGTAAGGAAGAGATGGTGGGAAAGGGAGGGAGGTAAGGATGGAGTGGAGAGTTGACGACAGTAGGTAAGGCGGGAAAAAGTACAAAAGTATTTGAAGATATGAAGATCTATTATCTCATCACCCTCTATACACGTATATACTTGTATTCTCCCAAAGTCAGACTTTCGTCCTTTGACTCTGACTGAGGAGAAGAAATGTGGCGGTGTGGCGCAGACTGCCGTTCTCTGGCATTCAAATAAAAGAAGAGAGGAAAGGAAATCTTGCGACCCTAAGCAGCTGAAGAGTTTCAACCGGGACAAAGTCTATTAATAATGGACACGATCAAAACTTTTTACGCTGGCTCTCTCTCTCTCTCTCTCTCTCTCTCTCTCTCTCTCTCTCTCTCTCTCTCTCTCAGGTGTATCAACAGGTACGGGGGTCTCCAGAACTTACATGAGGTTCCTCTCGCCTTAATAGTCCACCAGAAGGACGAGAAATGAATGATTTACTTTTGCTAGCAGACGCTGCACTAACAAGGAGCCTCACGGGGGACACAAGGTTAGGTTATATAAGGGAGTTTGTTAGCCACGATGTCTCCCTCCTTCCCTTTGTCTCTGTCTGTTTGTCTGTCTTCCTCTTTCCCTTTGTCTCCATCTCTGTCTATTTGTCTGTCTCCCTCCTTCCCTTCGCCTGTGTCTATTTGTCTGTCTCCCTCCTTCCCTTTGCCTCTGTCTATCTCTGTTTGTCTGTCTCCCTCCTTCCCTTTGCCTCTGTCTATTTGTCTGTCTCCCTCCTTCCCTTCGTCTGTGTCTGTCTCCCTCAGCAGCCACCGGCCAGCGAGGTATATTACCGGTACTACCCATCTGGGTATCACAAGGGCTACTGAAGGCTGCACAGTGAGCCAGCACTTCAAGAGGCTGTCAAGTTTCACTCCTTTGGGCCAAGGTTGCTCTGCTCTTCTTTCCCTCCTGCCTCCCCCCCAAACGTGGGTGGCTGGCAGTCGAGCCACAAACATACAATCTCTCCACCTCACAGGTGACGCTGGACAACACGTTAACTCGCAAACACTCGTTCTTCGTCAACGACCCAGACAACACCATCTCAGACCGAGAAAATATCAGCACGCACCAAGACAACACCACCATAAACTCGATAACATCACCACAAACCCAGACATCACCACCACAATCCCAGACAACACCACCACAAACCCAGACAACACCACCACAAACCCAGACATCACCACCACAAACCCAGACAACACCACCACAATCCCAGACAACACCACCACAAACACAGACAACACCACCACAAACACAGACAACACCACCACAAACACAGACAACACCACCACAAACACAGACAACACCACCACAAACACAGACAACACCACCACAAACACAGACAACACCACCACAAACACAGACAACACCACCACAAACCCAGACAACGTACATTTTCCTTAAGGGGTGAGCGAGGCCCAGCCTTTTGGCATAACCTCGCCGTTAAGTGTTCATAAGCAAGTAAGAACTCCCCACTCTCTCTCTCTCTCTCTCTCTCTCTCTCTCTCTCTCTCTCTCTCTCTCTCTCTCGGCGATTTCCCTAGGATCTGGTTGTCATTGGAGTTTCGATTACTGATAAATCCCTACGCCTCTTTCTCTTCTTTTCTTTCCCGCACCTTCATTTCCCCTCTACCGACCCCCTCATCCCACCCCCTTGGCCACGAAGCCATCATCATCATGGTGGCGTCGTCGTCGTCCTGGCAACCTCGTGGGTCGCGTTCATGTCGCTGTCGCAGCGACGGGAGCTTTCCCCCAACCACGACCACACAATGCCAGTGATAAAAGGGGGGGTCTAACTCGAGAAGTTCCATGATGCTCGGTCAATCCGAGTCGACTCAAGATTCTGAAATCCGAGTTGATTTTAGATTCTTTAATCAGAAGATCAGAGTTGATTCAGGGTTTCCATCATCCGGAATCAGAGTTTTCTGTGCTTCCATCATCCGGAATCAAGTTTACAGGGTTTCCATCATCCGGAATCAGAGTTTACAGGGTTTCCATCATCCGGAATCAAAGTTTCCTGAGTTTCCATCATCCGGAATCAGAGTTTCCTGTGATTCCATCATCCGGAATCAGAGTTTCCTGTGTTTCCATCATCCGGAATCAGAGTTTCCTGTGTTTCCATCATCCGGAATCAAAGTTTCCTGAGTTTCCATCATCCGGAATCAGAGTTTCCTGTGATTCCATCATCCGGAATCAGAGTTTCCTGTGTTTCCATCATCCGGAATCAGAGTTTCCTGTGATTCCATCATCCGGAATCAGAGTTTCCTGTGTTTCCATCATCCGGAATCAGAGTTTCCTGTGTTTCCATCATCCGGAATCAGAGTTTCCTGTGTTTCCATCATCCGGAATCAAAGTTTCCTGAGTTTCCATCATCGGGAATCAGAATTTCCTGGGTTTCCATCATCCAGAATCAGAGTTTACATCGTATCTAAAGTAAATCGTCCCATCAACAAATGTCCATCTTGACCCGTTGTGGGTCCGTTAACAATCCTTCCGGGTCCGTTATCAACCGTTGTGGGTCCCCTGACTAACGCCATGGGTCCCGTTATCTATCGTCCGGGGTCCGTCCACAAACTCAGTGGTGTCCGTTATCAACCGTTTTAGGCCCCTTACCAAATATCATGGGTCCGTTAACAACAGGTTTAGGATCCGTTAACAACCGTCTTGAATCCGTTAACAAGCGGACTAGACCCCTTAATAACTGTCATGGATACCTTAACAACCATCCTAGTCCCGTTAACAACCGTACAGAACCCGTTAACAACCGTCCTGGACCCACTGACAACCCTCCTGAACCCGTTAACAACAGTCTTCGATCCATTAACAACCACCCTGGTCCCGTTAACAACGGGCCTGTACCCGTTAACAACGGGCCTGTACCCGTTGACAACAGTCCTAGACCTGCTGACAACCGTCCTAGATCCGCTGACAACCGGCCTGGCACACTGACAACAATTCAACGCTCATTACCAACCATTCAAGAGACGCCACCATATATGGCGCCCCATGTGAATGGTGCTGACCCAACCTGCAATGCATGCCATGCCCTTACAGTTAAAGTAGAGGGTGATGTATGGAGTGGTGTGAACTTTCTCTCTCTCAGCCCATTTTTGTGTGTAGCCTCATATATATTACTCTACTGTTAACATAACTGGTCTTAACCCAAAGCCCGGAGTGGAGGCCACGCCCCTATAGTTTGTATGGGGGACTGTACATTAGGGTGTTGTTACCCAAGTCGTCAACAAACCAACCATCTCAACCCTGTCTTAAGATACGCTGACAGCCGTTACCACAGCGTCGAATACCGTTCATGGATTCTAAACCCCTACAGCTCTCTATATGTTTTAAAGTAAGCGACAGTCATATGTTCTTGTTGGACAGATAATCCTCTAAATAATCTTAGCAATGAACGGGATATCCATTAAGAGCTTTTATGGCTTTCATGGAACCGTAAAGTTCGTCTGGAATCCACCGAAGGCCTTGAAGTCGCGCCATTAAGCCACATCGTCTCTCATCACAGAGGAGGCCGCCCTGAGAACATTCTCCACACACACACACACACACACACACACACACACATACACACACCTCATTCTTCTGCATACGTACAGCTCTGTACATTCATCCACATGACGAACCTCCATCCACCAGACGCTCCCAAACCTTCTCCTTTAACCACATTTTATATAGCCGGTAAATAATAACCGTCAAGTAAAACCGTTAAATACCCGCCACTGATAGGCGGTTAGAAAAAGAAAAAAGGTATTTAAGAAAAAAAAAAACCTCTGCCACGAGCCTCGTCTCCTGTCTTCATGTGGTTCATCTTTGTCTCTAAATGATCATGTCAAAGGCTAGGCCATCCATACCCAAGTGCAGTTTGTCGTGTTCAAGCGACGTCCCGTCATAGGGAAGGAGCCAAAGGAGCACTCGAGCAGCGAGGGTATCAGTGCATTTGGACTCCTGCCCGCGCCAGTGAGACCTCCCCCCTAGAAACAGTGACCGTATGTCACTCTAGCCGACAATTAAAAAGGGTGTATCAAATGAGAGCGGCTCACGCCTGGCAGACGATGACGGCCAGAGAGAGAGAGAGAAAGAGAGAGAGAGAGAGAGAGAGAGAGAGAGAGAGAGAGAGAGAGAGAGAGAGAGAGAGAGAGAGAGAGAGAGAGAGAGAGAGAGCCTATCTCGTTGCCAAGGAGATTGCGTGGGAGTGGCCAGCGTTTCCATCTGGTTCCTTTTCTCCGTGATGGTAAAGGACAAGTCCGTCGCTGCAGAAATGGTCGCTCGTGTGTCAGGCTTAAGAGGACCTGCGACGGTGGTTCGTCCAGCATTTTTGAGGCCAGGATCGGATTGGCGTCTGATCAGGGTGAGTTCCCGAATGATTAATTCACTTAGGCTTTGGATCATTGATAAATTTGGGTTGGATGCTACTTAAGTTGTTGATTAATATGTCCAGGTCAGATGGTGATTAAAGGCTAGACCAGGCAACATCTGGAGCTGGTACAGTATACTTGGCTGAGCATACCTGAGTATACCTACAGTATACCTGATCGAGTCTGAAAATCCACCGAGTCTAGAAGAGGATTAACTCCGAGTTCAGTATTGAACTTAAGATCTATAAAGAGCTTAAAAACAGGCCTTGGTCTTAACTACACTGGGGTTGGTTAACTAGGGTTTAACTGTACTGGGGTTGGTTAACTAGGGTTTAACTGTACTGGGGTTGGTTAACTAGGGTTTAACTGTACTGGGGTTGGTTAACTAGGGTTTAAGTGTACTGGTATTGGTTAACTAGGGTTTAAGTGTACTGGGGTTGGTTAACTAGGGTTTAAGTGTACTGGGCTGGTAAAGTCAAGCGCTTGACTGAGCTGAAAACTTATTGGGAATTTGGTCTCACTGGGATGGACTTGGCAGATTGTATGTCTCGTGGGTGTGACTGGGGCATTTGACAATGAACTTAACAGGATTGAAGTGACTGGTATGTTAAGCTGACTGACTGGTTAAGGAATGCTAAGACTGAAGGGTTTTTCATTTGACTTAACTGAGTCGAACATAACTTCATTCTAATAGACTGAGGCCTTAAATGGGGCCCTCCTTTTTTTTTTTTAAGTTACTATGTGACGTCTCAGAGCTGGATGCTTTAACTCTGGTTTCAAGAACGCGATCAAGGTGAGGAAGAGGAGAGCTCCCGCAGTAACACTGACCGACTAACCTGAAACAAGAGCTATCAAGACGGAATGCCTCCGGGGCTCCGAGGTGACATTTCGAACGCCTCTCCGCCAACAATTTTCCAACAAATGAAGACTCGTATGAAAGAAGCGCAACGCTTTACGCTTCATGAACAGGTCAAGGATTTGATACATAGAGAGTTTTACAGTCATTTGTCTACATGAAAGGACTTGACAATCTTCCGTCCTTTTACGTATAGAGACTTAGCATTTAAGTACCTCTACGTGTGGTAATACCTGGCTTCACTGTCAGTGGTTTAGTCTGGCTTTTTGAGTCGAGTGTATCATATTCACGCGTCTTCCCCTCAAAGAATAACTAAATGTTGGAGGTCGTCGAGCTTTGTATCCAGAGTCCTGCATGCCACGAAGAGCCTCGCATAGAGCCGCTCTGATCTTTACCATGAAACGTAGAGCAATATTTGAGCCAGCTATCACCCACCATGTTCCTGGAATCATTAATTTCCCTGACATTTGAATCTGCAGCAGCAGCAGCAGCAGCAGTGGCTGGAACGAACTTGATTATGACTCCAGGGAAATGATGACGACATGACGTTATATGATAATTGCTAGGAAAAGATGTCCACATTATGATCCTCGACATAGTGAGACTGTGATGTGGTTTTTTTATGTAGGCCTCCGTCCAGGGTCACCTTTACATATATATGTATATATATATATATATATATATATATATATATATATATATATATATATATATATATATATATATATACATACATATATATTTATGTATTTATTTTGCTTTGTCGCAGTTTCCCGCGTTAGCGAGGTAGCGCAAGGAAACAGACGAAAGAATGGCCCAACCCACCCACATACACATGTATATACATACACGTCCACACACACAAATATACATACCTATACATATCAACGTATACATATATATATATACACACAGACATATACACAAATACACATGTACATAATTCATAGTCTGCCTTTATTCATTCCCATCGCCACCTCGCCACACACAAAATAACAACCCCCTCCCGCTTCATGTGTGCGAGGTAGCGCTAGGAAAAGACAACAAAGGCCCCATTCGTTCACATTCAGTCTCTAGCTGTCATGTCATAATGCAGCGAAACCAAAGCTCCCTTTCCACGTCCATGCCCCACAGAACTTTCCATGGTTTACCCCAAACGGTTCACATGCCCTGGTTCAATCCATTGACAGCACATCGACCCCGGTATACCACATCGTTCCAATGTACTCTATTCCTTGCACGCCTTTCACCCTCCTGCATGTTCAGGCCCCGATCACTCAAAATCTTTTTCACTCCATCTTTCCATCTCCAATTTGGTCTCCCGCTTCTTCTCGTTTCCTCCACCTCTGACACATATATCCTCTTGGTCAATCTTTCCTCACTCATTCTCTCCATGTGACGGAACCATTTCAAAACACCCTTTTCTGCTCTCTCAACCACACTCTTTTTATTACCACACATCTCTCTTACCCTATTATTACTTACTCGATCAAACCACCTCACACCACATACTGTCCTCAAACATCTCATTTCCAGCACATCCACCCTCCTCCGCACAACTCTATCCATAGCCCACGCCTCGCAACCATATAACATTGTTGGAAACACTATTCCTTCAAACATACCCATTTTTCCTTTCCGAGATAATGTTCTCGACTTCCACACATTCTTCAAGGCTCCCAGAATTTTCGCCCCCTCCCCCACCCTATGATTCACTTCCGCTTCCATGGTTCCATCCGCTGCCAAATCCACTCCCAGATATCTAAAACACTTTACTTCCTCCAGTTTTTCTCCATTCAAACTTTGTTTGGCCATTGTTGTCTTTTCCTAGCGCTACCTCGCACACATGAGGGGGGAGTGGGTTGTTATTTCATGTGTGGCGGGGTGGCGATGGGAATAAGGGCAGACAGTATGAATTATGTACATGTGTATATATGTACATGTCTGTGTGTGTATATATATGTATACGGTGAGATGTATAGGTATGTATATTTGCGTGTGTGGACGTATATGTATGTGCATGTGTATGTGGGTGGGTTGGGCCATTTCTTTCGTCTGTTTCCTTGCGCTACCTCGCTAACGCGGGAGACAGCGACAAAGCAAAATGATGAAATAAGATATATATATATATATATATATATATATATATATATATATATATATATATATATATATATATATATATATATATATAAATACATATGTATATGAGACTTCTACTTTTCGGTGTATGGCAGTCTCCTGGTGTGGTCACTCGCCAGTCATGAGTAGAGACGTGGTGGGTCAGGCTGACGTGCTGTCAATAAGTTCGTCAGTTATTGTACAGACTGGGTAGATGGAAGGGTATATCCAGTCTCCATCTTCTTTTTCCAGTCTCCTTCTAGTTTTCCTTTCCCCCCCCTCTCTCTCTCTCTCTCTCTCTCTCTCCACTCCACAACTATTCCCGCCATTTTCTGTTGTCACCCTCGTCACCTTATGATCCCCTTCCCTTCCCTCCCTGAAGTCGGTATCCTAACCATCCATGAATTCCTGTCACCACCATCACCATCACTGCATGTCCACAGCGCTCTCCTCCCTCTCCACCTTCCTCACCACTGCCACCACACCCCACGACGCGCCATCCCTTGACACTGGACGTCAAGTCGTCGGCCATCTACAATCTCCTGCGGTCTACTTCAAAGAGTCTCCTCCTTCAGGAGAGCTGGAAGGGTGGGTT
The DNA here is from genome assembly GCF_036320965.1 of Panulirus ornatus. NCBI lineage: Eukaryota > Metazoa > Arthropoda > Malacostraca > Decapoda > Palinuridae > Panulirus > Panulirus ornatus. The sequence continues at coordinate 14,303,023 of NC_092239.1, forward strand.
GGGGTGCGTGGAAGTACGGAGGAGTGCATGCATACTTGGCGAGTATGTGGGAACGATGAGAATTCCTTGGGAGCGCGTGGGAGTGAGCGGAAAAAATCATGTTTGAGGCCTCAACTTGCGAGAGCCATACGCATGTTGGAGGGTGTACTGAGCGTGTCAGAGTTGTGTGTGTGGGGGTGTGGACAACATGTGTGATGGGTCACAAGGGCAGTACACTCGAGAAAGCGTAGATAAGTATGAGTAAGACGAGGCAGGCAGGCGGGAAAAACAGAGAGAGAGAGAGAGAGAGAGAGAGAGAGAGAGAGAGAGAGAGAGAGAGAGAGAGAGAGAGAGAGATGCTCTGGTCAAGGGACAGACTGGGATAACGAGGAAGAGCGTGGGTTCGAGGAAGGGTGGTCTTGTAACGAACGGCTTCGTTGCTGAACAAAGATATGACAAGGAGAATCACAAAGACGAATCACAAAGGGTTAAAAAAAAAATATCATACGTGACACCACAGCAGAGATTAAGGAATGGTGAAGTTAGAGAACCTGAGATGAGTTATGAGAAATAATCAGAAAACAGTTAACGTGGTTCTGCTGAAGCTATCAATCACCATATGATAATGAATGTTGATAATGTTGAGTTATTCAAAGGTACAGAAGCAGAAGCGAAAGTAGGATGGAAAATGAGACACGTTCAGGGCAGACTGTGTCGAAGGCTGGTGTCGTATGCAAAGAGCTAGAGGGAATACTTTAAGAGTTAATGGAGTCAGGGATGCACAGGATACCAATATCTACATGAGGATGGCGGGGACCAGAGGGAGGTTAAATTGAGACGAGGAATTGGATGTCAAAAGCGATTAATAATCACGAAGTGTGGCGAGGAGCCTCGCTTGGACCATGCACATGGTGAAGGAGGAGGTAAGATGACATGCAGAACTTCCCATGCCATGTGTGAGAGAACCGCATGGTTCTTCTGAAGGATATTCGTGAGTGTGTGTGAGAGGAAGTGAGGAGAATGAAGTAGGCAATGAGGAAGTGAGGGAGTTCATAACTACGCAGTGGATGTGGGCGCCTGGAGAGGATACTGCATTGCTGGATCATCCTCGTGGACGGTGGGAGGTGGTATACTGCTCACACACAGACAGATGGATACGCAAGTGTGACAGGTGGCATGTTGCAGTCAAGTGTGTCGAGAGAGGCGGCCAGTAACAGCACACCCGGATGTCAGACACGCTCCTCCTAGCAACATGGAGATGACAGGTCCCAGATGAGGGGCCCCCGTGTGTGTGTGTGTGTTGGTGGAGGATACCCCCTTCCCCCTTCTCCCTACCATGCCATCCTCCATCCTCTGCCACCCACCTTCCCGCCTCTTAAGTGTCACCTTCAACACCCCCTTTGCCAACTATCGTAACAGACCACTGGTGTTCCTACACCTACTCTACCAATCTATCCCATTTCTTCGCTGCACTCCTTGCTGTTGTGGCTCCTGTCAGTCACACAGTACAGATGGGGTTGTATGGTTAGGAAACTGGCTGACTGCCCGTAAACAGATAGTTGTGATTAATGGCCAATCGTCATAATGGTTAGACGTAACAAGTGGTGTGCCACAGGGATCAGTCTTGGGACCGGTTCTTTCTCATATATATATATATATATATATATATATATATATATATATATATATATATATATATATATATATATATATATATATATATATATATTAGTAATACCGATAATGGGCTGCATTATAGGATATCGACCTTCGCTGACTAAACTCAGTTGGGAAACTGAAATTGAACGCTTACAGTTGCAAACTGACTGGTTGAATTCATTTGTCTTAACAAATTCCTCTGCCACACCTCGAGCCATCTAGAACCACAATTTTTCTACTCAACCCAAGACCATCCACTACCTCCTCTCTCTGCCTTAGGCATCCAAGTCAATCTTTCTACCATCCCTTTGCCTCACGCCAAACCACTTCCTCCCACCAACATACCACACCCCAAGCCTCTCCCTAACATCCCTCTGCTTCTTTGTCTCAAGTCACCCACTGCCACTCATCTTTTACACGCCAAAACACCTTTATGCACCCGTCTGATTCACCACAAACCATCCATTCCTATTCCTCCGTCACCTGGTATACTATCCTTTTTCTAAATACCTACAACAGACACGTAAGTTGTAAGTATTGCCCTCTAGCATGCAACCTGAACTCAGCCATCCTATAAATCAGCACCACCACATCCAAAACCACCTCAAATCATCTCCGTGCTTAATCCTAACCTACCTATCAAATCCTCCAAAATTTTCCCACACGCACTCAGCTATCAATCCTACTTCTCCGACCCCAGCCGAAGTCGTCTACTTCCACCCCTTCGCCACACCAAACACATCTCAAATCCATCCTCCTCCCACATCTCCAAACTATTCCCTCTTTATTTGCACACCTCAAACCAACCCCATACCATTCCTGTACTAAACCCTGAACTATCCCTCACCCTCTCACCTCCCTTTAAGCCCCCCACGCAGAGGCACCACCCTATACCACCCTCCCTGTCAACCCTGGGACACCAAGCTGTTGGCTCAGATGTTCTTGTGTGTTTTCCTGATACACAAAGACCAGGTTGCTAAGGGCCGCCGAGTCTGGCCCAAAATATCTATGTTTATGGAACTTGCTCCCTGCTGAGAGGCCAGTGAAACATCCCAGCTCGTCGCTTCACGTGGTTGCCATGCACGAATCCTAAGAAGAAACCGCAGCTTGAATGACATTTCTGAAGTCTGTCTCTACGCTCTGAGAATAGGAACAGTCTTGTCCCGGTCTCCATGCTCGCCCGCCTCTCCCCTCAGAGAGCCACACACTAGAGATGGCAGCACAAGAGAAAGTGTTGTCATCTGGAATAGGTGATTTGGTGGTGTGAAACTCTCCTACTCACGCTAATGACCTCTAATGACATTTCTCTTTACTTCCTGTTACTGGAAATTCCCCGAAGGCCTTTAGGAAAACACGTGATTGCTTCGCCTTAGGTCGTAATGACACACACACACACACACACACACACACACACACACACACACAGAGCTCTTTTAATGCCTAGTGGACTCATTAAAATTATGAACGCCCAGTTCTGTGATATCTAAATCATTTTAGCCTCATCTAAATGGCTGTCTGAATTCAATATTCAACTCTCTACACACGTATGACTGTTGGAGAGATGCACTGCTTCCCAGTGGGTAATACCCAGGTCAACCCACAAAAGCGAACCTTCGCTTTAATGAACATCTGTACCATGTCGTAAGCCCCTGTAGTAATGATTATAATCTATTTAAGTGTCTCCACTGTGTAAGTAGAATGTCATAGGGCATATCCAACCAACTACGCAAACGACCACCTTAAGCACGATGGTAGGACCCTTGATCACTATGGTACGACCCTTGAACACGATAGAACGACCCTTGAGCACGATTGTACGACCCTTGAGCACGGCGGTACTAACCCTTGACCACAACAATGCTACCTTTCAAAGAGATGAATACGACCCTTGGGTGTATGACGCCCTGGTCTTTGACCTTATCTTCAAAGGTCAGGTCAAAGGTCACGCCACCATCATCGTACCCACGGGCCGTGCCATTGTCCTCAAGGGTAATACCGCATCGTGGTGTTCAAGGGGTCCTAGAATACCTTTGTGTTCAATGGACGTCATATCGTTAAGCTCACGAAATCAACGAACATCTCTAGTTCATCAATGCAGGGGCATTTGTGCTCCCTCTTCTCACAGGTGGTAATGCCATCTGTTTCCTCAAGAAACAGAAATGGTACAAACAGAACCCTTTGCGACCGAGAGAAAGAAATGTTTTCTTGGTGGGGGTTTTGGGAGGAAAGGAGAATAGTTACATCAAAAGAGGTGGATTTCCTGTGAGGCAAGATAGTGCCATTGCTGTTTCTCATGGTAAAGTTCAAATGCTAAGCTCACTCCCATTTGCAGTTTCACAATTTCATGAAACGCCACCAAGCCATCACCATTCCTGGGATCATATTCCATCTCGGGGCTGATAATCACTATAGTTTCATCGGTCTGATTGCGTTTTTGTGAACGTTCAACAACCTTGTGGTGATGTAATTACGTGGGTTTACTAATGAGCTGTTTCGTTCAGGTTTTTCTTAACGAAACTTGAGGATGAGTTTGTAATAGTGACTGAGGGCGTAGACAGAAGCGAGAAGATTGTACAGGTTGGGTAATCTGTGGGCCGTGTTCCCTCATATTGTGGGGCGTGCAGCGGGGGTGTGGGCGTAGTACTGTAGTGGGGGCCTGGTGGGCAGCAGGTGTGCTGGATGGTGGGTACGGTGGGTGGGGACCCACCACACACGGGAGTCACATCCCCCAGCTCACCGTGCCAACTCAACACACCCGACCAACCCACACCTGTCGCCCACCTACAGCCTGCAAAACTAAACTCAAAATACGAAAAATAAACTGTCGAAATTTCAGATGTACATCGAACATACAGATGACACAAACTCCAACTCAAAATACAGACACGAGTTGTAAACATGCTCGTGCGTTCGTGCAAACGTTCTGCAAGTCTTGCTCAATTCAGAGGCGAGTATTAGGGACGCCGTGGTCCACAGGAGGAAAATATACTGGCCCAAATATCCCCGAATGATGAAGACAAACGGAACATCACCACACACACACACACACACACACACACACACACACACACACACACTACAGATCACATATTCAACCATTGTCGGATCCAGGGCAGGGCAGACTGGCTACTTCCCCTGGGATGGTAGGATTCAGGGCAGGGCAGAGTGGACAGTTCTCCTCCAGGTCCTCCATCGCTTGGGGCGGAGGGAGGGAGTGGGTGGGGAGGGTTCCTACAAAAGCTGCTTTGAAAAAGAAAAAAAAGAAGAAAATATGTTACCATTGGTACTGGGACAATGCAAGAGCTGCTCTAGCACGTAGCTTAAAGGGAAACACTTGGTGATGGCAGGATCCAGAGTGTACCGACGCCACTGGTAACCACAAAGATAAGCTGGATCAATGCCATTTTTGGAGATACCGACTTTATCCCAGTCCACCCAGTTCTCATGACTGAAAAGACGTTCCAAGTGGACGGATGCGACTGTGAAGGCAGAGTCGTCAGTGAACACCTCCAGCAGAGGGTGATACTCGGGTAGCACTTCGTCTGCAGTAGCGGACATTGGAATTCGAAAAATGAGACTTAGGAAGAATATACTGACTAACGATAACAGGTAATGAATGTACTGACTAACGATAACAAGTAATGAATGTACTGACAAACGACAACAGGTAATGAATGTACTGACTAACGATAACAAGTAATGAATGTACTGACTAACGATAACAAGTAATGAATGTACTGACTAACGATAACAAGTAATGAATGTACTGACTAAAGACAACGGGTAATGACTGTACTGACTAAAGACAACGGGTAATGACTGTACTGACTAAAGACAACGGGTAATGACTGTACTGACTAAAGACAACGGGTAATGACTGTACTGACTAAAGACAACGGGTAATGACTGTACTGACTAACGACAACGGGTAATGACTGTACTGACTAACGATAACAGGTAATGACTGTACTGACTAACGATAACGGGTAATGAACGTGACATTTTGCACGAGACGGACTTGGACGAGGTCACTGATGTCTGTGCTGGTGGGATGACCAGCAAAGGTCCTGATCTTTGACCTACCGGACACGACGGTATGCTATCACGTAAAGTGTACTGTGGCCATTCCCTCTGTCATACACTGTAATAAATGGGATATCCTGGTCTCACTTGTATGCACTGCACGTATGTCATGACTCCCGTGTCCTTACCCTCAGGCTGGAATGATATTGTGATATATATATATATATATATATATATATATATATATATATATATATATATATATATATATATATATATATATATATGATACATTTTGGGTTCTATTTTCCTAAAGGATAAAAACTCGTGCTGTGTTGTGACATTCGAATGGTATAGTAGGTCAACCGGAGAAGCGACGGCCAGCGTGATGAAGGAGTCATGTCAAAATCACTGCCAAGCGAACCAGCACACTCCTGAATCCGGCCCGTTATTCAACACATGTCAAAATAAAAACACAATCTTTTCTTTTTTTATCATAAAGATGGTAATTGGGCCAGGTGAGGGTATTCCCTCAAAGGCCCAGTCCTCTGCTCTTAACGCTACCTCGCTAATGCGGGAAATGGCGAATAGTTTGAAAGAAAGAAAGATATATATATATATATATATATATATATATATATATATATATATATATATATATATATATATATATATACACAGAGTGAGTGTGTGTGTGTGTGTGTGAGAGAGAGAGAGAGAGAGAGAGAGAGAGAGAGAGAGAGAGAGAGAGAGAGAGAGAGAGAGAGAGAGAGAGAGAGAGAGAGATAAAACAGGCAACGCACTGCAATAAAGGAGAGACACTATAGAAAAGGGGTTGGATGCGGTTAAAAAAAAAAAAATGGATGAAATAGGCCGAGAATCAAGAAAATCCGAGGTACCAGCGGGAAATCAAGTCACCTGAGGGAAAAAAAAAAAGGGGGGAGGGCAGAGCACTGGGAATTGCGTTGAATGCTGGGAAAAGGTGAAGATTCTGGAAGGAAACAAAGAAGGTAGGGTGCCTGGAAAAAGAAACCAAAAGGAGTATCCCAGCACTCCAGGAGACAGAAACCAGAGTCGTGGAAAGAGAAAGTGTGAGTGAACTTTGACCAGGTATCTAAGAAGTGATGGCAGGCTGCTGGAAAAAAAAAAGAAAAAAGAAAACGGAGTCACTGGGAAACAAAGGAGCAAGGTGACGGCAAACAGGGCATGGATAAAGAAACCACGGCTCTGGAAAACGAGAGCAAGGTTAGAGGATGAGGTCAGTCTGGCGAAGAAAATCCATACCGGTATTAAACGGGCTTAGTACGGGGTCAGGAAAGGAAGGAAAGGAGTCATGAACAGCTAAGTAGGAAACTCACCTCCCTGGAAAATGGGAAAAGGGAAGAGAGTCACGAATGGCTGTAAAAAAAAATAAAAATAATGATAATGGTTGCTAAGTGAAAAGAAGTCACGAATGACTGCATAAAAAAAAAGATAATAATAACACTGGCTGCTAAGTGAAAAGAAGCTACAGGATAAAGAGAGAGAGAGAGAGAGAGAGAGAGAGAGAGAGAGAGAGAGAGAGAGAGAGAGAGAGAGAGAGAGAGAGAGAGAAAATAATGCGGATCCTCAAAAAAAAAAAAATGTCTTAGATGGAAATAATGCACAGTTAACTGGAAACTAGAAACCTCCAGGATACTAAATGAATAGGGTTCAGGCTGATGTAAAAACATAAATACCCAGTGATGATAAGAGGGAGAAAAAATTCTGGCTCCCGGGAAGAGAGAGAGAGAGAGAGAGAGAGAGAGAGAGAGAGAGAGAGAGAGAGAGAGAGAGAGAGAGAGAGAGAGAGAAACATTATGCTTATGGAAAACGTTCAGAATTCCGAAAAAAAAAAAAAAAGGGAGGCAAAGTTCCTGGAGGGGTACAGTGTAAGAAATCAAGCCGAAGAAAACAAGCCAAGGCCTCTAGGAAAAACCAGCTCAAGCCACAATAAATTGAAATACTGGAAGTATAACATCTAATCTACAGAAGAAATGAAAAAAAATAATCAGCTTGAGAGAGAGAGAGAGAGAGAGAGAGAGAGAGAGAGAGAGAGAGAGAGAGAGAGAGAGAGAGAGAGAGAGAGAGAGAAGGTTCAGATGCTGGAAAAGATTCATCAAATACTGTACAAAATATTCCAGACCATTCTTTGTTATTGAGAGACTAATGGCACTTGATCACTGGAAAAAAGATCTCCAAGCTGCTGCCAGTAGGCCTTGAGTCTGCTGGAACAAAGAATCATGGCAACTGGAAATTTGTCTCCAGCCTGCTGGAACAAACCCTCAATGCTGCTGGAAGTACGTCTCTAGAACGCTGAGACAAAGACTCAAGGCTACTGGAAATATGACCCAAGGCTGCTGGAACAAAGACTCAAGGCTACTGGAAATATGACCCAAGGCTGCTGGAACAAAGACTCAAGGCTACTGGAAATATGATCCAAGGCTGCTGGAACAAATATTTTGAGCAGCTGGAAATGAAACAACAGACTGTCGCAAGAAAGATGCCAAGTTACTGCAAAGAATAAAGGAAATCTAAAAAGCCCAAACTGCAAATTGAATATATATGTATGGGGAAAAAAATGTAGGTCGGACGAGGGGGGGGAAGGAAACAGATTTCAGGTTTCTGGAAATTGAAACGCCAGCTGAAGAATTGGAATCAGAGATGAGCACAGATCTATACGTTCCATTTGCCTTACGTTCCATGCGTCTTGCCCCAAATGATATAATGCGAAGTTTATATCAAGAGGCCCCAGTCCCTGAGAAACGGTATTTCATTTTACCACGTACCACACTAATATTCTTTGGGAAAATTAATGAAAAAAAAAAAAAACATGGAAATTTTGGAATACGATACGGTTGATATTTTCAAACCCATGGACATCATTTGACGAGATTTATTTGTTATTTCCGTCGGCACAAGCAGCTTGCGTTTGTTCCGCGAAAGTGTTGAAAATTAATCTGGCACTGCTAATGTTCGTCAAGGGACACTTCTCGTTATTGGTATTATGCCTGACCATCAATGACATACATTTTAGTCATTGCATTTCACCCGATTTTGACAGCATACTGGAGTGTATGGGAAAGGCAGAAAACCGAAGGCCCGTTGGCTCATTACGAAGTCATATATTCATAGCTTACCTACAAATTTCATTCATAATTAAGTGGATGAGGTAAGGATCAGACAGCAAGAACACTCTCTTCACATCCCCCGGCAACAAGCAGCCGGTAGGAAAAAGAATGGAAAACCTATGCATTTTCTGAATTAAACCTGTGTGGAATTTGACAAGATAGAATGAAATGGAAAATCCTACTTTAACATATTACCTTCTCTTACCCTCTGCTTCCCTGTAGTATACTCTGAGAGCGTAAGACAGAGGAATGTGGACAACAACAAAGACAAGAGAAGAACCACTTTGTCACCCCCTCCCACCACAACCCCCCCTAACAAACCACATTCATTAACTCCTGTCACCATCCAAACGCTTCTATTCTGTACAAACCTCAACTTGCTTCTATCCACATCCTTCTTCTCCTTTTCGTCCACCTTCACCTGAGATAATACAGGAAGAGTTTGAGGCTTTGCTGCTAACGATGGGAGGAGGAGAGGTTACTACTGCGACTAGGAGGAGGAGGAGGGAAAAAGGAGGGAGCTGCTCCTCCCCCTCTTAGGGAAACTAGGTCGGCCCAGTAAAACTTTCCCCTCGGCCAAGCCTCTGCAAACTTGTGCGAGCTCCTTATCTAGCTGGCTTCTTGGACGTCTTCCAGATGGTACATCTCTAGGGGCCAGGAGACTGGCTGGCTGTCTAGTTGCATAGGAGGAGGGAGGAGAAGGAAGCCTCCGTCCTCTCCTCTCCCCCCGTCTTATAGCAGGTTGTGGACCAACTGACCTGACCTACTTCACATCTCCCATGTCCTTTTCCCAGACAGGAGCTCCCGACTCTCCTGCAAACTTACTGATGATGGTAGTATGTTCTGTTTAAGAAGTTTTGGCCAGTCATTCGGATCTGTAATGATACAAGAAAACCCAGTCGCTCACGTTTAATTTGTAGGTCACCCAGACTGTTCGTGCGTCTGGTCCATGAGGTATATCATAGTGATACTTGGAGAGGACGAAGCAAGACGGTGGCGCGGACGAAGAGATCTCAGCTAAATTGGAGAACAGCTTCGTGCCATAGAGGGAGGCTCATGGCGTTGAGCACAGCTTACTACTGATGGATGCCCAGAAACCCTGGGGGAGTTCGTGAGGAAGATATCTTCACACTTGTTTGACACATTTTTTAAACATCGAAGTAGCGCTAAGACCGGACAAAAAAAGTCTCATTCGCTCACATCCACTCTGTAGCTGTCACGCACAGAAACCAGAACCCTTTATGCATAACTGGGCTCTACAGATCCTTCCTTGGTTCCCCTAACTACTTCATTATGCCTTGGTTCAGCCCATTGACAGATCGTCGTCCCCTGTATACCACACCGCTCCAAATTTCTTTATCTTGTGCACGTCTCACGACCTCCTGCAGGTACAGGCCCCGATATCTCAAAAAGAATATGTCACCCTAACCCTCTACCTCCGCCTCCTCCTCCTCGGTCCACCCCACCCCCTTTTTTTTATCTTGTTC
>NC_092239.1:14315819-14420819 GCF_036320965.1 Panulirus ornatus
CCGAGGTCAAGGAACTGGTAATTGTTCGACTGTCTACCGTGATATACGATGCCTGACAAAAGAGCCAAGGTTACGGTGGATACAAATCTCTGCTACGGACAGCTTATGAAAGGACGCGAGGGCAATGTACTTTCCAAGAAGCTGTCGCCGTCCGCGAAGCCCTTGAAACTGCAGAAGCAGGACGGTCCTCCTGGCTTCAGTGGGAGGAGCGAATGGGACTAGGAGGGGGCGGGGGGCGTGCCCTCTTCTTCGGATTGAAACCTTTCTCGCCGCGCACTTTACTTCGATGGACTCCTTTGTGTGCTCTGAAGTATCTTTTGAGTCCTCAAGATGTATGAACAGGGTCAGAAACGGTCCCCAAGGTTTACAGTCTTCTTAATAATTCTTTAAGCTGCAGTTCATTAACTTCCAAGGTTTCATCCCAACCACAGAACTTGATTTCATTCATACTTAATTGCCCTTCCCTCCTTCGCGAGGTAGCTTCAGGAATAAACGAACAATGGCTTCTTTGGCACACATCCAGTTTCTAGTCCTCATGTATAATGTAACGAAGTAAACTACTACCATCTACAGCCAAGCCCTACAGACTAACCCCCACCGTTCACTCGTCCACTTCATATACCCTGGTGAGACCATTAACAGCACGTTACCCCCTGTATACCATATCCCTCTAGAACGAACTAATAACATCTTCCAGCGAAAATGAATGACATCAATACACTGTTCCTGGCGTCAGTGTTGATGACCTTAGATGTCGGGTCAGGGAATTGTGGTAAACCTTGAGACACTGTATCTGAGGTCAGGTATTGATGACCCTAAATATTCTGTCTCTAAAGAGGTCAGACAAGGTTGAGAACCCCAAACATACTGTTTGTCAGGTCATGATTTGTAATCGACCTGGGTGCAGTTCTCTGGCTAGTGCCAGAAATTATTAACGATTAGATTTTCAAAAGGATGTTGACCCCAATTCGCTGCAAGGACTGTTGACCCCCAACTCACTGCAAGAATTGTTGACCCCCCAACTCACTGCAAGAATTGTTGACCCCCAACTCACTGCAAGAATTGTTGACCCCCAACTCACTGCAAGAATTGTTGACTCCAACTCACTGCAAGAACTGTTGACCCCCAACTCACTGCAAGAACAGTTGACCCTCAACTCACTGCAAGAACTGTTGACCCCCAACTCACTGCAAGAATTGTTGACCCCCAACTCACTTAAAGAATTGTTGACCCCAATTGTCACCCTACATAGTCACAAAATTCTAAAGCCTTAAGGAAAACAGCTTTTAGAATGGTAATGTCAATGGCCTTACCTACCTACAAGGAGTGTTTAGGGTTCAGTGACAAAAGTGTGTGTTACCCCATGAAAGACAGGCGTCTGGAGTCCCCTGACGGAGTTCATCACCTCGTGTGTCTGAGGGCAGGTAGGTGTCGATGAGTTCACAGTATACCATGCGTTAGTGGGTTCGTTGACTTACCGACGATTCCTGAAGTAGTATTATTATCTGAGGTGAAACCTGAGAGAGGGAGTGTTCGCTTCAATGACCCAATAACGTACCATCGTCAGTTCCTTTGTCCTTAACCTCTCGGCCGGCGACCCCAAGAGGCATCGGCCTCTGTAGTACGCCAGGCCTCACCTCTGATCGCCTAGCTTTTATAAGCAGATGATTCCAGTTCCTTCTGAAGTCACGTAATGACACAGACGTGTCGGAGCGACGGTTAGTGAGATCAAATCTTCCTCCTCTACGTCCCTAAGAACACTAATGATTATATATATCCCTATGAGTCCACGGGGGAAGGAAACACGATAAGTTCCCAAGTGCACTTTCGTGTAATGATCACACGGGAAATGGCGATACATCATATATAAAAAAAAAAAAAAAAAAAAAAAATATATATATATATATATATATATATATATATATATATATATATATATATATATATATATATATATACACTAATTTTCTTTTTTTTTCATCTCTAGGAAGAATTTGCTTTGCACAGAGATTCACAACCGACTGGGAAAAGAAATGAACAGAGCGAAATACGCGTAAACAAACATCAACGGAGTTGATACGTCAAACTCTGCTGTATCAACTATTCTATTGGTATGGATGATCAACCGCTGACCACAACGGTACGATTCTTCGGTGTGATGGCTTGGCTTTTTGAACCCTGTGACACCCCGAAGGGTCACGTCAAGGGATAGGTCATCATACCCAGAGTGCCTTCCTGTTACAGACTCGTACCTCTGTACTGAAGGGGATTAATAAGACCCTGATACACATCCCCGACACAACAGGTAATAAAGGTTTACCAAACAAAGTTCATTTTTCAGATGAAGTCTGATGTTACGCTTCAGTTTTTATTTCACCTCTCTAGAGGCAGATGCCTTTATTTGAATTCATGATTAGGATGCAGCTCACAAGTTTTTATAAACCCTAAGGCCTTTCTCCAGTGGTTCCTGCTGCTGCAAAGCTGCGCTATATGCAGTAGCAGGGAAAGGGTGGACGTCTTTGCAGTAAGAAGTCCTTCGACGATATAACGTACCCAAAGGTAACTTTTTACTCGTTGCGTAACCACGGAAGCGACTGTATGTATACAGATAGGCAGGTATGTAAACAGACTGGCAAGTATGTATACAGACAGACAGGTATGTAAACAGACAGACAGGTATGTAAACAGACAGACAGGTATGTAAACAGACAGACAGGTATGTAAACAGACAGACAGGTAAAGACGATACTGGATTCGACGGTGTTTAACTCATTACTTCCTCTCGCATAGAGAAGAAGATCATTGGACTACGTCCTCTTGCCTCGAACAGATCGCCAATTAACCGGGAGGTCATTTACACCGAGAGACCACCTGGAGCACGTTCCTCCCTCAAGGTATATAGCGACGGTGTTGTCCTGAAGGTCCCCCCATACCTCTCACTCCTGAGGCCTCAGGAGGTTAGAGACACCGAGTGTCGGAGAGCAGGACTCAAAACCCAAGCGTCAAAATGATCCTTCTCTTCCACGTCGCTGATCTGTTCTCACACTCGGGTCGCTCATGGTGGTTGTAGAGAGGTTGACAAGTGGATCTCCAAACCCACAGAATGGGATCTAAATTCTTCTCAAGAGGATTCAAATGGCCTATTCATGTAGTCTGATCATATATTCATGTATAGGATCTTTTATTCTGACCCCATGAAGAAGGTGTTCGACTGAGGTTTCTTATCATCCAGATGGGTATAGACTGATGCTCAAGGCCTTGATGACTTTAGTAGCTGATACACTGAAACAGCCTTCCAAAGAACCAACCGAGGATTTGACAAGAACAGGGCTCCCTTTAGTGCTCCAGTCTCGCAATCCTTTATCAACATAAGGATGAAAGAAGACCTTTACAAAACAGTTACTGAATCTATATAATACGAGATTCGACGCGCCAAATTATCATTCACAGATGCCTATCATGGTCATTAGAGTTCCCATAAAGGGGAAAGTAAAGACCCAGGGGAAAGTAAAGACCCAGGGGAAAGTAAAGACACAGGGGAAAGTAAAGACCCAGGGGAAAGTAAAGACCCAGGGGGAAAGTAAAGACACAGAGGAAAGCAAAGGCCCAGGGGAAAGTAAAGACACAGGGGAAAGTAAAGACCCAGGGGAAAGTAAAGACCCAGGGGAAAGTAACGACACAGGGGAAAGTAACGACACAGGGGAAAGTAGAGACCCAGGGGAAAGTAAAGACACAGGGGAAAGTAAAGACCCAGGGGAAAGTAAAGACCCAGGGGAAAGTAAAGGACCCAGGGAAAGTAAAGACCCAGGGGAAAGTAACAACCCAGGGAAGTAAAACTGGGTAAAGTAAGACCGGAAGAAGACCAGGGAAGTAAAGACCAGGGAAATAAAGACACAGGGGAAAGTAAAGACCCAGGGGAAAGTAAATACCTTGGGGAAAGTAAAGACACAGGGGAAAGTAAAGACCCAGGGAAAAATAACCTGGGAAATAAACCCAGGGGAAAGTAAAGACCCAGGGGAAAGTAAGACACAGGGGAAAGTAAAGACCCAGGGGAAAGTAAAGACCCAGGGAACAGTAAAGACCCAGGGAAAGTAAAGCAACCCAGGGGAAATGTAAAGACCCAGGGAAAGTACGACCCAGGGAAAGTAAAGACCCAGGGGAAAGTAAGACCCAGGGGAAAGTAACAACCCAGGGGAAAGTAAAGACCCAGGGGAAAGTAAAGACCCAGGGGAAAGTAAAGACCAGGGGAAAGTAAAGACCCAGGGGAATGTAAAGACCCAGGGGAAAGTAAAGACCCTGGGGAATGTAAAGACCCAGGGGAAAGTAAAGACCCTGGGGAATGTAAAGACCCAGGGGAAAGTAAAGACCCAGGGGAAAGTAACGACCCAGGGGAAAGTAACGACCCAGGAGAAAGTAACGACCCAGCCGTCTAGAGACATTAAAAGGCCCCGTGTCAAGCTAAGGCCTGGCAGATCTTGAACAGCACCAGCTTTGGTCAGGTGTTGACAAACGCAATCAACACGATGCTAGAAAAAAAAAACATGGACGCTCGCGCTGCTGCCATGATGGCACGTAGATCTGCAACATCTTATCATTAGCTGTGTTAACAATCACCAAGGGAAACAGTCAAGAGTATAAGCGCTTACCAACCGCTCCTAGCTGGTCATCACGCTCTGGGCCCCCAAAAAAAGATTAACAAGTTAATACGATATAAACAAGGACCTGGCTATGACTTGGCATACGAAACAATTTTTAAGGAACTCTGAAAAGATGTTAAGTAACTTTACCAAAACGTTCGAGAGATCACAGGGAAGTTACGTGACCATATGAAGACTCGTGATGGTAAAGAGAGAGAGAGAGAGAGAGAGAGAGAGAGAGAGAGAGAGAGAGAGAGAGAGAGAGAGAGAGAGATTTTTTTTCCCAATTAGTTTCAGCGCTCACCCTCAAGGTCAGTGTCCCTATGAATCTGGCTGGTGTGAGACCGTCTCAAGAGACGTGTTGTGTGTGTGTGTGTGTGTGTGTGTGTGTGTGTGTGTTGTGTGTGTGTGTGTGTGTGTGTGTGTGTGTGTTGTGTGTGTTGTGTGTGTGTGTGTGTGTGTTGTGTGTGTGTGTGTGTGTGTGTGTGTGTGTGTGTGTGTGTGTGTGTGTGTTGTGTGTGTGTGTGTGTTGTGTGTGTGTGTGTGTTGTGTGTGTGTGTGTGTGTGTGTGTGTTGTGTGTGTGTGTGTGTGTGTGTGTGTGTGTGTGTGTGTGTGTGTGTGTGTGTGTGTGTGTGTGTGTGTGTGTGTGTGTGTGTGTGTGTGTGTGTGTGTGTGTGGTGTGTGTGTGTGTGTGTGTGTGTGTGTGTGTGTTGTGTGTGTGTGTGTGTGTGTGTGTGTGTGTTGTGTGTGTGTGTGTGTGTGTGTGTGTGTGTGTGTGTGTGTGTGTGTGTGTGTGTGTGTGTGTGTGTGTGTGTGTGTGTGTGTGTGTGTGTGTGTGTGTGTGTGTGTGTTGTGTGTGTGTGTGTGTGTGTGTGTTGGGGAGTCATCGGGTCTTCCCTGTGAGGGGGGGGGGGGGGGAAGGGGAGGGTGTTGTGGTGGGGGTTAACAGTCCAGTGTGGAATAGCTGGGATAGACAGAGATAGAGAGAGAGAGAGAGAGAGAGAGAGAGAGAGAGAGAGAGAGAGAGAGAGAGAGAGAGAGAGAGAGAGAGAGAGAGAGAGAAGATGGGAATGCACGAGAAGGAGAGATAACAAGAGTTCTTCATGGTCAGTGACGAGGTGATCTGCTGAAGGACAATACTGACATCCTATATTCCTAACCTGTAAGGATACAGGAAGGACAGTATAGCACAGGGCTCCTACCCACTACACTAGTGCCTTCGGCAGGGAAACAGCCAAGTCAAAGACACCATATATCACACAGTGGGTGTAATATATGCCACGGAAATTTCAATGGAAAATATGAACAGGGCGTGGGGGGGATACTATCCCTATTTGAACATTGTAGAGGGAATATCCGGGACCAGAGACTATAACATGTAACGGAGAAATATAAAAAGAAAGGAAAAGAAGTCGAAATTTTGTGTTTATAGGAAGGCAACAGGAGTTTGTTTTCCTTCTCAAACAGGTTTGTTGACTTATAGCTGGCGTGTCTAAAGTTTCTGTTGAGCTGTGATTCACATCTGTCGGGAGTCTTCGCCCTGACAGCGTCTGGTGGACGTTATTTCAGCATTTAACAACAGTTTCCCCTGTCTGGAGAGAGAGAGAGAGAGAGAGAGAGAGAGAGAGAGAGAGAGAGAGAGAGAGAGAGAGAGAGAGAGAGAGAGAGAGAGAGAGAGAGAGAGAGAGAGATGCAGAATCTTGGAGTGACACACTAACCTCAGGGGCTATGACAACACCAGATCATATCAAACGGGAGATCCTCACACAGGACCCCCAGCGTCCTTGACCAGCCTGTACAGATGCTGACACCTTCCACAGAAACCCCCCTAAAAACCCACACCTAGTCAAAGCACCATGATAATACCTGTCATATCTTACTCCCTCGTGAGCGACGTCCCTCTCGCCTCCTCCATATCACGCAACTGCTGAGGTTACAGAGGACACAAAACAAGGTTCTACCACGGGGTCACAAATGACAAAATACCCCAACCCTACACTGAACACACCGTAGACCAGCACGGATGATTAAGAGATGAAAAACCAGCTGTTTCATACCGAAGTGAAGTAGCCGAAGTACTGTGGCCGAGCGAGACTTGGAAGAAAACCATGATACAAACCACAGACAAATCCGAACATGGTGGGACACCCTTGGTTACCCCTCGTAGCCTCAGAGCACACAGGGAGGCGCCAGTCATCCGTCAATGTACGCAAATGAACAATGTGTCGCGTAGCTTAGCGGACCCCAAACACCAAAGATACAACACGAATACATACATACAACCAACCACCCCCCCTCCCCTCCCTCCCCTGTCTGTCTGTTTGGGGGGTTGAGAGAGAGAGAGAGAGAGAGAGAGAGAGAGAGAGAGAGAGAGAGAGAGAGAGAGAGAGAGAGAGAGAGAGAGAGAGAGATGCAGTGAACAAGTGGATGAACAAGATAAAACATGGTCGAGTGCAGTGTGGAAGAGAGAAAGGATGACAAGCAGACAGACCGACAGAATGAAGGGAAAATAATACCAAGAAATCACTGGTTGAGAAATGCCAACAGACACTGAACGAGCAAGAGAACATTGCAATCCTGTAGCACAAATAATCTCTGCAGCACAACGGTACGACCCCTGGGTGCAGTGGAAGGGTTAGAATACTCAAAAGTCGTACCGTCATACTCAAGTGCCGTACCGTCGAACACAAGGGTCGTACCGACGTGCACAAGAGCCATCCCGTTGTGCTGAAGGGTCGTACCGTCGCATATAAGGGTCGTACCGTCGTACACAAGGGTTGTACCGTCGTGCTCAAGGACCTCACCCTCGTGATCGAAAGATTAACGAAGAAAAACAAGAGGACACAAAAAAAAAGAAAAAAAAAGAACTCCCTCACAGGGAGGCAGGAAAAGGCCAGATACAATCACTGTTCACGGTCGGTGGGGGGGAAGAGTCAACACATAAGAGGTGTTATTTGGACAAAGGAGCGAGGGAGCCACAGGCAGTTAGCTGGTGAGAGGCCAGACGTGGTACACATGGCAGCTCACCTCCCCCTTCTCTACGCCCGACACACACACACACACACACACACACACACCATACACACACACACCATATACACACACACACACCATACACACACACACACTGCATAAACACGACGCACACACAAAGAGCTCCACGTTGCAGCAACTGCTGCTGCTGCTGCTGCTGCTATTTATCTCATCAACGGGAGAGCCACGAGCCCCTCCCTCTCTCCCTCCACACTCCCCTTTGTCCCACCCATGACAATCCCCCTTTGTCCCTCCCCTTAGCCTTCCCCTGACAGTCTCTGTTTTGCTTTCCCAACCCCTTAACGCTGCCCTTGTCTTACCCCCCTGACAACCTCTCTTTTGTCCCGCCAATTGACTCCTTCACTCGTTCCCACCTTTGACACCTCCCTTTCCTAACGAACACTCGTCTTTGTCCAGTACCTGACACCTCTTCCCCGCCCCTTAATTACCACCACCATTACTCACGACACCCCCATTACCTCCCCCCCCTTTTGAAGTCTCTTTTTTTTCCCTTCTCTGGTTCCTTAATACCACCCATTACCCATCTCTTTTCACTCTCCCTCCCTTTGGTCTTCCATCCCTTCCCATTCCCTCATATTCCATCACTAATAGCCTCCTTGATTTCCGTAAGTCTTACAATTTGCCCCCGGTCTCATTATCCGTCTCGTCTGCCTCTCCACGGCGTCGCCAGTTCCTCCCTCCCTCAGACTCACAAATTAATCCTTGACCCACAACTGAAAAAAACAACACACACACACACACACACACAACTGAAGAGACAACAACGCCCCTTCAACAACCCCATTCTCTGTCCCCTTTATCAATAACCAGAAGACTGCAGAAGGCGCTGAAGGTGGTGCTCCTCCCACTGTATATTTTGCCTGGGTACATAGCGCGATAACCGGGCGACGCGCCCTGAATGAGGACCTTCATGGGCTGGCGGCAGCAGGGCTCGCCTGGTGCAGACAGAGGCGGGAGGGAGCCGGCCACCGTGAGAACAGGATAATGAGTTACACACTGACCAGCTACACAGGCGGGCATAAATAATGTGTGCAGGCGTCTTAGTAGCTTTGAACCCTCGTATGCGAGTGTGTGTGTTTGTTTCTCCGTAAGCATGTGTAGGTGTCTTTGGATATGTGCGCCCATGTAGAGTGTGTTTGGATATGTGTGTTCATGTAAGGTGTGTTTGGATATGTGTGCTCACGTAGGTTGTGTTTGGATATACGTGTTCATGTAGGGTGTGTTTCGATATGTGTGCTCATGTAAGATGTGTTTGGGTATGCATACTCATGTAGAGTGTGTTTGGATATGTGTGCTCATGTAGGGTGTGTTTGGATATGTATGCGCATGTATATTGTGTGTTTGTACCGGTGTATACGAACGAATTATTGCATTTGTTCCTTTTTCAATGTATGCAGGTGCATATGTAAATACTTTAAATGTAGTCATGCGTGTGGGTGTGTGTGAACGTAAAGATGTGTTGTATACATGTATACGTGTTCGTATATATATACATGTAAGTGTTGTATGTATGGTTGTGTATAGTGAGGCATTACCAGCCTCAGGCCATGTTCCAGCCTCACTCGTGGGCGTCACATCGAGAATTTCGGTAGTCATACCACCGTTTGTCCGGAGGGTCTTGTGTTTCCTCTTGGCTTCAAAAATAGCCAATCTCTTGTGCACTTCTCTACACATCCTGTTGACGGTGGCGCACGAGTGGTGTGTTATGTAAGCCGAGACAAACTCGTACACAATGATCACCGGCGATTCTGTATTCCGTGGAGCGGTGGTTCCACTAATGCATTGTGTTGAAAAAAAAAAAAATAATGTATCAACGTGTATTACAAAATTCTCCCCCGAGGGCCAAAACCGAAAATAAAATTTCAACCTGTATTCTACATCATCTAGCCCTCTCCCCCACATTGGCCGCACACACCCACACTAATTTCCCATAGCCACAGCAACCAACTACCCTACATCCACACCAAAAGCCAGTCCTTATTCCCCCCCAGCAACCCCACCCCTACATAAAGTAAGGGCCCGCCACGCCCACACACGCCATAGATCCCCCCCACACCCCCACAGAAGCAAGGGCCCGCCACGCCCACACACGCCATAGATTCCCCCACGCCCCTACAGAAGCAAGACCACCATCTTTCCCAAGCCTAGTCCCACGCACGATAAACCCACACGCCCACACCAAGAACCACACCCGCTCACCTCTTGTCCCACGCCCACGACCAGAGACGATACCCTACGCCCACGAACAGCAACCACATTCGCATTAGCTTCAGTCCCAGCCCGTCCCACGGCCACACCAGGAACCAACCACTCCTACTGCACACGCCGGCCACCACCCATCCTCAGCCAGGTACCACTCCCACGCGCATATCAAACACCCTCGCCACCCACCCCATCCCGAGCCCCAGCACCCTTGGAGAGCCTGCCCTGAGCGGCGCCAGCCCTTGGATCATGTGTCTACGTTCAAGTGGTGAAGACGCCGAAGCCTGTCACTGAGACGCCACTGGAGGGCCGCAACGGCCAGTTCACGCCCCTCTGGCTATATATATACATATATAACTACTCACCGATGGCGGGATTATAGCGCCAGGCTTATTGATACACGGCTGCAGATTCTTCTACCCTTGTAAAATAATATCAGGATGTGAGAATTGTATAAGAAGGTTGACTAGGTACGTATCTCGAGTCTTTATAGATATAATCCACCACTTGGCAACGCCGCAGGAGTTGCCTGATGACTGATAACACGGCCGGCGACAGGCTGGTGACGGAGTGCTGTACGATCTTTTGCTTGGTCCTCCTCTGTTGCCTGCGGTGCAGTCGTTGCCACTCGCGCCATTACACTCAATAAAACTTTTATCTACAGTGGTATCAATATGAGGTCATGCCATCGCTTGCCACTCACAAAAGCTGGTTTACTGTATATGGTTAAGGATGATCTCACATTACTTAGAAAACTATCGAGGTTTAATAATTTCCTGGAGGAATAACATGATACCTCTCGTGTCACATCATCGTACAACCGTGACTCAGGTCTTGATGACTTCCCTCCCCTCCTCCTCCGCCGCCCGGGGTCAGGCCACCTTGAGCGCTGGTTTCCGAATTTCTCGGCGGTTAAGAAAACAAACGACTCGCCCGCCCGCAATGCAAGTCTCATTTCAGGGGATGATGATTATATCCAGTTTCAATAGTCTATGCGTTTGTTTATGAAATTCGAGACAATAATTATGATACATCGTTACACCTGCATTGTAGTAGGCCCCCTCCCCCCTCCCCCCTCCCCCCCCCCCAGAAGGCCCCCCCCCTCCTCCCTCAACCATTCCCTCCACCGCACCCAGCATTTACCTGGACTAAATTACAACTGGGTCACGTTAGGTTTCTCCCCTAACGTAAGTAGAGCTAACCTGACCTAACCTCGAACACTGGTGTAAGGTAGGGACAGTGGGGACAATCAACAGGTGATTCACAAGTAATTCATGTAAGAGGCACACATTCTAAACCTTATGGTCCACAACGTACACACACGCAAGGATGATCAAACCAACAGGGAGAAGGACAGGACAGAGTAAAAACCTCACCAACTTGCGTGTGTTGGGGAAAGATCAGGCAAGGGTTAGTGACGCCGAAGATCGACGAATTAGGGGAGGTGACTGGGGACGGGAGTGACAAGGTGCCTCCAAGGACGACGGCGAAAACGGAGCTCGTCTCGGGTCCCCACACCACCACAGTCAACAAAGGGAAACCAAATAAACATCAGACTCTGGTCACAGATGAGTTCCTTGGCTTGCGTCAATGGCGGCGAGTCACTGACGTTGCTTTGGTGCGACAGAGGTCGTGCAAAGTGTGGCAGTGGTTGTGCCTGGTACGACAGTGGTTGTGCCTGGTACGACAAGGGTTGTGCCTGGTACGACAAGGGTTGTGCCTGGTACGACAAGGGTTGTGCCTGATACGACACGGGTTGTGCTTGGTACGACAGTGGTTGTGCCTATTACGACACGGGTTGTGCCTGGTACGACAGTGGTTGTGCCTACTACGACAGTGGTTGTGCCTGCTACGACACGGGTTGTGCTTGTCGCGACAGGGGTTGTGCTTGACAAGACAGTGACGTGCTTGGTGCAAAACTGCACAAGTCTTGTCAGAGGCATTTGTATATGTGTCTGGTTATGCTATGGTGAGTGAGGATAGGCTATATATCAAAATATAAATGACCTGCTCGGTTAACTATTCTCATCTGAAGGTCCCTCTGTGTCTGTGTCATGCATATTGATTTAACCCAAAGAGACAAATGTTAGTGGAAGCTTCTGTGCTCGTATGAGCTGGTACCAGAATGAAGTGACTGTGATGTTAGCTGGAATCAGAGTGAAGTAACTGTGGTGCTTGCTGGTATCATAAGGAAGTGTCAGACGTTAGCTGGTATCAGCGTGACGTCAATGGTATTAGCTGGTATCAGAGTGTGATGGAGAACTTACTTTAGAATAAACTCTGTATTCATATCATCTTACTATTTCATGATTATCTATAGTAAGTGAAATGGCAAGTTAACATTGACAGTCGAAGTGCACGGTTAAAAGAAGGATTAGAAAAATGACTAATTCAAGAAAGTAAAGAAGAAAGAGCTACGGGAGAATACTGAGAGACAGAAAAGACAAAAAGGTCATTAAAGAAAGGGAAGGTAAAAGACGGAGGAAGTGAAGAGAAATGATAAGTTGGTTGGTTGACGCTGTGTAACTTACCGTACGAAACTAACCATGTATGTAATAAAGCTCATGAAATTACTCGACTTTGTGACAACCTATGTAACATCAACCCACTGGGGTCTGACCAGAAGTCTTTCTGACACGTCTGTAACCCTTCTGCGCTACCGCCCATAGGATGAGCATGGGGTGCACACGAAACTTGCCGCCAAGTCAAAGTCACATCAACCCATACTGAGTGTGAGAGGGTCGGGGAACAAGATGGTCGAACATGCCCAGATTTGTTCGTACAACCAGACGTCATAGAGAGAGAGAGAGAGAGAGAGAGAGAGAGAGAGAGAGAGAGAGAGAGAGAGAGAGAGAGAGAGAGACGGGGAGGGGGACGTTGGGCGATATATAAAGAAGTAAACCCACACATCACGTTGTTTATCACTGCAATGAGCCATAGGGAGCAAGTCATGGCACAGGGGAAGGAACTGTCACGGCAGTAGTAGACCCCTGCATTCGTGTGTTTGTTGTGCTACCGGGCGAGTCTCAAGCCAGCCGAGCTAGCCTGTACACCTTCACCACCAAAACTACCTCCTAAACTCGAGAGGAATGCTTTGGAATATCCTCCTGGCCGTAGGGTATAGGTGGGAGCAGGTAGGTCGGGGAAGGGAGGCTGGCCCTGGGGGGGGATGGAAGGGGAGGGGGTGGTATAGAATGTGGGGTAGGGCTGGGAAGAAGGGAGGGAGAGACCGGGAGGGAGGGGGGCAGAGATCTCCGAGAGTCTGAGGATCAGTTACAGTTCGTTTCTAATTTTGGCTCAAGCAGTGTTGATTCCTGTGTTCCCTTTTGGGTCTGGCTCGAGTCTTGATGGTGGAGTACTTCAGAGCAAATTCTTGGGTCCCTCTTTGTTCTGCATACCCCACGTATTTACAGACCCCTCCTCTCCTACCAGCATGATTTATTTCTCCCCCTCTTCGTCTCCTTACCCGCCTGGTTTGTCTCTCTGTCTCGCTTACCATTTTCCTTAATTAGTTTTCATAATTAAGTAAATCCTATGCATATCTGCCGGCTATCGCGCCTCCCACGTACCGAATACAGAGAACCATGAGGTCTCTCTTGCTGACCTCTCACAGGTCAGGCACAATGTGCTGATCTGCTGTGGACAAGATGCGTTGGTACCGAAGTCTCTCCTAGAGAGTAAGCATCTGTCTACAGGAGTTCAAGTCGTACGACGAGGGGGACCATCGCGTGTCTTGCTCCCTGGACGCAACGAGAGTAAGCATCTGTCTACAGGAGTTCAAGTCGTACGACGAGGGGGACCATCGCGTGTCTTGCTCCCTGGACGCAACAGTACGACCCTTGGCCACAACAACACTTTACGACCCTTGGGTATGATGGTCTGGCTTTTGACCTGAGCCGTCATGGCCAGGTCAGAGGGCCAAGCTTATCATGTCCATAGTCATGGTGACGTGCTCAAGGGACTACGAAAGTGAATTTTGTGTTGTGTTGTGTGTGTGTGTGTGTGTGTGTGTGTGTGTGTGTGTGTGTGTGCACAGGAATAAAAGACAAAAAAATTCATATATTCAAGGTTATCAGACGAGGCAACACGAGTTCAAAAACGCTCTCCCTGCAAAATACACACACATACACACACACACACACACACACACGAAGCCCGGACTCAGCGAGCACAGACATTCTTCAGGCGACAGTAGTATTACGAGCCAATCATACGTTATAAAACCGCCAAGTGTGAGGCATGCCACCATTGTTGCTGTCTTCTCGCTACATCACGCATTATCTACAACGTTACTCACCCAGCCACCAACTGCCGGGTGCCAGACCTCAGTGTAGGACATTAGACAGATCTCATAAATAATTTAAGCGTAGTGGAGGTAGTGTATTCCTCACAACTTGGCTCCAACGCAAGCACAAATGCTGTGTGTTGCTCAGTTCCACTGATTTTCGCGTATTCTGGAGGAGAAGTTACGTTCCTCCGGGATCAAGTGGGCTGAGCCTGAGGTTAAGACTTAAAGGAGTCAATCCCACACCTGCTCTAAACCTATTTCAACTTCTTTACATCTCCCAGGCCGCGAACTAGGCCGTTCTACTACTACTCTGAATGAAATATTTCGGCAATCGAAACTGTTAATTCAATCAGTTGAGCACCCAGTCCCTACTGTATCGCTCCGTAGGAAAAGGATCGTTCAAAACACCACCTACGGAGGGGAGGAGCGTGTTTGTGTACGCAATGAGAGGGAAATTTGCGGAGTATTTTGAAACGGGTTGGCCGCCGAGCCCGGCCCAGACCGGCTCACACCCTGGCGGGACCTTGTTCGGCCGACCCGCCCGACTCCGACTTCCAATTAAGTACCCATTTCTCGGGTGACACCTGGACCAACTTGACTGTTTCCTCGCCCAGATTACATGATCATGTTGGCGACACTGTGGGTGAATTAGCTTCCTCCGTTATATAACAGAATCTAATGGTAATTTCTGCCGTTACATCTTCCTCTCTCTCTCTCTCTCTCTCTCTCTCTCTCTCTCTCTCTCTCTCTCTCTCTCTCTCTCTCTCCAACCCCTAACAACCCTCCTCCTCACTGCCATGTATCATTTTTCTTATGTGAATTAATTGGTGTTGGTGTTTACACTACGAAGACTGAACGCTGAACAATGAATAGGCACAGGTTGCGTAAAAGGTTCCTCTCGACGGATAATCCTCATTGACGTGCAACAACACTGGGCCACGCAGAAGTTTTCAACAAATCTGTCAGCGGAATAATATTTACTCACCTTTTTTTTCAGGGGGGTGAGGAGAGGAGGAGCAGTTTCCCCTTATGCAACATAATGTCAGCACATCCGTCGCCACATATCCTCTGTGTTCTCCATTTCCCGAATCTCAAAAGTTACTACAAGAACAGTTGACTTTTACGCAGTGGCCTAGTGACTAAAGTGTTACCTAGCGACTTACGTAGTGGCCTAGTGACTTAAGTGTTACCTTAGCGACTTACGTAGTGGCCTAGTGACTTAAGCGTTACCTAGCGACTTACACAGTGGCCAAGTCACTTTAGTGTTACCCAGCAACATCGAGCGCCTGACGTGACATCGGTAATGATTCCACGTCAAAATGATTAGATTCCTCTCAATTCAAACCTTTACTCAACTCGAGCGTGTTCAGGAGGAAACTACTGAAGGAGGAGGCTAAACAGAAGGGTAAATACACCTACAGGCTAGAGAGTGTGGTGGTGGTAGGGCGGGCGGGCGGCGCCCCCCATGCCAGAGCCCAGGAGGAGCAGGAGGCGGATCTTTGACAAGGACAGCAACAGCTGAGAGGGGCGGCGCGCGGCAGGCAAGGGCCGGCCGTCGCGAAACCTAACTCAAATGTTTAGTCTCCTGAGTGAGCACGACGTTACTTTACAGGTCCTCGAGCACGACGGAACGACCCTTCTCAAGTTAACGCTGGCGTAAGGCCAGGCCACCATCAATCCCAAGGGTCGTACCGTCGTACTCTTTTTTTTATTTTCTTTTTTAGTAAGCACTGTCATTGACCGTGTGAAAAGAAAATCACTTAATTTGCCTCTTATTATCATATGTGTGATTAATATTGGGATCTAATCATGAAAGTTGCCTCTATGGTACTTAACTCACAGTGGATTATCATCAAAAGTTAACTAGTTTCATCCGTCTTTAAAAGCCTTCAACAGACAATTACTTTAAAGGTACTGAGTTTCACACCCAGTGAAAAATGATCACTATATTTTCTCCCTCGGGAGAACCTGTAATAATAACTTTGAACTTTTTGACATGATGAGTATATAGAAATATGTACCAACCCATACATTTTCAAGCCGCATGATTCCCCATAAATAGTGAGAGATAAATATACATATATCCGCAAATGACGTGAATAAAGAAACACGCAACTGCGTCCGAACATGAAGGCGAAGTCGAGGTCCGGTGTCGGGCTCGAGACGAGAGGTGTGGCGCCAGGGCAAGTAGGGTACCGGCGGGCGGTGGTCCGGGCGGCGCCACCATCGCCTTGCACCTGAGCTCTGGTAAATAGCCACTTATCACGCACCCACGCACACACTCACCCACACCACAGCGTGGTGCTTGTGCCTCGCCCGTCTCACTCTCTTTCCTCTCCTTCCTTAATGCTATAACAAGAGCTGAAGGAGCTGTTGTTGCCGGAGGGTTGTCCTCTCTTTCACAGTAGACTTAATTGACGGGATGGAGTTTAATTTCAAAATTACAGCAAGCTGTAGTTAGGGAATATTGGGTAATTACTCCCCTTTAGGAGGGTGGTACGACCTCTGAGTACGAAGATATGAGCCTTAGGTATGATGGCCTGGTCTTTAGTCAGACCTTTTATCAAGGGTTAGGTCACAGACCAAGATAATATTATCGTACCCAAGGCTCGTACCATCGTGCTCAACCCTTCGATAACTCAAGGGTTGCATGTCGCGTTCAAGGGGTCGTACTGTCGTGCCCAAGGGTCGTGCATCATGTTCAATGGTCGTAGCGTTGTGCTCAAGAATTTAGTCGTTTTCAACCTTATGTATCCAAAGTAAATAGTAATATTACCTCCCCGCACACTATATGAACAGTAGGACTTACTGATTTTCGACTGCTAGCCAGTCATTTTGCATGATGAATCCGTGTCATACACATACATCTCATTCATCCGTGTCATACACATACATCTCATTCATCCGTGCCATATACATACATCTCATTAATCCGTGCCATACACATACATCTCATTCATCCGTGCCATACACATACATCTCATTCATCCGTGCCATACACATACATCTCATTCATCCGTGCCATACACATACATCTCATTCATCCGTGCCATACACATACATCTCATTCATCCGTGCCATACACATACATCTCATTCATCCGTGCCATACACATCATCTCATTCATCCGTGCCATACACATACATCTCATTCATCCGTGCCATACACATACATCTCATTCATCCGTGCCATACACATACATCTCATTCATCCGTGCCATACACATACATCTCATTCATCCGTGCCATACACATACATCTCATTCATCCGTGCCATACACATACATCTCATTCATCCGTGCCATATACATACATCTCAAGTCATTTTCCGCCTTGCAATAAACAGAGCCAACCACTCGGTTCTGGATGTTCCGTAAGGTGTCGCGCGCCTGAGGGAGTGAGTTGCCAATTCGGCGTCACGGCAAAAAAAAAAAAGAACCAGACCTAGGGTGGCAGTTGCTGTCCCTGGTAAAATATGAACGTGATTACCGAATCAAAACAAACCCACGTCTGGAGTTCAAATCATTTAAGAAGGAATTGAACTCTGGCGTGTTTGGCCACAAGTTCCGTGTATCTTCCTTGTTATTGGGAATAGACGAAAATGAAATAAAAACCACTTAACACCACCTTCCCGTCCAGGAATTAAGCAGTTATATAAAATTTATACGTCATTTAGTGTAGCTTTATATTATATTCCATACCATGAAACTGTGAACCTCGTGATAGCTTAAGCATGTGTGAACTTAGGAATCTAATGATGGAACAATTTACAGTATGTATAACTCTCCGTGTCAATGAAGCAGCATTGGTAATACGAAGAGAATTTCTTCATTATGGAAATAATACATAAATCTCATATCTCTGGCCTGATTCATAAAAGGAAGGGGCTCGTGCTGGGAATTCTCAAAATATCATTGCTTATATGCTATGTACACAAAAATAAGCAAATGTAAATCATATACATGGAATTCGTGTAAAAAAAAAAACACGTCAATAAGAGTTCAATTCCTTCTTAAATGGTTCGAAACCCCCCTGACGTGGGTTTGTTTTGATTCGGTAATCACGTTCATATTTTACCGGGTGGGACAGCAACTGCCGTCTTAGGTCTGGGTTTTTGCCGCGAACGCCGACATAGCAACTCACCACCTTCGGGCCGCACACCTTATGGGATCACCGAGAACCAAAGATGTCTGAGGTGTTTATCGCCAGGCTTGAGGGAGAGACCGTGATGTGTGTGTGTGTGTGGTGTGCATGGCATGGATTCATCATGCGTAACGGCCACCTAGCACTCGTTTACCATTAGATTCAAAAATTGTCCCTTGGCGCGCACGCGCGGGGGAGAGAAAGTCATCTGTTGTTTACGTTTGGTGCGGAGAGTCAGAATTATTCCCGAGTACGACGAGGATGTTTGTGACAGTGGAAGACAAGAGAAACTTCATGGATTAATGCGGGAGAAGTACAAAGACACACAAACACATCTTATAAAAGCGGAAGGCCTGTACACTTATGGTATAGCTAAGGTGGTGTAAATAATGTCGTCATGGATCTGAAGCGACAAAGTATAAAAAAAAAAAAAAAATATATATATATATATATATATATATATATATATATATATATATATATATATATATATATATATATTTATATTTATTTTTATTTTGCTTTGTCGCTGCCTCCCGCGTTTGCGAGGTAGCGCAAGGAAACAGACGAAAGAAATGGCCCAACCCACCCCCATACACATGTATATACATACACGTCCACACACGCAAATATACGTACCTATAAATCTAAATGTACACATATATATACACACACAGACACATACGTATATACACATGCACACAATTCACACTGTCTGCCTTTATTCATTATATATATATATATATATATATATATATATATATATATATATATATATATATATATATATATATATATATCCATAGCCCACGCCTCGCAACCATACAACATTGTTGGAACCACTATTCCTTCAAACATACCCATTTTTGCTTTCCGAGATAATGTTCTTGACTTCCACACATTCTTCAAGGCTCCCAGGATTTTCGCCCCCTCCCCCACCCTATGATTCACTTCCGCTTCCATGGTTCCATCCGCTGCCAGATCCACTCCCAGATATCTAAAACACTTTACTTCCTCCAGTTTTTCTCCATTCAAAATTACCTCCCAATTGACTTGACCCTCAACCCTACTGTACCTAATAACCTTGCTCTTATTTACATTTACTCTTAACTTTCTTCTTTCACACACTTTACCAAACTCAGTCACCAGCTTCGGCAGTGGGCTATGGATAGAGTTGTGCGCAGGAGGGTGGATGTGCTGGAAATGAGATGTTTGAGGACAATGTGTGGTGTGAGGTGGTTTGATCGAGTAAGTAATGTAAGGGTAAGAGAGATGTGTGGAAATAAAAAGACCGTGGTTGAGAGAGCAGAAGAGGGTGTTTTGAAATGGTTTGGGCACATGGAGAGAATGAGTGAGGAAAGATTGAACAAGAGGATATATGTCTCGGAGGTGGAGGGAACGAGGAGAAGTGGGAGACCAAATTGGAGGTGGAAAGATGGAGTGAAAAAGATTTTGAGTGATTGGGGCCTGAACATGCAAGAGGGTGAAAGGCGGGCAAGGAATAGAGTGAATTGGATCGATGTGGTATACCGGGGTTGACGTGCTGTCAGTGGATTGAATCAGGGCATGTGAAGCGTCTGGGGTAAACCATGGAAAGTTGTGCGGGGCCTGGATGTGGAAAGGGAGCTGTGGTTTCGGGCATTATTGCATGACAGCTAGAGACTGAGTGTGAACGAATGGGGCCTTTGTTGTCTTTTCCTAGCGCTACCTCGCACACATGAGGGGGAGGGTGATGGTATTCCATGTGTGGCGAGGTGGCGATGGGAATGAATAAAGGCAGACAGTGTGAATTGTGTGCATGGGTATATATGTATGTGTCTGTGTGTGTATATTTATGTGTACATTGAGATGTATAGGTATGTATATTTGCGTGTGTGGACGTGTATGTATGTACATGTGTATGGGGGTGGGTTGGGCCATTTCTTTCGTCTGTTTCCTTGCGCTACCTCGCAAACGCGGGAGACAGCGACAAAGCAAAATAATAAAAAAAATATAATATATATATATATATATATATATATATATATATATATATATATATATATATATATATATATATATATATATATATATATCCCCTGGGGATAGGGGAGAAAGAATATTTCCCACGTATTCCCTGCGTGTCGTAGAAGGCGACTAAAAGGGGAGGGAGCGGGTGGCTGGAAATCCTCCCCTCTTGTTTTTTTTTTTTTAATTTTCCAAGAGAAGGAACAGAGAAGGGGGCCAGGTGAGGATATTCCCTCAAAGGTCCAGTCCTCTGTTCATAAAGCTACCTCGCTAATGCGGGAAATGGCGAATGGTACGAAAGAAAAGAAAAAGATATATATGTATATATATATATATATATATATATATATATATATATATATATATATATATATATATATATATATATATATATATATATATGGATCAAGTCTATGCTTAAAACACATCTATGATTAATGACAACAACTACTGTTAACTGGCAAATCATGAACACGACGATGTAGACCCTTGAGCACGGCGGGACGACCCGTCATGTAAGATGACACTGAAATTTGATCTGAACTTTAATTTAAGGGTTAGGTCAAAGGCCAGATGGTCATGCCCATTGGTCGTACCTTCGTGTTAAAGGACTTAAAAAAAAGTAATTTTCCATGATGATCATAGTCTATTGTTACCTTCATTACAATTTGCTAAAGATTAATTAAAAAAAATGAATAAACAGATACCTATCCACTCAGAGACGCATAACTGTAAGCATAGTTAAAAACATATGTAGATATATACTCGGTATTTCATATGTACATTAGTGCATATACGTAAACATATACATTAAACAACTGCAAACACCATCTTTAGAAAAACATATGATGTATAAATTCCTCTGTCCCTTTGACTATCATGTTCAAAGATAAAATGACCTTACCATCCATTTTCCTCGACCTCCTCTTCTCCTCCCATATCTTTCTTCCTGTCTCCCTTCCTTACGTCTCCAGCCATTTATACCATCTCCCTCCCTACTGTCACCACTCCCTCCTCCTCTTACACTAATCGTCTCTCTCTCTCTCTCTCTCTCTCTCTCTCTCTCTCTCTCTCTCTCTCTCTCTCTCTCTCTCTCTCTCTCTCACACACATATATACACAGACCTGCATAACACCAGCTACTTAGTTGCCAACGAGTGAATATTCCCTCTTGATTTAATGTAAGCAAACACTCCAGGGAAGACAAACAATCCGGTCCGTAAACTGTGATCGGGATTGCTAAGTTCGATGTAAACAGGATCGATCTTGTATCTTTCCTGAATATATCTTCCTCCTCTTCACCGCCCTCCTGTATACTGCAGGCATGTAAACTAACCAGAATCCCTGTGTATACCCTCATGTCACACAAACTGATGTAAACCAACACTTGCAATCCTCAAACACTTCGTTAGTGTATTACCATAAACTAAGCTAGGCGGCAGTGTCTCTTTATCCCCACGAACAGGAAGGCACGACCCTTGAGCACGAAGGTACGACCCTTGAGCACGACGTAAGACCCTTGAGCACGATGTAAGACCCTTGAGCACAACGTACGACCCTTGAGCACGACGTAAGACCCTTGAGCACAACGTACGACCCTTGAGCACGATGATACGACCCTTGAGCACGACGCACGACCCTTGAGCACGACGTACGACCCTTGAACACGATGATACGACCCTTGAACACAACGGCACGGTTCTAGAGCACAACGATACGACCCCCCTTGAGCACGACGGTATGACCCAACAGCAGGACGGTACGACCCAAGAACACGACGAAACGACCCTGACCGATCAATTTTTGCCTCAAGAGCAGCGGTTTTATCATGTACTCCTACCCCATCCTGTGGGCCGAGACGCAGAGAAGGAGGATACAGAGTGCACAAAAGCGACTGGACCTCAGTGATCCGAGTGACATTCACATGTTAAGTGAACTGTTTACAAGGTCTGGGCAACAGTGACTGGATTACACACGGAAGAAGCTAATACGTGACTTATGCACAATAAACAAATCTAGGATACTTTTCTCATGTATCTGAGGTCAAACATTACTAAAGACGCATTACTTATATATTGCAAAGTTTGGTGGGAATTTTCACCAAGTTCACATACTCTACAACAGTCAAAGACGTGATGTTGCAGGGTGTGAGAGCGGGATCTTGCTGGCAAAGTTTATATTTGTTCTGTTCATTGTCAACAAGAGAGGTAAACTCCCATGAGCTGTCTGATCCGGGCAACATCAAGTTAGTGAAAACCCTATGTAAATGTTTCTTCTTGTTATCATTATGGTAGATGGATCTGCTTGTATTAAATCACTTCGTTTTAAGTCCAAAAGGATTTTTGTTCCGCTTCTTTCTCAATAACTGTCTTAAGGCTTCTCGTAAGCAGACCCAAGACACAGTTAATCACATCCTTCAAGGCAAGCGTTCTACTTGATTCACTGTGCCTGTCATGTATTTTGAGTCCAGTATGTGATGGAATCCAGAGAAACAGCCCTCTAGCCCCATCATCAGTAAATCGGTTATCATCCAGAGCCGTGTTCCACACATACACATATTACAGTCATGATGGACGGAGTGAGTCAATACAATTTGTGTGGAAGACGAGTCACGATCATAGTATCTTTCTTGAAGACAATAACTGATCAACGGACATTGCGAACAGCAAGCAGTTCAGTTTGGAGTGTGGCTGCCTCACTATTGACACAGACTCCTCCTCATCCTAGATAGCAACAATGAATGTGTGTGTGCTCCAACCACAACACTACAAGGAACACCAGTGGTGTATTGTAAGGATCCATCCGTATAACCTAACCTGTGAGAGATGATGTTCGATGGTGATGATGGTGTCGCTGTGCCTCAAGGAGGTCATACTAGTTGACCTCCAACTCCAGCTCAGGCTGAGACCTGAGGAAAGGCTTTGGTGGGCAACGGGAGAACCATAATATCAAAAGGGATCATTTTCCCATGGGATACAATAGTGCAGCTGGCGTCCCACAGGCATAACATACGTTCCGAGACCCAAAAACCGTTGTAGTAACCCATCTACTTCGATGCTTCCTATATGTGTAGAAAGTCTGGAAAGATTCTGTGCCTGGAGTAGAATGCGTTTGTCTGAGCATCCAGATCCTACTGGTAGGAGGACTCACTCTCAATCAATCTGTATCTGATTCCAGATGGACCAAGTTCTTTCCTCAGATCTCAGAATCTTCGTTGTTCCTGGGGCAGTCAAGGATGATAATCATAGCCTTCTGAACCTTTAATCACGAGCTAAAGCAATCAGAGGCGCAGCGGAATCAACAAGGGAACGCATGTGCGTAGTGGACATCAACTTAACTATTATAACATATATATTCCTCGTAATGTGGACTGGAGCCAACTATAGATCTGGGGCCACTAAGACGTTCCCCTGCATGGATGACCAAGTCTAACTTACATCAGGGCCACTGACAGTGCGACCCTTACGTATGTCCTGGCATGACTTTTGACCTGATCCTTTAAGGGTCAAGTGACTAGCCAGGCCATCAGACCTTAAATGCCGTATAACCGTGCTCAAGGATCGTACCGCCGTTCTCAAGGGGTTAACTACTGCCTCACGAAGCCCCAAGTCCCTCACTATGAGAAAGGTGAATCACGGGTCTTCAGTCTTAATGATACCGAGAGTGAGTGAAGGGCCTCCTGAAACCTTTCCCTACGGTTCATTTATCTGACCTCCTTGCTCGCATCAAGACTCCATTTGGGTTCTGTTAATCTTGGGGTTTTCCCATGTGTGTGTGTGTGTGTGTGTGTGTGTGTGTGTGTGTGTGTGTGTGTGTGTGTGTGCTCTAAAAGATATACTGTATGATGCTATGCTCACACCGCTAAGAAACTATAAAAGGTAATGTCCAGTGTCGTATGCTTATCAATCATGGTCATACATGCAAGACATATGACCCCACGACTGTAGTAGAACTCCCTCCCCGCACTGATCAAAGACGTAAATACACACGCACCATAAGTCAGCAAGGGTCAGCTAAGGGTCGGTACCACATAGGTTCGAATCCTAGACGTGGTAGTTGGCCCACACCCACCCCTGGTGTTCTTCCTTCCCTCAGGGCTGGTCGACAAATAGGTACCTGGCTCAGGCTGGTGTGTGTGTATACAAGTGTAAAGCCATAGTATATATATATATATATATATATATATATATATATATATATATATATATATATATATATATATACACACACACACACACACACACACACACACAAGGTTAAGAAACGGAGCAACACGAGTGTAAAACTGGCCTTGTAACACATATATACAGTAATCACACACCTTAGGCCTCACACAACCATGCACTTATTACAAAAAAAAAAAAAGTCTACACAAAAATAAACAAGTAGGACAGAGAAGAGCTATCTATAGCTGACACGCCCTACAGAAACAGGAGGCAACATGCTGCTTCTCACACAATGATCATCTCCGTACAACACTGCCAGGCAGGAAGAGAGATAACCTATTTCTTTTCATGGATCTAATTTCCATGTGTGAGTCTATTCTCGGTGTCTCGTGGGAGATATGTTACTGCATTTGGCACAGATGATTTTCTGATGAAGATACATTCATGATTTGAGATGCTATACTTTCTTATTTGAGAGTATTACAGCGAATTTAGTTATGTGATGAGAGAGAGATTGCTTAAGGGTACTTTAGGAAGGGATTTTACTTAAGGGTACTTTACGGAGGGGATTTACTTAAGGGTACTTTACGGAGGGATTTTACTTAAGGGTACTTTACGGAGGGGATTTACTTAAGGGTACTTTACGGAGGGATTTTACTTAAGGGTACTTTACGGAGGGGATTTACTTAAGGGTACTTTACGGAGGGATTTTACTTAAGGGTACTTTACGGAGGGATTTTACGAGTACTTTACGGCGGAATTTTTTTTTTGGGGGGGGGAGGGCAAAAGGCAGGGCTAACGCGTAGGTCTCACCGCAAACAGACCAGTCGTGTGAGTGAAGTGCTGTCAACAATTATGTGGAAGATGGAGTGATTGTATGTTTAGTGGACGGGAAGCCAGTAGCTCAAGTGTGATGAGGTAGACACACAAAAAAGAAGGCAAATTTGGACTAAAGGAGTGAAACTTAAAAGCCACTGAAATATGTTGGCTCGCTACGTACGCAGCCGTCACTATCCCTCCCGATACCCAAGTGGGTCCGTGGCTGCCTACCACCAACGAGAGAGAGAGAGAGAGAGAGAGAGAGAGAGAGAGAGAGAGTCTTAATAACAAAAGCATTTAAGCAGTAAACACAATGATGATATAAACGCTCGTCAGGGGAATGTGATACACTTACCTGTTCCACGACGCATCGGATCTGGATGTCAACACAGAGTCCAATGGTATCCCCTTGAACACGGCGGTACGACGCTTAGCCACGACGGTACGACGTTTGGGCACCGCAGCATGATGTTTGGACACGATAGTATGATGTTTGGACACGATAGTATGATGTTTGGACACGATAGTACGACATTTGGGCACGATAGTATGATGTTTGGACACGATAGTACGACACTTGGGCACGATAGTACGCTGTTTGAACACGATAGTACGACACTTGGGCACGCGATAGTACGATGTTTGGACACGATAGCACGACACTTGGGCACAGCGGTATGACGACTGGTCACGAAAGCACTACGTTCGAAGGCACAACGACCCTTGAGCACGACCGTACTCCAGGGGCATGAGAGGCCAGACGAAAGCCATCAGACCCATACATAGGTCGCGCATACCGTCGTGCTCTAGGGGTCGCTCCGTCACGCTCACGTACTGTGTTCACTGATCACAGGTTAAGTACCTACTGGCCTGCCGACGCCAGGAAGGAAGGAGGAGGAGGAGGAGGTGGGTACCGAACACCCTCCCACCTGCCTCAAGCGTCCACAGCCACACACATCTATGGCAGCAACACTGGAACTGCCGCTAAGGCAATTACCTCGCTGGTTTAAACAGATCGACGAAGCTCTGTGGCTTAAGATGTATAATATCATTTTAACTCGACATATAAACCATATTGCAGTTTCTCATGGATATATATATATTTTTTCTCCTACTATAATCATGGATATGGATGTATATTATGGTTGTTATAACCGGGCAAAATCAACGAGGAAGACTGCTGGAACTACTGGCAAGTTGGTAACGACTTCAAGCGACCATGTGATTGGAGGACTGCGCATTTTAAGTGCTGTCGTAAAAACGTCACATCAAATAACACGTTTTCTTTTTAGATAGTAAGATATAATACGTGATGAAATTAAATGGTAAATATTGATGCAGAGTTTTGAGTTATTTGCTGATATGAACCACACGTGATCTAAAATTGACTTTTATAACGTAACACAAATTCTACACATGCATTAAACAATCTGCAAATGAAGGAAATAAAGACGAGATTCGAATCTACATATATCTCTTCCCTTGCTGGCTTAGATAATCATTTTCTGATAAACGAACAAACCAGTGTAGAGGCAAGACGGAGGTTTGTTTGTAGGGAAAACGGAGTGAGGGAATGAGGGAGTGAGGGAGGACTGTCGCCACCAGGAAGACGGCACATCAACCAGGCATCACCTCGTCGTCACCACCGGACGAACGAAACACTTCGGTCACTAACGAGACAACATTACGAACCCAGATTCTCCATGGTTTAATGCGCAGTACGAGAGTCCTGCGTGTGTTGGTATGTAGAGAATGTATACGTGTGTAATCAGGAGGTGGAGGCTAAGGTGAAGGTGTTGTGTGGATCACCAATGACGTAACAGGGAGAGAGAGAGAGAGAGAGAGAGAGAGAGAGAGAGAGAGAGAGAGAGAGAGAGAGAGAGAGAGAGAGAGAGAGAGAGAGAGAGAGTACTTGCGACGAGATTTTGCCAAAAGGCGGGGTAAGCGGTGGTCCTCACTCCAAGAAAAATTTAAAGCTGTGAAGGATGTAATATGAGTCGAGTGTTATCAATTGAGGTAAACGAAACGTTTGCGGACTGAACGCCAGCAGCCTAGACGTAAGTGAGGAGGAAAGAACAGACCACAACCTGAGGCAACGGAGTAAAACCTGAGGGCCACTGAAGTGCTTGCGCGCCACGCAGCCGTCACAAACCCTTCCCACCACCCAGGCCAGGCCAGGGTGGCGCGGAGGAGAGCTACCTTGGTCGGTGGGGTGGCTGCCTGCCCACCACCTGCTACCTACAGAGGAGGGGCCAACATGACGACCTTAGTGTCTCTGTCATGATCTACATGACTTTCAAGTAATGAATTCAAATCTCAGCTCCTTGTCGATGTCACATCTCATGACGACAGTTATAGATCCAAAGATGAGAATATCAAATCGCGACAGATCAATATACACTATACCTCATGGATGTGGAAGTCTCAGATTAATGTGGTATTTCCAGTGTTCGCCGGTTTGGTTTCAGAGAAATCTGTCATTCACCAACGTAGTCGCTAGGGTATGACAGGTCACAGATACGGAATGATTATTCTGAAACCAGGATGACGCCCTCAGGTCGGGACGAGAAGGATTGTGTTAAAGTGTATTCATACGTGACTGGTGACACCTGTGAGGAGGTCGATGAAGACAGTCATCCTACAAGGCTGGTGTTTGGACAGATCCCAGGTGGAAAATACACTTCCTCAGGGTTGCGTCAGGAGGTTTTTGGTCATATGCGTCACTGTTGAACAACCTTTTGTGTCGGGTAGTCAACAAGCGGAACCATTGTTAGGTTCAAGGATGTCCACACAGCGGAGTTTATTAAGGAAACCTTTATAGCTTATACAGCCAAGAGCAACAGCTTTGTTCAGAGCAATGGCAATTTTTTTTTTCCCATTCCGCGGTCAAGTATGATATATCGGGAGTCCATATATGTTCGGTGCAGATCGGCTGTATACCTGTGTCAAAGCTGTGTTAAGCATCAGGTGGTGATGGTCACACTGTATGCTTCACGTACAATCACTATTCTTTCTGAGATTTAAGGAGTAACAGAAATAAATGACAAGGCTTAGTGGCTCTTAAGATTCCAATGCTGACTGTGTTTGTGTATGTAAGTAAGATCCACCTGCTCTAGTTTCCAAATTCTGGGTCAGGTGTTTTTTTTTTCTTCTTCTAGTAACTGTGAAAAGTTTATTGATTCCTCAAACTCGTCGGCATATTTTCTAACGGTAGGTGGGAAGGTCCAAGTCAACGACCCTGACTGCTTTCGTTACATAAACATCCAGTCACAGACTTTCAACATTCATCGCATCAACACTGGTACAATGCTTGGTGGCTCAGCTACGATTCCCTGTCCGAACTGAGGACATCCGAAAACCTCAGAAGCCCCAGCCTCTCCACTGAACAGGCAGGCAGGCCAGCAGCCCTGCGATATTGACGGTACTCGAAGTACTTCATCTTTGTTTCCATGTGAGTTGAATCCTTGACTGTTCTTACCTCACAAGCGATGACTGCAGCGTTGTTCCTGCGTCAGACGCTCCCGCGCGCCCTGACACCACCAACTGGCTCGTTCGTCCGCGTTCGCCTGTAGATCATAAGGTGTAAAATGCTTGTTGCACTATGGCGGTCGTGTTGGTACTCCTATGTAAATCTCGTGGCTCGCCTCGAGGTGAAGTCGGTATCCACACTCGCTGCTGAGGAGTTTCCAGGTCCTGAGTTAGTGAGCTGGTGAGAGGCACGTGTTGCTGCTGGGAGCGACTCTAGTCCAAGGCTTGTCAAGTTCTCCTCTCTGCTGATAAACTTCTCCCTAAGACAGACTTTCCCAGTGTGTCAGATGGAAGTGGCCGATAAGCCTCATCATAAAGCTACTTTAAGCGAGAGGTTGGCTTTCGTCTTGTACTTATACGTACATACATTTTTCTTGGACGGGACTGCAGAATGCTCTCTGGTGTTTCTTTTATATCCTGGTGGACTATACTGCAGAGTATCAGCGGGTTGGATCAACCCCGGGAGGGTGGGAGATGTCAATACGTGAGACGATACAGAGGCTGTTGACTTGGTCAGTTGGCTCCTACACTTGCCTGGAGTTCGTCAAGTGCATCTTACAATGACGTGATACTTCCCAGCCCTTACAGTCAGGGTCCGGTGATAGTTTTTTGAGTTTTGTGAGTTTTAAAGTATTTATCATCTAGATATACATAGATATAGCATTTCGATGGTACTCTTGGGTGACGGGTACAAGGCTAGGGGTAGGTGGAGGCAAGCATAAAGCGTACAGCGGTTACAACACATCGACACAGGAGGGCGACAAGCTACCAATATCCAGAGACAGAGTTTGGAGTCGGGAGTATATGATGTAGACATAAAACCTCCTGCATACCAATCTCCGTATGTAATGGATGGAGTTTGAATCTTTTTCCCAAAACCATCTCAAAATTTTCATCTCTCTCTCTCTCTCTCTCTCTCTCTCTCTCTCTCTCTCTCTCTCTCTCTCTCTCTCTCTCTCTCTCTCTCTCTCTCCTTCTCTTCTAGAATCGTGGATTATGTGGTTTCTAAGCTGCCCTTTTCCCAGCCGCAGGTTGGCTCCGAGCTGCTGGGTAAGCTGCAGCTGCTGATGCCGCCATGGAAGGCTCAGCTGATAACATATTAAGAGAGATAAACATTCCTCGCAACGCGTCCATCCCGGCCCTGCAGACTGCTATAAACGGCGAGGTCCTCTGCTCACGTGTCTTTATCGCAACATCTATGAATATAGTCATCAACAAGTTATAAGTTCCTGCTATAACCCTCCCTATAAAGTAATCTCTTACTAGGATCTCTCATCTAAACATGCCCAAGTATGTCCACTAAACTATTGCTCTGGCTTTACTGTGACAGTTCTGGCCTGTGGTACAGCAGCAGTTCTGGCCAGGCAAGATTGCGGTTCTCAAAGCCTCAGTATAGATTCCAGTAGCACAACAGAATCCAGTCCTGTTGTTCCTCTAAGATCAAGATCCATTATTAATCTCGTTAAGGCACGATACCTTAAAAGAATCACAGAGGCGAAGAAAGCTCCATTTATCATCCTCGGAGTACGATGGTTATCATTAATTAACAATTATCACCAGTGGTACGATGGTCCACGATCGAGGAGGAAAGGGAACAAACCCCTCTCTCCTCAAGAGAAAGCGACCATAAGGTTATGCCACTTGACCACCTCCACTGATCCACTCGAACTGTGGCGCGTGGTAGGTGTATGTCACAATGTGTCTACCTGAATTTCTTGTGTGTGATGGATGGATGGGTACTCCCTCAGGAGGAGGAGGAAGAGGAGGAGGAGGAGAAGGAGGAGGAGGAGGAGGAGGAGGAGGAGGAGGAGGAAGAGGAGGAGAAGGAGGAGGAGGCGTGAGGGATTGGGAGACAGGAGAGGGTGGTGGCTGCTGAGGAGCAGGAGGAGGTTGAGAAGGTAATGTTAGGAGTGTGGGCTGAGCTCCACCCGTAGACAGATCAACAAGTTACACATACACTCCCATCATCACTCCTGTAGACGTCGCTAGATTTACCCAAATTATGAATCTATCTAAAGAGCTTGAGAAAACCTATGGCAGGGCTGATACAGACGCCTTGGATCAGCAGGTTGAAGCTGCAGGAACCGGGTGTGGTAATATATTGATAATAATAATGATATAGTGAAGCATGCGTGTCACGATCTTATATTTTTGCGTAGTATGGATGGATGAAGTACACTGTGTGTGTGTGTGTGTGTGTGTGTGTGTGTGTGTGTGTGTGTGTGTGCATTATTCCGTGCAGGCAAGAGGATATTCTTACGTCTGTATACATCATATATTCTCAAAGATGCTCCTTAAAAGCCCATCTACGTCTGCCCCCATCCCATTATCCTCCTCCGCTAGTGTCAATATAATGAATTTTTTTTTTTACTGTCTCACAATACCAACCTCCAGTCTACACTATACACCACAGTGTATCTCCCCACTCGACTAATCTCACTCCATATACAGTGGTTCTCCTTTTTCACATCCTACCCTCTTGGCGTCACCTTGCCGCGTGATTCAGAAACATTCCATTCTCGCACTGATCGCTCAGATAACCGCGTGTTGCCCAGACACTGGTACAGCCCACATCACTGACAGAACAGGATTGGGTCCCTATAATTTCGGATTCCTGGATGTTAATACACGTAAAATTGATGGAATGTCTACAGTGGTAGTGGAAATGACAGGCTTATTGACAAATGGAATGTATGACCATTTTTGGCCTTACAAGTGAAAATGATAGAAATGTGTGTGTATATATATATATATATATATATATATATATATATATATATATATATATATATATATATATATATATATATATATATATAGATAGATAGATAGATAGATAGATAGATAGATAGATAAATAGATAAACATAGATATATAGATAGTACAGTGCTGGGTGTCTCATTGATACTATCATAATACAGGACCTGAGAACTACGAAGCTTCGGGGATGAACCAACACACAACAGGAACCTGAGTAACACCAGAGCCAAACGGAGACTGTACAGCACTGCAGACGAAATGACAGGACGCATCGCACATACAGAATCAAAGATGATGATACGTAGAAATAACAATAGGGTTGAGGCAAACATATGCGAGTGATGCAGAGCTTATCATAAGAAATATGCACAAAAACCTGATTGAAATATATTCCTCCATGTGACTGAGAAAGCATATAAGTGATACAGGGCTTATCATAAGGCGAAATACGTACAAATACCTCATTGAAGTATACGTCCATGTGACTGAGAAAGCGAACACTCACAAGAAACTAGAACAAAGACGCAGAAGTACTCGTGAAAGAGGTGAGGCTTCGAGCGGACGCGAGAGAAACTGCAGCTTGAGGAGGACCATCGCAACGAAGCCACCTCCTGACGGGGACTACGAAGAGGAGACGAAAGTTGCCGAACTGCGGATGATGGAATACGTACATGGTCGTGGGTAAGTTGCCGAACTGCGGATGATGGAATACGTACATGGCCGTGGGTAAGTTGCCGAACTGCGGATGATGGAATACGTACATGGCCGTGGGTAAGTTGCCGAACTGCGGATAATAGAGTACGTACATGGCCGTGGGTAAGTTGCCGAACCGCGGATGATGGAATACGTACATGGCCGTGGGTAAGGAGGAATAGATGATAAAATAGACGACTCGTCGGGGGAGACAACGAAGAATTATGGTCCCCGAGCCTGGCAATAGAATACCAATAGAGGACCCAGGTATGAGAGAGGACCCTGGCAATAGATATCAATAGACACTGAGGTATGAGGGAGGACATTAGGTTCATGAGTGACCTTGGTCCAGG
The DNA here is from genome assembly GCF_036320965.1 of Panulirus ornatus. Lineage (NCBI taxonomy): Eukaryota > Metazoa > Arthropoda > Malacostraca > Decapoda > Palinuridae > Panulirus > Panulirus ornatus. Next base: position 14,348,469 of record NC_092239.1, read on the forward strand.
ATGTAGTCAAAGACCTCCCCGAGGACGTCATACCAAAGGGGTATGTATTATCGTACTCAAGGCTCGTTCTCTCGTGCTCAAAACCTCACGACCGCCGTGCTCGAGGATCGGACTTTCGTTGGGCCCGAGAGTCGTACATGGTCGTGTTCAACGATCGTGCCGTTGTACTCAAGGGGGATGAATCTAAACTAACTGGGACAACGACTCCCGCATCGAGTGAGCGAACGAAGGAAGGCTTCTGACTTTATCCTCCACACAGTCGGGCAATGACGAAGAAAAGAGAAAAATCTAATGTAATCGAAATATACAAAGCACAGCTTACGGGACGCATCTGACACATCAGGAGGCAGATGAACAGACGCCGCCCTCAGCGAGGACTGAGGTAAAGGCGAAGGGTAAACACGGCCAAGAAGACAACACTGACGCGATGGAAGATGGAGGAGGTTGAGGTAATCTGAGACTAGCAAGACTCTTACAGGACGACCGTTGAGACAGGAGTTCGACCATCAGTCACTCGCGAGTGTGTGTAAAGTGAGTGGGAATTAAGTAACTGTGTGTTCGAGAGTCAGCCTCACGTCTCTGGTGAAGGACTGTTAAACATGACTGATAGTTACGTTCTTACGGTGATTTCAAAAACAGTTGACCACAACTTTGTGATTTAGCGCCTCAACGCATTTTCTATTATCTTTAGCTTGAGGGTTTTCTAGTTTTTTTTAATGTGTTTTTAGTCGGTTTTGAAGAAACCATATCATAAATTTCTAGTGTTTTTATTTTCTCGTTAATATCTTTACCTCGTTTTCAATTTGGTTTACAGTCATCTGGATCTTAGTTATGTCATGCTTTTATCTCCACTCGTAGTAAGTCCATTTTCAGGGATGCTATATACATCTTTGACTTCTTCAGTGAGATTATTTTCATAGTTCTAGATACATCATCTACTGATATATCCCTCACATTTCGTTAGCCTGTTCATAATAACGACCCCAAAGACTCAACCACTGAGAGAGAGAGAGAGCATCTATCTAAACGTACGTTAAGAATGAATTTATCAGAGAAGAGACATTCCAAATGGCCATCTTCTGAAGAGCACAACAAAAGCATATTTCACCAACAGTGTTCTATACACACTCATGACACATGCAGGTCACTGGACGAGTAACCACAAGGGGGAAAAAAAGAGAACCGACGATGTTTCTATCGTAAGCCTGCACTGAAGACGAAGACCTGCAGGTGATCAAGTATGTGAATACCTGACGAATACCGAGAGATTATGAAATGCATCTTCCACCCCCTGTGTCAGGCAGCGTCGAGGGGTGATGGAGGACTGTCTGGACCCCGTTGCTGGGCTGGCCTCCCTCCCTGCTCCACCGTCGACGGGGAATTGACGAATGTGTTGGACACATGGCCGAAGCACCACATCCAAAACAGGGGTACAAAGAGCACGTGAGGTGCTTGACATATGACTCTGCCATAAACGTTCAGGAGACAGAAACGCCCCCTGTCGCTAGGAGGTGGTGCCTGGCGCCCGTATATAGGACGATGGTATCTGAAGAACCAGTTCGTCGTGAGGAGTGATACACACGTCCATCGCAGATCTTCGTAGGCGTGACGCAAGGCAGCGTCGCTGACCGGCATCAACACCACCATCCTCCTGCTATCGTTGCTGGTAAAGTGTGTGATGATGGGCCCTTCGTGGGGGATCCACGACACAGCACAAGAGCAGAAGATTGACCTAACATAACGGTTCTTTAAATAAAGAAAAAATAACTCTTTGACGCCAGACGGCAAACTAATTACATAATGTCTAAATATCGAGAGATCGGTTAAAAAAAGATACTGGAGAAGCGAACTCACAACCTGGGAAGTCGAAGAAGTGGAAAATGAACTGATTCACAACTCATGATTATGGAATGCTAAAGAATTAATAAGCTGGAAAACAAACATATGATAAAATATGAGCAGTAGATCCTCAGAACCCTAAGATGAGAAAATGGAGTCCTAAGTTGGCATGTTTAAGTTTTATAATCAAAGAAGAACGGATCCCTGTCATGAATATTACCCTCGTGTTCCTCCATCATGTCGTACGCATAAAATCAGAAAAATATCGAACACTGGCGAAGGAAGTGAAAAATCGTTACAGTGAATATATCGAATGTCGATTCTAGCGTCACCCGAGCCAGTCACGTCTGGTTTTTGAGAGGCTGGACACGAGAAAATAGTGTGGAGGGAGGCACTGAGAGGGAACGTACTGCAACATGTGAACCAGAGTTTTGTGGCAACTTCGGTGTTGTCGGACCCAAGGCAAATTTCCACCAGTCACTTTATCACGTTACAACCAAAATGACATGTGATAGGTCGGATACTCCAAGACTCGAGGGTTCTGCATTACCTCAAGAGAAGTGAAGAAGCGTCTTCAGTACTCAGAGAACTGTATACACTTCTGACATGAATATTGCCCGATGGCGTTTCATTACAAGACCTCTCATTTTCACTGAGAATTTCTCAGCGCCAAGATCTCGTTTGCGTTTTCTGAAGAGGAAGGAAACACAAATCGCTGTACGGTATCTGAGGTCTTGCTTCTTCACCATTTCACAGGTTCTTTTGGACCACGTCCCTGCCAGACTTGGTGATGATAACGTTACAACAGCAGACAAATGGAACGTTTCCTAGACGTGTGAGATGGCGTTCGTACCCCTCCATAATAAGAATAAGGTCGTCCAGATTACTGTGTGTGATCTCCATACGACAGACAAAACCCTTGACGTAATGGGGACGCTTCACGTTCCCAAAATGGCAGGCAGTTTGGCAGCGAGGAATGGCTAAGGAAAAAGGAGGTACGAACCACACAAGGCAGTCCAGGGTAAACCCCTTTCACACATATACTCTAAACTGGACTCACGTCGTCTGTAGCTACTACCCACAATCCAGTTTGCACCAACTGTCAAAACTCGTTGTTTCACACGCTTACAAACGCTTACGAAGACAGACAACTCTTGACCGTCGCTAATATTTGTATCATCATGGAAGGAATGGATCAAGTTGCCACACGTCGAACACCCAAGTCAAGACTTCAATGAGGATCTGTCCAGTACTTTCAACCAGGATGTCTTTGAAGACCATCAGCGAAAATCTGGTCTCCCTCTCTCGTCCACATCAGTCTCTGAACTCTGTGGTGCTAAGTCAATGAGGTCAGTGACACCAACGAAGCAGAATTATCGAAATGAGGACATGTTGAGAATGATCGCTAATAGGGAAGAAGTCCTCTGATCACTTTCCCGTTAATTCCTCCGCTCAGAGACGACAGAGAACGAATAGAATTTGATACACATCCCGACCAGCTATTGTTCAGAAAGACACAGGACCTCGCGCGCGCGCGCACACACACACACACACAGACACACACACAATCGTGAGGTCTTATAGTGCCGGGGGTTGATGACCTCGGGGGGGGGGGGGGAGAGAAAGTAGCACCACCGGGGGATTCATCTGATCCATGAAGAGGCGACGGACGCAAGGATGATGTCACCTATCTCAGATGTCTCACTCACTGGAGGTCAGCGAGGAACCGTTCACCACAGCAGCAGGACAACGCACTCGTCCAGTCGTTGCCTCAGCAGCAGGACAACGCACTCGTCCAGTCGTTGCCTCAGCAGCAGGACAACGCACTCGTCCAGTCGTTGCCTCAGCAGCAGGACAACGTACTCGTCCAGTCGTTGCCTCAGCAGCAGGACAACGTACTCGTCCAGTCTTTGCCTCAGCAGCAGGACAACGCACTCGTCCAGTCGTTGCCTCAGCAGCAGGACAACGTACTCGTCCAGTCTTTGCCTCAGCAGCAGGACAACGCACTCGTCCAGTCGTTGCCTCAGCAGCAGGACAACGCACTCGTCCAGTCGTTGCCTCAGCAGCAGGACAACGCACTCGTCCAGTCGTTGCCTCAGCAGCAGCAGCACCTGTGTACTCCCCTTGTGTGGGCTGAGTTGCGGCACCTCGGCACATCATTATTCATGAAGCCCGTGAGAGAGTCTCTCTCTCTCTCTCTCTCTCTCTCTCTCTCTCTCTCTCTCTCTCTCTCTCTCTCTCTCTCTCTCTCTCTGCCAGACACAGTAGTCGCCGCCGCTCTCTCAGCGCACACCGAGGCTATGACCCATTGTGATCCAGCCGGACAGTTCAGCAACCTTGGTATGGAAGTCTAACTTCCTCGGACACACATGCATCACGTGCATTTAAAGGGTACGTTCAGCTGAGCAAAGGGAGAACATTGGTACGACTCTGTGCACATCACTTCGCCCAAAAGCCGTACAGTAAACTAGGGCATAATTGTCTACACTGATGAAAACAACCGAGAGTTTTCGATTATATCAACACACACACACACACACACACACACACACACACACACACACACACACACACACACACACACACACACACACTGAGTTTTCGTTTATATCAACACACACACACACACACACACACACACATACACAAGTTAGCGTTACTGACCATGAGTGAGAATGGGCCAAACCAAGAGGACTCAAATCTTGGGCGTGGCAGACGGGTCTACACCCAACCCTTCCCCTAAGCTTGTGCATACCATGCCTTAAGCTTATGTATACACACATAATGGGTTCGAGTCCTGGGCGCCTCCTGAGTGTTCCCGTAACACATATAAAGTTATCACATATAGCAACCGTGCACCCCAACAAAGTACCCGTACATAGTCCAGCCCCAGAGGATGAACAGTTGGGCAGACTGCGAGCTGGGGACACGAACCTGGGCATGTCAGACTGGTGAGTCGCAACGGTGACCGCTGTGCCTATGATTAGTATCTTTGATTACTTGTGTGTGTTACAGGAGGAGGGGGTCACACTCGTGTTGCTCCTCCGAGTGTGTATATGTGCGTCTATGAATAATTATACTCATATACATATATTCCAATGAGTCCACGGGGAAAATGAAACACGATAAGTTCCCAAGTGCACTTTCGGGTAATAATCTCATCATCACGAAAGTGCACTTGGGAACTTATCGTGTTTCATTTTCCCCGTGGACTCATAGGAATATATATATATATATATATATATATATATATATATATATATATATATATATATATATATATATATATATATATATATATATGGGGAAGTGAGTCACTTGTTGTTTGCTGATGTGTCATAAGTGAAGGGTACAAGGAGTATGGGGAGACTAAACTGGAGATGGGATGATGGAGCGAAAACGATTTTGAGCAATCGGGGCCTGATCTTGCAGGAGGGTGAAAGGCATGGTCGGGACAAAGTGAATTGGAGCGATGTGATATACTGCGGTCGATATGCTGTAACTGGACTGAACTAAGGCTTGTGAAGCGGCTGGGATAAACCATAGAAAGGTCAGTGAAGCCTGGATGTGGATATGAAGTTGTAGTTTCGGTGCCTTACACAAGACAGCTAGAAAATGGATGTGAGCGGATGTGGCCTTCGTCTGTTCCTGGCGTTACCTCGCAACACTCAGCCACCTCCCATGTATCCCCAGTAACACCAAGCCACCTCTTGTCCCCCAGCAACACCAAGCCACTTCCTATGTGTCCCCAGTAACACCCCAGCTGCCTCCCATGTGTCCCCAGTAACACCCCAGCTGCCTCCCATGTGTCCCCAGTAACACCCCAGATGCCTCCCATGTGTCCCCAGTAACACCCCAGCTGCCTCCCATGTGTCCCCAGTAACCTCCGACCCCACACAATCCTCCAAATCCTGTGCTTTCTGAAGGCTTAGTTCCCGGACCGTCTCCCGGAGACCTCCTTCAGCGGAGACACGACAAAGAAAATGAGACCACAGTAAGAATGGAACCCGCTCGGCCAACCTTAGGCCAAGACGTGCCTGACGGGGGAGCCCTAGGATGTAAGGAGGGATCTGTAGGACTCCCAGTGCTTTCTCTCCTCACCTGCTTGTGAGTGCTCGCTGCATGCCAACAGTATGCGGTGTGTAACTAAGCAAAGAGCCCACCTGACCTGGTCTTCATGGACAAGTCCGCCTCAGTTGGTTTGAGAGGTCTGAGATGAAACGTGTCAGAATTATGTGTAGGATTCATATATATATATATATATATATATATATATATATATATATATATATATATATATATATGTTTTAGATATCTGGGAGTGGATCTGTCAGCGGATGGAACCATGGAAGCGGAAGTGGATCATAGGGTGGGGGAGGGAGCGAAAATTTTGGGAGCCTTGAAAAATGTGTGGAAGTCGAGAACATTATCTCGGAAAGCAAAAATGGGTATGTTTGAAGGAATAGTGGTTCCAACAATGTTGTATGGTTGCGAGGCGTGGGCTATGGATAGAGATGTGCGCAGGAGGATGGATGTGCTGGAAATGAGATGTTTGAGGACAATGTGTGGTGTGAGGTGGTTTGATCGAGTAAGTAACGTAAGGGTAAGAGAGATGTGTGGAAATAAAAAGAGCGTGGTTGGGAGAGCAGAAGAGGGTGTTTTGAAGTGGTTTGGGCACATGGAGAGAATGAGTGAGGAAAGATTGACCAAGAGGATATATGTGTCGGAGGTGGAGGGAACGAGGAGAAGGGGGAGACCAAATTGGAGGTGGAAAGATGGAGTGAAAAAGATTTTGTGTGATCGGGGCCTGAACATGCAGGAGGGTGAAAGGAGGGCAAGGAATAGAGTGAATTGGAACGATGTGGTATACAGGGGTTGACGTGCTGTCGGTGGATTGAATCAGGGCATGTGAAGCGTCTGGGGTAAACCATGGAAAGCTGTGTAGGTATGTATATTTGCGTGTGTGGACGTGTGTATGTACATGTGTATGGGGGGGGGGGGGTTGGGCCATTTCTTTCGTCTGTTTCCCTGCGCTACCTCGCAAACGCGGGAGACAGCGACAAAGTATAAAAAAAAAAAAAAAAAAAATATATATATATATTATCCCTGGGGATAGGGGAGAAAGAATACTTCCCACGTATTCCCTGCGTGTCGTAGAAGGCGACTAAAAGGGAAGGGTGCGGGGGGCTGGAAATCCTCCCCTCTCATTTTTTTTAAATTTTCCAAAAGAAGGAACGGAGAAGGGGGCCAGGTGAGGATATTCCCTCAAAGGCCCAGTCCTCTGTTCTTAACGCTACCTCGTTGGTGCGGGAAATGACGAATAGTATGAAAGAAAAAGAAATATATATATATATATATATATATATATATATATATATATATATATATATATATATATATATATATATATATATATATATATATATCATTAATGGATGGCCTTGATTAGGGCCTCACCTGCCCGTGCCCTCTCAGCTAAAATAGAAAATATATAATCATGTCTGACATATCTGAATTGATTGTACTGGCTGCATGTACACTCTGGAGAGACCATGAGAGGAGGGATGAGGGAGTAGAGCCACGGAAGAAACGCACTGTGAGGCACGAGGAGGAGGAGGAGGATGGATGCGTGGCATACAGAGGAGAGGAGGAGAGAGAGAGGAATATTGCATGCGTCTGCGGGTGGGTTACAGGCAGAACTGGAGGGATACGGAGATGGCGTGCATCTAGAAGTGGGAGTACTGGTGGTACAATACTCCCAACACAAGGACGGTCATCAATGCTCATAGTATGGGTACAGAGAAACCAGGGCAGACGGTAGCATGGTTGACATATTTCTACTGTGATAGGGAATGATGTAAGGGATATACGAGAGGGTTAAGGTAGGGGGCTTACCTGTTTATATGACAATGTATGATGACCTTTAAGCTTCCATGGTCTAATTGGGAGAAATGTACGTAAAGAATCAAGGAAGTGAAAATTATGTGCCAGAGAAGAAAGGGTGAGAGCAGCATCCATGGAGTTGAAAAATGTTCATAATGAAACTTAACAAAAGAAAAGGAGATCCAGGATATTCTGACCTTCTATAGTATGCAGGGAAGACTCGTACATACTTTTTATGAGATTTTTCTAAGGGAAGTAGAGCCTGTGCGGGACTAAATGTTGGTAAGAGAGAAAAGGTTTGAGGTAAACGTGGGAGAGCATCATGGTTCTGTATGTGTAGTGTCACCATTGTTATCTAATGCTCTTATGGCTAAGACATTACAAGACATAAAGCTGGATGGTAAAGCTGAGCCGTGATGGATAATAATGGATGTCACTCCAGTTCGTGTAGGTAGATGATGCTGTTCTGTTGGCTCAGGCAGAATGGTGGGTTTACGATGGCGATGTTTGTAAGACGTGGATGTTGAACGTGCACGAAAGTATGACTAGGATTCTTTGCTTTTAATGAAAGATAGACAGTTGGTTGTGTAAACATAACATGGCTGGAGAAGAATTAGGATGTTGCTTGTGTGTTAGCGTGTTTGGGAGCGTTGATGAGCCACGATGGACGTGGTAGGGCAGATGAAGATGAGATACAGTCGTGTAATGAGAACAGCTGGAGGTGCACTGTAAGATAAGGCGAACTGAATGTGTGCAAAAATCTCGCCTTATGGAATGCTTTATCCCCCTCATTCTGGTGGATGTATATGAAGCCCTAGTCGAACTCCGGACAGGTCATTCATAAGTGGGGTAGAAACTGATGATCACAGCGCTGTATAGCAGAAATTAAGACCATAGATTAAGAAAACAAAGTGGCGAAAATATGTGTGTTTTGAGGAAATGATGAAAAAGTTGCATGGGAAAAAACTTTCTAAGATGTTGTGGCTATGTAAGGCGTTTGGCAGGTGATGATGGGTTGATGAAGGTACACAGAGAACACAGACACACGCAGCGAGAGAAATGGACAGATGGAGTGTATGAACTGCTGACGGAGAGAGATACCTTAGATGCCAAGTTCTCGATATCTGATCGTGAGTGAGAGAGTTTTGTGTGTGAGTTTAATGAGCGGAGACCCAAGTTTCGCTCGATGAATGAACTTGGTGAAGAAAGTAGAACATCAGGAAATGTCTTAGTAACTGTAGAAATCTCTTCGTTTATTTGAGCACAGATGACATCATCAGAGAGTGAGTGTGTGTATGTAAGCTCAGAAGCTGTATATTTCTTAAACCACCTTCTGTACTAATACACAAAAATTAAAGAATAAGAGACAGACGTGTGTGTGAATCTAAGCACCTAACCTACCAGTTTCCATAGAGTCCACATAGATCTGTCCTTTCTTATCTGACTTCATGTGTAAATGTGTATCAGTGTCACTGTGTTCATAATATAACCTCTATAGATGTGAGCTGTAATTCTGGGAGCATGTTAGAAGTGAGGCCATCGAGCAATGAGATTCACAAACCCAAGGGATAACAGGAGCCTGCAGTAACCCTCGAACTTAAGATCCGAGTCTTTAGCATCTCAGATGACCGTATGATGACCTGAACTCTGACGTGACCCTTGAGGTTCAGGTCAAAGGCTCACTTAAGACCATCATTGGTACCTGAAGGTCGCGCACAGGCGTTCTCCAGAGGTTAATAAATCCAGATGATCAAGAAGAAGAAGAAGAAGAAGAAGAAGAAGAAGAAGAAGATGACGATGATGAAGCAGAAGAAGAAGAAGAAGAAGAAGAAGAAGAAGAAGAAGAAGAAGAAGATGACGATGATGAAGCAGAAGAAGAAGAAGAAGAAGAAAAAGAAGAAGAAGAAGAAGAAGAAGAAGAAGAAGAAGAAGAAGAAGATGATGATGATGATGATGATGATGATGATGAGGATGATAATGAAGAGAAGAAGAAGAAGAAGATGAAGAAGAAGAAGAAGAAGAAGAAGAAGAAGAAGAAGAAGAAGAAGAAGAAGAAGAAGAAGAAGAAGAAGAAGAAGAAGTAGAAGAAGAAGAAGAAGAAGAAGAAGAAGAAGAAGATGATGATGATGATGATGATGATGATGATGAGGATGAGGATGATGATAATGAAGAGAAGAAGAAGAAGAAGAAGAAGAAGAAGAAGAAGAAGAAGAAGAAGAAGAAGAAGAAGAAGAGGAAGACGGGCGTCAGAAAGCCTCGTACAATGTGCAACGACCCTCACGGTTCACAGAGAGTAACCCATTCATCATCGTCTCCCACAACACTGAACAAGCGAGTCATCCACTCGTGAGGACCCTGGCCCTGGTGATGGCTTTCTCACCGGCTTCAAATACTGACTCTGGAGCATTGCAGGGCCAATTTTTTTCCCAAACAGCCACAAGTGTTGACCTTTAACCGGGTATTCTTAATAAAAACTTTCTGCATATGATTTCCTCATCATTACCTTCAGATATCTCAAAAAAAAAAAAAAAACATTATGAATTATGTAAACCTCAAACACCAACAAGAGGAAGTATCTTTCCCAACTCATCTTCAATCGTCAGGTATCGCTTTCTTCGTATGGTAATCATAAGAGATTAGAATCTACTAGATCTTCGCTTCGTGATTCTTTTCATACTTAGTTCCTGATTCTATTACTGACATTACGTGTACATTCAGTGCCTTAGTAATCGATCTATACAACGATAAACCTTTGGTTTGACGATACTGTATAAAACATCCTTCCCTCTAGTATATCAAATAGATATTTTGAATTGTATATGAATAATATAGACATATTTTCTTCCTCGTTTTCTTTATTCTTAACACCATTTCTTATCTGCAGTAAACGCAACACGCTAAGCCTGCCTTTTGGCAAAATCTAATCACAGATACTTGTAGGTAGGTAGATAATTAGCTCTCTCTCTCTCTCTCTCTCTCTCTCTCTCTCTCTCTCTCTCTCTCTCTCTCTCTCTCTCTCTCTCTCTCTCTCTAGGTCTATTTCCCTGCGGCGAGCACCACGCGCTAGCCCTGCCTTTTTGACTAAACCTCCTCGTAAGTACTGGCAAGCAAGTACCCTCCCCTCCCATTCCCCTTTCTGGTCGCCTTCAAAAATCAATGGACGGGTGACAGACCAGACCAGCACCTCTCTTCATTAAATTCTTCTTCCGCTCTTAAGATGCACACTGAACTGCTAATCAAATCTCTGGGGGGCGATGACATCGCCAGCAGGCACGTACTTGGTTCCGGCCCGGGTTCTGTAGCTTTGCCAGAGTGTACGAGGATGCCATCTTGAGGGAGGAGGACTGAATCAGTGGACAGGTGTGTGGTACGTGGTGATGGGTGGTGAGTGGATCATACGGTGGAGGGGCAAAGGGTAGAGGATGGCGAGTAGATGATAGGAAGTGGTGGGTAAGTGATGGTGGTGGATTACAGTGGAGTGTGAGGGGGGAACACAATGGAAATGGTGGATCGAGTGGAGTGAGGTGGATAAAACGAACCGAATAATGTGGAAAGTAGTGGATAAAGTGAAGTGGATATATGAGCTTGATTTATAAAGTGGAGTATAGAGGACACAGTGGTCTGTAGTGGATCAAACAGAGCCTGGTGGATGAAATGGTGTCGAGTGGATCGGAAAAAAAAAAATGGGAGTTCTATCAACCATTGTGGACAATGATCCCCCGGATATTACAGAGAAAACAATACGTTTCAAATTCATTCTTTTCTAATCCCTTAACATTAATCATAACTTGATTGGCACGTTAACTAATTACTTCCGGTGTATCATTAATCATAAAAACGGAATTATGTTTGGCATGTGATCCGTACATGATCCTCGTTTGTTGATATCATTCTGCTGCTGCTGTGTGTGTGTGTGTGTGTGTGTGTGTGTGTGTGTGTGTGTGTGTGTGTATGTGTGTGTGTGTGTGCGTGTGTGTGCGTGCGTGTGTGTGTGTAACTTTGATGATCAGGAACTATGAAATAGTCCCAAATAAACTGAAATTTCACCAAAAGTGAAAAGATTTATTCTGGTATTTTTTCTTATATACTTTCTTTCGTGAACGCAAGACTTGGCTAAGATATGCTTAGATCAAGACCACCTCAGGCGAAGAGAAATTAAGTAAGAGACAAAGAGTTGAGGGATTAACCACGTCTCCGTTGGTGCTTGGAGACCTGGAGATAATACAGGAGGAATGTGAGATGAGAGAGGGAGGCGAAGTCCACAGCTTAGATGTTCGAGGACAGAAGAAGTCGCTTCATAAATGGATCGGCCAGAACCGAAGCTGTGCATTAAAGTACAGAGAGAAGCGGAAAAGCTAATGGAAGGACGTTTAGCAAGACTTATGCCACCTTCTGTCAAATGGCCTAGAGACGTCGAGGGATACGACGAAACTTTCACAAAAAGAAGAATAACTGAGAGAGGAGAACCAGAGGGTGAATCAATCAGGAAGAACATCACCAGTTGTCTCTGGAAGGAAAAAAAACCCGTATTGGTGATCAGAGGAAAGAAAATATGATTCTAAGTGGAGAGAGAGAGAGAGAGAGAGAGAGAGAGAGAGAGAGAGAGAGAGAGAGAGAGAGAGAGAGAGAGAGAGAGAGAGAGAGAGAGAGAGAGATGTGTGTGTGTGTGTGTGTGTGTGTGTGTGTGTGTGTGTGTGTGTGTGTGTGTGTGTGTGTGTGTGTGTGTGTGTGTGTTTTAAGGAGAGTTTCAAAGACATTGGCAATAACGGGAGTGAGAGAAATGAGGTGACAGGTGGAGAGGTTCAGACGGTCTTCTTCCTTAGGGATGGGCTGCACCAAGGCATTCTTCTAAGATGGAAAGTTTTGGGTTTTTAAAACAAAGTTGACGAGTGAGGATTGAGAGGCAGCTTAAAGGGGCACTCTTTTAGGACTCGATGGGGTATGCCATCCTGGCCATGAGTTGAATTAGAGAAGAATAAGGTGACCAGAGAGAGCCGCCTTATCACGCGGAGGGTCAGGTAGAGGCAGAACAGGCGGAGGAGAGGAGGGACGGTTGAATTACAGAATATAACGATAGATATAGATAAACAATGACACAGAAATAAATGCGTGTGAACAATACACAACAGACTTAATACATTCTGCTCCACTACATTTCACAACTAACCAAATTATGGAACACACGAAATCACAGGAGCAGAGAACATCACACATCATTAAGACCTTTGGCAACATCACCCGCCTACTCTTACAACATATAAGAATGAAATTTATAGTGCAACGGGAAGTTCCATCCGGGGCGTGGGTCGCGTAGGAGTCCCGAAGCCGCCTACGACAAACCCTGTAGGTCCGGTTGGGTCAGTGACCCGTAAGGAGGGTTGAGATCAACTTCGTATAAGGAGGAAGGAAATTCTTGGGCGCCTTCAGAAAGGGGAAGGCTGGGCCCACTGAGGATATGAGGGGATATATAGACGCTTGGGGAAGTGATGGTGCTCTAGTTTGGCATGGCGTGAGAGATGAGAGATGGGATATGAGAGGAGAGAGCGTTTTGCAAGAGGCGATGGACTAGTGGATCTTTGTTTTATGAGGTACGCCACTTGTGGGGGAGATGTTTGGGTTATATTGCCGCCTTCATGATCACTGGTGCGTGGGAATGGAATACTTCAATACGTGACTTCAGGTGTGCTCGTTGCGATATCTCAACAATATATAATATCAAGGTAGAACGATTTTACGATATCGCAGGAAATATATATATATATATATATATATATATATATATATATATATATATATATATATATATATATATATATATATATATATATATATATATATCTTTTTTTTCTTTTTCTTTCAAACTATTCGCCATTTCCCGCATTAGTGAGGTAGCGTTAAGAACAGAGGACTGGGCCTTTGAGGGAATACCCTCACCTGGCCCAATTCTCTGTTCCTTCTCTTGGAAAAAAAAAAAAAAAAAAAAGTCCACTGGGAACTTATCGTGTTTCATTTTCCCCGTGGACTCATAGGAATATATGTGTATATATATAGCGAAGGTGAGCACTAAGACAGACTACTTGTTTTTGAAAGTGCTGGCCATGACTACAAAAAGAAGAAGAAGAAGAAGAAGAAGAAGAAGAAGAAGAAGAAGAAGAAGAAGAAGAGGAAAAGAAAATGCGACTAAAAGAGTACGAATAGTGTGTATGGTCGGAGAGGAAACACAAGCAGGAATCTGAAAATTGATTCTTGACGCTCGTGTCGACCATACAGTTTCCCTTAGATCTGAACCACAAGTCGAGAATAAAAACTCTCAGTTCCGGCTTAAGTTTCCACTGCTATCATACTCCCATCTGTCCAGTGCCTCGAACTAAGAGTTCAGATAACTGGATAATTAGTACGAGTGATAATGGGAAACAAGACATCCAGAGCCACGTAGGGAGAGGAAGAAGATCTGGAGGTGAGGCAGAAAGAATCCTTGTAAAGTAAAGAAAACGAATACAATATGGACGCGACTCCTGTCTGAAGGAGAGAATCATTCCAGCCCTTTTCCATGTGGCTGGAACCCTTGGTTTCCAAATCACAGGACGGTAAAGATAAAAAGTAATAACTCAAGTGATACTAGAGCGAAAGGAAAAAGGTAAAGAGTTAGGATAATCAATACGAGAAGGATGGGTTGGGTGCTGAGATGTCGAGAGAAAATATGGAATAGATGAAAGTATACGATGATGGGGGTGAGTACGTAGGATACTGGATAATTTATAATATGACGAAGAATGTTTCTAGCTACACAGGATGACGGTTCGAGGATGAGCGGGAAGATGACCACGCAGGAGAGGGAATGAGCCAAGGAAAGGTGAGGTGTAAGTCCAGGAATGTATCAGTGGAAGTTAACAAAGGAGTGACTGGTCATCTTGCCATTATGGAAGCTGAGGAGGGCGTTATGTGAGGAGAAATGATTCGTAAGTCCCACTCATAAGCCAAACTAATTTGGAGAGATAATGAAAACGGTGTAGTGTACCGGCTCACACTGATGTTGCAGGCAATTACTGACTGAGGACGGTATGGTGACTGGTTATATCTCACGCGAAACTTTCTTTACTACAGATTCACAAATGAAGTTGTCCGTCAGCATGAATGATTTCATTATTTTTTTCTTCTCCTCTCTCTCTCTCTCTCTCTCTCTCTCTCTCTCTCTCTCTCTCTCTCTCTCTCTCTCTCTCTCTCTCTCTTCCATACACTCTGCTTATCTCCTCATTTCTCCCATCTATCTTTCCTTCCCTTTTCCCATCCCTAATTCCCCCCCCCCCTCTCTCTCTCTCTCTCTCCACCAAAATGTCCTAGACTGTATCCTCCCACCAGCTCGATCCTGCTCGGGGTATTTCTGGATATCTGGTTCTCATCTTACCACTAATTGGAGTCTTGGTCTGAACCAGTTAAGAGTCGCGCGGGGGCTTTCTTCTCTCGTCTTAACTTTGCTCGTATTATCTCTCCTGTCGCTGGCTACCTCTCGAAGGTTTGGTCCCTGCATACTCTCCAGGGAACGGCGCCAGATCTTGACAGATAAACATTCTTTCGGTCTCCAGCTATTAGTCAGTGTTCGCTTCTCGAGTAATCATTCTAATCTTTTGTGATTAAAAGAACTGTGCGAGTGTGTAGGATAAAAGACACGAATCGTCATACATGATAATCATCCTAAATACTAAGATTTGACTATCAAAGATATATGTACTGACTAGGCTGGTTGGCCAATGGCTAGGTGGTTGTCTCATTGTCTCACTGGCTGGATAGCTAGCCACCGGAGTGAATTTCTGACCAGACGGGTAATTGGCTGGTTTGGTCGGCTGGCCTGGTCGACTGCCCGGCTGATTGCTAAGTCTGGTCGTCTTTACGACAGTGGTACAGGAGCCACATTCCTAACGCGAAGCAAGACTTTGGCTGTGGGCGATGGAGGCGTGGGCGGAGGAAATGTGGACGAGGGAACAGTGGACGAGGTGGGAAATACGTAAGGAAGAGATGTGTGATCGGCAGGCGTGGGCGGGGGAACCTTTGGACGACAAGTGAACGGGCGTGAGGGCGGAGTGTGGGAGCGGGACAAACAACAGGCAAATCGCCAGACTAAGAATGACACATGTGGAATTAAGAGGACGATATCCACCAGGCCTGGGACAGATGGGCTCAGTGGGAGGAAATGGGAGTGGGATGGGAAAGGATTGGGAGGTGGGAGAATGAGTGGGAGAGGATGGGGGACGGAGGGAGGGAACTGGGGATACTGGAGAAGTGAGTAAAGGGGCGGGGGTGAGGGTGTGACCCGTGTAGGGTGTGGCAGGCTCTTACAACGCCAGGTATCAGCTGATCTAAATGTAAACAATACATATGGCAACATCAGCAGAAATCTCGTCAGATTAATCCCTGTCTCTCCTCTGTTATCTCTCTCTTTGTAGCAATCACCTGTGTCTGTAGCTCTGACTGTAGTGCAAGGATGGGTCCAAGAGCTCGTAAAAGGGGGGAGTCCAAAGGAAGGGCATGGGATCACTGATATAACTTTGAACTGGATGGAACAAACTCCCCTAAACGTACCCTTCAGCAGAAAGAGTGTCTGACTTATCATGACAGCTCACATCTGAGTTTCATAGTGATGACAGTGTGTCACTGAAACATCAAGGCATTCGTCGCTCACTTCCATTAAGCTAATCATGACGGTGAGGAGTACTTTACTCATTAACTGTAGTCTTACAAGATAATGTACTGGGGAGATCTTCCCTAAAACCAGCGGTGAGGTAGCATCGCCAGGTGTTCCGGAGACCCATGACTTCCCTCAGAGGTTCTTCTGATCGCTAAACATGTTCCCAGATGGAGTGAGGTGAGGCATGGCTAATGGTAGGTGAGGTGTTGCTCACAGGACCCGGGCACAGCCACCCAGGCTGGTTGTTTATAATTTTGCCGCTAGAGCGACGCCTTTACTATGCACTCCTCCTACCCATCCTGTGGACGGTGGCGTAAAAGAGGATACTCACAGTGCCCAAAGGGTCCAGAGTCTGGCGTCTCAATATCTGAAATACGTTACACGGAACAGTGCAAAAAGTGTTAACATGGTTTGGGTAATACGATGAATTCTTCGGTAAGTTACACGGTAGATGAAGTTTTACAGCGGATGAACAACAATGACTGGATTATGTATCAAGATACATAACAAATGAACGAATTACAATAAGCAAAGTTATGATTCGTTTCAAATACCCGAGGTAGAACAATGTTACAGATGAGATGCTTGCACGTATCTTGTCATGTCTAGTACGAATCGTCATCTGAAGTGACTCATTTTATAACAGTCGAGTACATGATATTATACGATGTGGGAATACATCTTGGTTGGCGAAGTATACACTTGGTCAGGTCATCATCAACCGACTGAAACCATACCCAGAGGTCATACCGTCGTGCAACGAGGTCGTACCGTCGTGCTACAAGATCGTACCGTCGTGCTACAAGGTCGTACCGTCGTGCAACGAGGTCGTACCGTCGTGCAACGAGGTCGTACCGTCGTGCTACAAAGTCGTACCGTCGTACTACAAGGTCGTACCGTCGTGCATCGAAGTAGTACCGTCGTGCTACAAGGTCGTATCGTCGTGCTACAAGGTCGTACCGTCGTGCAACGAAGTCGTACCGTCGTACTACAAGGTCGTACCGTCGTGCTTAAAAGAGAGAGAGAGAGAGAGAGAGAGAGAGAGAGAGAGAGAGAGAGAGAGAGAGAGAGAGAGAGAGAGAGAGAGAGAGAGAGAGAGTACGTTTCTCCAACGACGTATCACTACTGATGCGAAGTATGCCGACGTGAAGAGCTCCACCCAGAGTCCCCCAAGCTGGAAGCCAAATGCTCGGGTCTCAAACCTTGTTTAGTGAGCCATGACAGAGGGAATGGCAACCAAGAGAGCGAGTAAATGATTCCCGGTGTGACCGGACCTGTGTGACACAAAGGAATCTGCAGCGTGTGCCGTCTAGAATATGTGATATTATTCTCCTTAAAGCAGGTAGCTTCCTCGCCGCTGTGCCCGCTAAAGTTAGCCCACATTCCTGTGCTGTCAAGCGCCTATCAAATTTCATTCCTGAGACACCGACATGATCACTGGTCTGTAAAACTTGTTCATTCATGAGCCTCAAATGTCAGAACGCGATATAGGATGATCATCTTCATCTGTTCGTCTCTCTCTCTCTCTCTCTCTATCTTCCTCTCTCCCTCTCTCTCTCTCTCTCTCTCTCTCTCTCTCTCTCTCTCTCTCTCTCTCTATCTTCCTCTCTCCCTCCCTCCCTCTCTCTTTCATCCACTCTTCCTTTTCTAACACACACACACACACACACACACACACACACACACACACACACACACACACACACGTGCACTCACTGCTCCTGGCCACAGACCTCCCGCACCATCAGAGCTCCTGATATAATATTGTTTTTAGTTATATGCTGTCATGACCTGACCTGTCCTGTGGCTGACCCAGCCGATGTAAGCCTTAGGTCATGCGACGGTCGACCTCCAGCACCGCCATTGTTGACGTGAATCTTACATCACAGCCGTGAGGGAGAGAGAGGGAGGAGGAGGAGGTGGTTAAAGCTGGTGTCCCTGCTTTGTTCTCGCTGCCGGTAGGTGTTACAGTAGTGTGTGTGTGTGTGTGTGTGTGTGTGTGTGTGTGTGTGTGTGTGTGTGTGTGTGTGTGTGTGTGTGTGTGTGTGTGTGTTTGAAGGAGGAGGGTATAGGTCACGAGGCACGAGGGGCTAACCTCACCACATGGACCATCACATTCGCATGAGGTCATATGAGCCTGGAAGGAGACCCCACCAAGGGCGCTCATAATATACCAAAAAATGGACACGACCCACTTGCGCCTCAGGTCATCTTTTCCTAAACTTCAGCGAGGGATCTTTCCAGCCGTAACTTACAAGGACAATCTTGCCCTCAGAGCCACCTCTGACTATCATTCCAGCTCCATGACTGGAATGGAAGGATACAGAGGACATCACCCACTCTCCTGGAAAGGGGTCAAGCAAAACATCTCGAGAAGAGCGATACAGTTACCGCTATGCCACCGGGTCTTCACGCCCGCTGACCAATAACCTAGTTTTCTGCACGGGTGAGAGAATGTAGGTTAACGCCGTTGGCGGGAAGACCTGCTTGGATCTGCGAGGTGTGCTTACTGCTCAGCTTCTTCAGGTTATTTCCCTTCCTCGGTGCCCGTAGTCCAGATTGTTATGGCAGGATGGAGTCATCGCTGATGCTGTGTGATGCTGAGGATGAGGTCGAAAGAGGTGGCATTTGTTGTTGCTGTGGTGTTGGTGTTGGTTGAGATGTGGTGGTAATGGGTGTGGTGTCGGCAGATGTGGCGCTGGTGGTGGGTGTACAGGCCTCTATCCTATGTCCATTACATCTGCAGCTGAGATGCTGGTAAATTAAGTGATGATGGTGGTGGTGGTGAGGGTGGTGGTGGTGGGAGCAGTGTTGGCTTTACCGCCAGACACCATAGTGGTATATATGGAGATTCCTCGAGCCGTCCTGGGTGTGTGTGGGAAGTCGAGACAATATTCAAAGAAGTTGTATATACCCTAAGAGGCAGATTACCACCACTTGCCATATTATAAGTAAATAATGTAAGTTTCAACATTCTGGGGTCATCATCGCTCATGTAATACTTTTTCTACATAGTTTAGAAAATCTTGCCAAACCTTCGAACTCTTTTTCTCGAACTCGTCTTCTCCGCGCCACAGCATGTGGCCTGGTGAATAAAGTGCCTGGACTACTGTATATCCATCCCTCCACCCAGCTTGTGTCCAGGTTCTCTGCCGTACTTCCTGGATCTTAAAATAGTTCAGCCAACGGTACTTCACACTCGCCAGCGGTGTCCACACTTGCTCTGAATCTTCCTCCCTCGCTCACCCTCCCTCTCTAAGTGTGTCCCTCCATATGAGCTCACACTCAGCCTCGTTATTCCTTAACATCTGTGAGTTTCTTGCTTTTCCCTTCAGCCCACAAAACTCGCTCACAGTAACATCAACACATTTACGGCAAATTTCTTTCCTTTCACGACACATCCCGAAGCTTAACAGCGTCGCTCCACAGAACGGTTCATCATTCAGTTGGGATTCAATGTGGTTCAACACAGTTCATGAAACGTATGTCAGATTACCTGACGAAAGTCTTTCCTTCACATCATAAATCCAAAAGCAGGCTTGGGGAACATATGAAAACATTCGAAATGCGGTAATGGGTAAAAATAATTTTCAATTTCTAAAGTTGTAAAAATCTGTCTAAATAAGGATGAATCTACGAAGAAAAGATGATAGAAATTCAAATCTAATTTCAAAATACCAACACAATCTATATCCAGTGGTTTGCTGGAGAGAAACAATAAATACAAAAAAAGTATAATGATTAAATAAACATAATGGTAAACGATACGATGATAATTAAATAAACATAATGGTAAACGATATAAGGGAAACAAAATACATAAGAGAGATTAAAAACACAATTCCAATTAAATGCAAAGCGGATCAGATCTTATGATTAACGCATTTGCAAAAACCTAGTCCCTCAGGGGTGACGCTACACTCAAAGTCCCAGGCAGGGTCAGAGGTCAAGCCATTTCTTTAAAACTCTTTGTTGTATCCCGCAATACGATGACCTTATTGCATACGGTAGTTGAATGTCAGCTGGAATATCTTAGTGGAACCCTGGTGTTTCTGACAGGTATGAAAAATAGTTATAGATACACCAGTATCATCTTGAAAGTGATGTACAAAAGCCGTGATGAATGGCTCTTCCATGAACCAGCAACACCTGAGATGACGAAGACATTAAGCCAGGGAGTACACAGGACAAGAGAGGCTCCAGCTGCTGCTACTACTTCTACTGGCTCTAGTCTTGAGACACCCAACACAACCGAGAGGAATTTGACACCCGGGCGTGATGAGCGTGTCGATGCATCACATGGCGGCCCCACACACACACACACACACACACACACACACACACACACACACACACACACACACACACACACACACACACCCGCCTCCCCCAGCTGCGTCGGCCACAGTGTTGCAACCTCTCCTCGCCTTACCTGCTGGCTGACTCAAAAGCTTCGTAATATGATCTACTGACCATACGTAACAATAACCTCTGTCTCCATATGTGAAAATGCTCTTACGAAATGAACCTCGTCTTTAAATCGACGTAGTGTGGTGTGAGATATGACAGTTGTGTCTTCTGGTATTCTGTTCGATTAATTCTTTTTTTAAGAGGGGTCGTGTCTGATTGACTGGTGTGTGATAGCGTACATGAGTCTTTATTGAATGTCTGTCAGGTTCCTACGGCAATATGGCTGTCAAACACAAAATTTTCGAGTATGGTATCATCAATGTGTATGACTCCTTTTACTACCAATCTTGCAACGCGCTCACGCCTTTACCTTCACAAGTACAACGCGCTCACTCCTGTACTATCGCACTTGAAACGCACTCATTCTTTTATTCACACACTTACAACTCAACTCCTTGCTTACTGTAAGACTTGCGAGGCACACCCCACTCGTCCGTTCTTGTCCACAGTGTAACAATACGCTCGGCCCTTCTTGTGTTTAAGGTGCTCGTCACAACACACTCAGCCCTGTGTATCTGATCGTCATTACACCCAATTCTCCACCACTATTGTGTTTCAACTCATGTAACACTGCACGCCGAACGTCACACACACACACACACACACACACGCACAATGTCCTCCCCGTATAGTGCAAATGCGTAGTACGACACAGATAGGCAGTTACGCCTCTTCCTCCTACGTCCTGTACGACACTCCTCATGCCTATTCCTCTATCCAGGGGAGCCTATTCCTTTTTCACCTTCCATCACCTCCGTAACTATCCAAGACCCGACTCGTCACCACATTCTTCCCTCACCCTTCACCCTCCGCCCGTCACAAGGTATTAACATTCTCTCCTCCCCTTCTCCCACCCTCCTCCTCATCCTTCAAGACAATGTCCCGTCAAGTGGGACTCGACGGAGGGCGTGGTGGTCGTGGGGGAGAGAGAGAGAGAGAGAGAGAGAGAGAGAGAGAGAGAGAGAGAGAGAGAGAGAGAGAGAGAGAGAGAGAGAGAGAGGCGGAACAGAGGAGCCAGCCGCCGACCTGATCCCAGCGGCTGCCGAATATAGCCATGAAGCCGCTGTGGAGGAACAGGGGGAGAAGACGCTCAAGTTGCCACTCAGGACGGAGGGAGGGAGCGAGGGAGGGAGCGAGGGAGGTAGGTAGGTAGGATGGCCAAGGGTACAGTGTGGGGTGGAGAGGCGGTGGGGGGCGGAGGGAGATCCTCCTCCTCCTCCTCCTCTTACTCCTCCTCCTCTTCAAGCATCTGACGGAGCCTCTTTGATGTTCTAAATTTGGCAGGAAACACGCGAGCAGTTAATTCACAGCCCAGGCCTGCGGCCGCCATTGACGCTCTGGACTTACGAGCGTCAAAAAATATATGAATCAATATTTCTCTAATACCACTTTATACAAACGCCGAGTGGTGTTAGCCGACGAGGGTCACTCGATGCTCGAGTGTTTGCAGAGATACAATCTAGCTTACTTGGCATTTATTTGAGAATATAAGACACGGAACACCAACACACAAGAGTAAAACTCCCCCAGATGTTGTAAATGTGAGGGAGTAGACGTAGTCAGCAGCGAAGATTCCAAAGAAAACGATGAAGACTTCACGTCCATCAGTGACATCAGCTCTCAAGTGTCTCCAGCTGGCTGCAGGCCGCCCTAGCAACGCGCTCGAGACCCTCATATATATATATATATATATATATATATATATATATATATATATATATATATATATATATATATATATATATATTTTTTTTTTTTTTTTTTTTTTTTCTTCCATGCTCCTGGTCTGGTCCAGACTCCTGGTCTGGTCCAGGCTCCTGGTCTGGTCCAGGCTCCTGGTCTGGTCCAGACTCCTGGTCTGGTCCAGACTCCTGGTCTGGTCCAGACTCCTGGTCTGGTCCAGACTCCTGGTCTGGTCCAGGCTCCTGGTCAGGTCCAGGCTCCTGGTCTGGTCCAAGCTCGAGATCTGATACAACCAGACTTATTCATCTCCTGGGAGAGCGGGACGTAATAATAACCATCTTCGTATATAATTTTTGTGCGCCTACAAAGCACATACAAACTCGCTATCGCTCTTTTTACCGAACGCTTGGATCTTTTTTTACCCACATCCACGCTCCTGTGATACCAACTACCCGCCACCAAGCCCTTATATCAAAAGCTCCCAGACATAGGAAATGAATTCGACTGACATCACATCCTACCTTTTAGTCCTCGTGAACGCTATCTTCCAAGAAATCCCACCCGACGGAAGAGATCAATACCTGTATGAGATCATCATCGCCTCTGTATTAATGGTACTACTCTCCAAGTGGGAAACCTCGATGCCACTCGGTAAAGAAAGAGTCTCATACCTCCGAGGAAAGAGGCAGATGTTTTCAACACTGTATCACATACACACAGGAAGTCTTACGGATCTGTGGTAATCTCGAACGCAACTGAGACGATCAGTGGAATACCAGACGCATATCATAATTCCCAGAAGAAAACCAGAGATGTATTTCAGTGGAATATGCCTTAATATGGAGTCTTATAATTCAAGTATCTTATTCATAAACAATTCGTCTGTCTAAGAGGGACCCAAGTAATCTATGTCGTTGGATTGAACGGCCATCAGAACGTAAGGTCTTGAAGCCAAAACCCGCGCAATAAATGAATTTATTTTTCATAACGAGGTAGCGCCAGGAACACGTTCTATAACTGCCTTGTGTAATGCACTGAAACCAGAGCCTACCATCCACAGGCAGGCCCCATAGAATACTCCATGGTTTACCTTGACCGCTTAATGTACCATAGTGCAGCCCAATGACAATACGTCGCTCCCCATATACCGTGGAATATGTACATAGTGAGTGTATGTGGTCTTAGAATTACCTTCAACCAAAAGAACGTTTTCTGTTTGTGAACGTAGCTTGACGCTGACGGCCTGAATGACCCAGTCAGTTGATAGGCCTAAAGCCCAACCAACCAACTAAGCAACCAACCAACCAACCAACAACCAACCAACCAACCAACCAACAAACCAACCAACCAACCAACCAACAAACTAACCAACCAACCAACTCATATACTATATTGACTCAATTCAAACTTTCTAATACCCAAGATCCAAACTCTGATATCCAGGACGATAGAGAGAAATTATATAAAGCGACAGAGATTCTGAAGATGTTCTTTATCTAAGTGAAAGGCAGACGGCATTCTAGATGTCTTTCTAGTAATGACGTGGTCGTTTACCTCACAAAGATTCCAAGAAAATAATAACTAATTAAATAAAAAAGATTGATACGCTATCGTTAAGCTTCCATTATATCAGAACTTTCCCAATTTTGTTAAATTCTTGAATATATTGTGTATAAATAATCCAGTAAAGTAATTTTCTTCCATTACTGTTCACATTATACGTCAAATATGAGCGAGGCAACGTCCACAAGAGTTCAAATTTACATAACTATGTGATGGAGACTTTGGTACTATCGTATATAGATAGATAGATAGATAGATAGATAGATAGATAGATAGAGGGAGAAGTATAAAAGAAAGAGACAGGAGGTCAAGAGAAAGGTGCAAGAGGTGAAAAAAAGGGCAAATGAGAGTTGGGGTGAGAGACTATCAGTAAATTTTAGGGAGAATAAAAAGATGTTCTGGAAGGAGGTAAATAGGGTGCGTAAGACAAGGGAGCAAATGGGAACTTCAGTGAAGGGCGTAAATGGGGAGGTGATAACAAGTAGTGGTGATGTGAGAAGGAGATGGAATGAGTATTTTGAAGGTTTGTTGAATGTGTCTGATGACAGAGTGGCCGATATAGGGTGTTTGGGTCGAGGTGGTGTGCAAAGTGAGAGGGTTAGGGAAAATGATTTGGTAAACAGAGAAGAGGTAGTAAAAGCTTTGCGGAAGATGAAAGCCGGCAAGGCAGCAGGTTTGGATGGTATTGCAGTGGAATTTATTAAAAAAGGGGGTGACTGTATTGTTGACTGGTTGGTAAGGTTATTTAATGTATGTATGACTCATGGTGAGGTGCCTGAGGATTGGCGGAATGCGTGCATAGTGCCATTGTACAAAGGCAAAGGGGATAAGAGTGAGTGCTCAAATTACAGAGGTATAAGTTTGTTGAGTATTCCTGGTAAATTATATGGGAGGGTATTGATTGAGAGGGTGAAGGCATGTACAGAGCATCAGATTGAGGAAGAGCAGTGTGGTTTCAGAAGTGGTAGAGGATGTGTGGATCAGGTGTTTGCTTTGAAGAATGTATGTGAGAAATACTTAGAAAAGCAAATAGATTTGTATGTAGCATTTATGGATCTGGAGAAGGCATATGATAGAGTTGATA
This sequence comes from Panulirus ornatus, assembly GCF_036320965.1. Lineage (NCBI taxonomy): Eukaryota > Metazoa > Arthropoda > Malacostraca > Decapoda > Palinuridae > Panulirus > Panulirus ornatus. The sequence goes on from NC_092239.1 coordinate 14,373,674, forward strand.
GAGATGCTCTGTGGAAGGTATTAAGAATATATGGTGTGGGAGGCAAGTTGTTAGAAGCAGTGAAAAGTTTTTATCGAGGATGTAAGGCATGTGTACGTGTAGGAAGAGAGGAAAGTGATTGGTTCTCAGTGAATGTAGGTTTGCGGCAGGGGTGTGTGATGTCTCCATGGTTGTTTAATTTGTTTATGGATGGGGTTGTTAGGGAGGTAAATGCAAGAGTTTTGGAAAGAGGGGCAAGTATGAAGTCTGTTGGGGATGAGAGAGCTTGGGAAGTGAGTCAGTTGTTGTTCGCTGATGATACAGCGCTGGTGGCTGATTCATGTGAGAAACTGCAGAAGCTGGTGACGGAGTTTGGTAAAGTGTGTGGAAGAAGAAAGTTAAGAGTAAATGTGAATAAGAGCAAGGTTATTAGGTACAGTAGGGTTGAGGGTCAAGTCAATTGGGAGGTGAGTTTGAATGGTGAAAAACTGGAGGAAGTGAAGTGTTTTAGATATCTGGGAGTGGATCTGTCAGCGGATGGAACCATGGAAGCGGAAGTGGATCATAGGGTGGGGGAGGGGGCGAAAATTTTGGGAGCCTTGAAAAATGTGTGGAAGTCGAGAACATTATCCCGGAAAGCAAAAATGGGTATGTTTGAAGGAATAGTAGTTCCAACAATGTTGTATGGTTGCGAGGCGTGGGCTATGGATAGAGTTGTGCGCAGGAGGATGGATGTGCTGGAAATGAGATGTTTGAGGACAATGTGTGGTGTGAGGTGGTTTGATCGAGTAAGTAACGTAAGGGTAAGAGAGATGTGTGGAAATAAAAAGAGCGTGGTTGAGAGAGCAGAAGAGGGTGTTTTGAAATGGTTTGGGCACATGGAGAGAATGAGTGAGGAAAGATTGACCAAGAGGATATATGTGTCGGAGGTGGAGGGAACGAGGAGAAGAGGGAGACCAAATTGGAGGTGGAAAGATGGAGTGAAAAGGATTTTGTGTGATCGGGGCCTGAACATGCAGGAGGGTGAAAGGAGGGCAAGGAATAGAGTGAATTGGAGCGATGTGGTATACAGGGGTTGACGTGCTGTCAGTGGATTGAATCAAGGCATGTGAAGCGTCCGGGGTAAACCATGGAAAGCTGTGTAGGTATGTATATTTGCGTGTGTGGACGTGTGTATGTACATGTGTATGGGGGGGGTTGGGCCATTTCTTTCGTCTGTTTCCTTGCGCTACCTCGCAAACGCGGGAGACAGCGACAAAGTATAAAAAAAAAAAAAAAAAAAAAAAAAATATATATATATATATATATATATATATATATATATATATATATATATATATATATATATATATATATATATATATATATATAGTGTCACGCTGTCTGCAAAAAGCCTTGTCTGCTTCCCTATACATTTTCAAAGGCGAAGTTGCACTTACATCTTAGCACTTTTATTTCATCTTTAGCCTTCATTACCATCTGCAGACGTCTGGAGATGGAAGTGGCAAGGTTCCTGAAGTATTCTAGATCCATGTTCTGGGTCATAGGGTCTTTATCTCCTGATAAGGTGTTACAGGAAGCAGCTGCCTGTTTGTGCATTATGAGTGCCCACTACACATTTTCTTGCTTCTAGGTAAGAATTTGGGCTTTCTCCTCCTTAAAAAAGTAAGTCAACCATCTTCAAGGATAGATGGAGTATATAGAGCGTCTAGAAGCGAAATTTCCAAAACGGATTGGCTAACTAAAAGAACAAAGAAAGAACATCCTCAAGATAGCTTGAGGCACACTGAGGCGGTTAGCTGGTGCTCACACCGTTAGAAACACAAGTCCCAACAACTAGACGTACGATGATTTCACCCTCAGAGCGTCATATGTTTGTACCTACAAAAAAGCTTAGCTGTGCATCGCCTTTGAGGATATGAGGGGGCGGATAAGGATTTTTTGCAGACACTTTATATAGGAATATCATTTATAACTAGCCTAGGACTTTTTCCAGTAAGAAGGGAAATGGAGACTCTTGGAGTGAGGAGTTCCTGGACGAAACTGTCTGTACTCCCTCCCCAAGGATGACTTCAATAGCGGCGTAACCTTAAGCAGGCGGAGCCAGGTAACACCTATACACACACACACACACACACACACACACACACATATATATATATATATATATATATATATATATATATATATATATATATATATATATATAAGTGTGTGTGTGTGTGTGTGTATGTATTATCCCTGGGGACAGGGGAGAAACAATACTTCCCAAGTATTCCCTGCGTGTCGTAAAAGGCGACTAAAAGGGGAGGGAACTGGGGGCGGGAAATCCTCCCCTCCAATCTTTAATTTTCCGACCCTGAAGTGGGCGCCAGTGCTCGCGACGTTACCATATATTATTTATAACACACAACTTCATATCAAGTTTCTTCACACTTGATCCAGAGACGTCCAGCTATGGTTACGCGGCCACTCATCCTCCAGAATAGGAGAGAGAGAGAGAGAGAGAGAGAGAGAGAGAGAGAGAGAGAGAGAGAGAGAGAGAGAGAGAGAGAGAGAGAGTTTACATCTGACGCCTTGCGCTCCCAAACCTTCAGGGTCATCCTTATCTACCTGAGGACGACGGTACGACTCTGGTGTACAAAATGCCCTGACCTTTGGCCTCGTTCTTGAAGGTAAGCTTGTAAGTCAGGTCAGGTCAGGTCAGTGTAACTATGCCTCGCACCGTAGGGTCCAAGATTCGTTTCAGGGTTCATACCATCGTGCTCATGCTTCGTAACGTCGTAATCAGGGTTCAGTTTTATAGTTCGAACCATCGTACTCAAGGTTCGTACTATCGTGCTCAAGGTTCGTATCGTCGTGCTCAAGTTTCGTGCCGTCGTCCTTAAGCTCCGTAACGTCGTGCTCAGGGTACGCTTTCGTACCATTCGTAATCAAGGTTCGTACCATCGTGCACAAAGTTCATACGGTCGTGCTAAAGGTTTGCAACCTAATGCTCAAAGTTCGAGGCGTCCTGCTCAGTGAGTTGATTCGTAGCAACAACCAGCAGGAGTGAGTGGGGGCTACTCAGCCTTAATGCAAGTTCGATGTAGTAACTCTGAGGCAACTGTTGCTGACCCACACATTGCCCTCGACTTCCTCCCCACATCCATCAACTAGCCTCCCTCCCTCTTCCTCCTCAGTAACCGACGAGGCCGACTCGACCCCAGTGGTGACGACCCGTCGGTGCCCTCAGACAAACCTCGGACGGAGAGTTCCTCATCCATCAGTAGAGACAGAGGTTATCCAAAAACCCTCCAGACAACACCCTCCTCCAATGTGGCCCTGAGATAAGTCTATGGTATGGCTTTGTTTACGATTGAGAAGTGATGGACGTCTGGAGTGTGTATGGTGTATACTGTATACGTCTCTTTTTTTTTTGGTTTCCCTCTTTGGTTTCACTCCTTGAATTCGAGGCTACAAGATACGAGATGAAGTGTGTTATGAAAATCACATTTACTTCCTTCTATACCATACATGGAACATGGAAATCCTAGTAGTTGACGGACGTAATCAAATCTATCGCTTTAAATACAGAGGCGTAATGATGAAGGTGGCTGGTAGGAGTGTAATACTACAGTATGAGCTAACCGAGGCTTTCACCAGAGGGGCAAAAGATGGACGTCTTGATAAGCTTCAGTGGTTCGATATGTTCCGGTGTCAATTCCCGTCGAGTGATTCAATCAACGGGACGGTCCACGTGAATCTGGTGGCCTCTTCCGGCAGGCGGCTCCCTCACTCGATGACCCCGGGATGTTGAGCAAGTCGCTCTCTCACCACCATCTCTTGTTCCCTCTTTCTAGATGGTGTCTTGAGCCAAGATCTTCCTCCACTTTCTAGATGGTGTCTTGAGCCAATATCTTCTTCCACTTTCTAGATGGTGTCTTGAGCCAGTATCTTCCTCCACTTTCTAGATGGTGTCTTGAGCTAGTATCTTCCTCCACTTTCTAGATGGTGTCTTCAGCTAGTATCTTCCTCCACTTTCTTTCGTTCCTTCTTGAACCAGTTTCCCCTCCCCCCCCTCTCTCTGTCTCTCTGTTTGACGTTGAAAACATCTCTCTCTAAATGTAAAAGATTTTTCTTCCGAATGTTAGAGAACATCAACTCACTTAAGAGTGTGTTACCTCCCCGTAATCCCTCAGATGCTGGGGAAAATGTCACGTAGAATCTGACGCAATGATAATTCTCTTCCTAGTGTGGAGGGCATGTTTCTCCTCCAGTGTGCAGTACAAGAGACACAGTCCCCCACCAATATGTTGAGGGCACGGTAGAAGGGATCATTCCTTAAGCTACAAGAGCAAAGCCACGGCTTTACTAAGGAAAAATACCTTTATCATACGCAGGAGAGAACATCTCACACGTACAAGCAAAATCCACGCCGCTTCTAAAGTGAAAAAAAAGAATGTAGGCAGTTGATCTCTCTTGCATGATGTTGCGACCCTTCAGCACGACGGTACGACCTGTGAGCTTGGCTGTTCGACCTTGCAGAATGGCGGTAAGGCCCTTAGGTATGAAGACGTAACCTAACCGTCAATGGTCAGGTTAAAGGCCAGGCAATCACAACCAGGGTGTCCTTTCTTCGTGTTCAAGGACTAAGCCGTCGTACTCAAGGATCGCATTATAGTGATCAAGGGCTGTACCTTCGTGATCAAGGGCTATACCATAGAGCCGAGAGGGACGAACAGGCCTTGATTAGCTGTCACCTCGGGTTCTGAGAAAAACGATTCGTGCGACGTGAGGCAGGAGCCCAAGACGGGAAGGTGGCCAATGTTTCTTCAGTACAAAAGTAACGTGAAATGCTTTCTTCCCCATACCTCTGACGACAACCTCCTTCCCATACTCTATACCTCCTCCCTAACGCCTTAGGCCTCTTCCCCTAACACCCCTCACCTTCTTCCCTCCTTCATCCTCCCCCACCAGACCCCTAGCCTACCTCTCTTCCGCTCCTCTCCCCCATTAAAACATAGGGAGTTACCAGGCCATTACCCAACGACTGCCTTCCAACACTCGTTCATATCAGGTGCCTGTAACTCACTCAGTTCCCCCGCCTCTTGCTAATCACTCCCTCAAGTCACTTATTGAGTTTACCAGATAACTGGCCAATTACCACCCGTGCCATCCCTCACGCTCAGCAATCCCCCCCCCCCCCCCACCTCTCTCTCTCTCTCTCTCTCTCTCTCTCTCTCTCTCTCTCTCTCCGGGTCTCCCTCTGACCGCGTGAATGCTACCAACGTGACCTTGTCTGATGGAGATGATGCACATGTTAGGACAATGTGGCGATGGTTGCGTCCTGGGAGGTGAGTGGCGGCTGGGTCCTAAGCGCTCGGGTGCTGGGTGCATCCTGGGTGCTGGGTGATCGGTAGGTTGATGGGTTGGTGGGAGGGGAGTGTAAGGATTGTACACGTCCTGGAATAACGTACATGTAAGAAGGTCGGGGTGTACCGCTGCAGCCGCACAGAGAGAGAGAGAGAGAGAGAGAGAGAGAGAGAGAGAGAGAGAGAGAGAGAGAGAGAGAGAGAGAGAGAGAGAGAGAGAGAGTAACCCTGACCACTTCATACCACAGACATTTCTCATGTCATACAATAGACAGTTCTCATGTCATACAATAGACAGTTCTCATGTCATACAATAGACAGTTTTAAGTCAGCTTAAGCTTACTATTACTTAAGTCACCTTCAGCTCACCATGATTTAAATCAGCTGTAGCTCACCCTCTTTTAAGTCAGCTTTAGCTCACCATGTTTTAAGTCAGCTTTAGCTCACCATGTTTTAAATCAGCTTTAGCTCACCATGTTTTAAGTCAGCTTTAACTTACCATGTTTTAAGTCAGCCTTCAGCTCACAATGATTTAAGTCAGCTTTAGCTCACCATTTCTAAGTCAGCTTTAGCTAACCATCAGTTTCTTTTCTGAGCAGATTCCACTTAGGAAAGATTCCTCAACTTCACCTAACCTATTCCTCTGTATACCATAAATTCAACGAGTTCAAAGACGTTCAGCGTAGATTTCTTTGTTTTCAGTGGTAATAGTTTTTTTTTTTAATCAAGAGTGTTATAGATATCTTCAACAGTGGTTTTGATTTACAGTGTTTAGACCCTATCAATGGCATCTCTGTGTGGCACGGGGGCCAGACAGAGGTCAGTCAGCTGGACGAAGGTCAGGAGGTCGCAATCCCATGTTTGTTGTCCTCCTGCGAACACAGAGGCCTTAGTGCTTCACTTGTCTCCCCCTGGAGAGTAACCGAGGGAGGAGGAGGAGGGGCGGCGGGCTGGTGGTGGAGGGGCAGATTGAAGAGGGTGTTGAAGGCTGTGAGCGTGGGAAGGAGGTGAACAAGTCTCGTCTCAGGTGATCCTATCCTTGGAAGCCTTCAGCAGCCGAGACCGTAAACACGGCGTTGTTGTTTCGCAGTGCCGCTGGGCCCACTTGGGTACGTACGACTCCTGCCACGATTCGTTCTTAACTGTTAAGTCTAGCCTTCTGGTAAGCCTCTCTGTGTCCTTAACTGTTAAGTCTAGCCTTCTGGTAAGCCTCTCTGTGTCCTTAACTGTTAAGTCTAGCCTTCTGGTAAGCCTCTCTGTGTCCTTAACTGTTAAGTCTAGCCTTCTGGTAAGCCTCTCTGTGTCCTTAACTGTTAAGTCTAGCCTTCTGGTAAGCCTCTCTGTGTCCTTAACTGTTAAGTCTAGCCTTCTGGTAAGCCTCTCTGTGTCCTTAACTGTTAAGTCTAGCCTTGTGGTAAGCCTCTCTGTGTTGTGCTCGCTGGAGTGGAGTCTTCCCTGAACTGACCCTACGTATTCCTCTACGGCGTAGGCGAGTCTACATGCGTAACACGTCCCTCTTCAGATAAGCCTGCCTCTTTTTTTTTTTTATAAGCTTCCTCATGGTATTAACCTGCTTATGCTTGACATATCTAAGCTTAACATACTTGTGTAAGTCTCTCGTTAGCTAAATTGCTGGCGGTGACGTACGTCAGTTCACATGCGGCTAAGCCTATATAAGCCATCTTGTGTAGGCCAAGTGTTACGAGGTCAGCGGCGCCAGGCAGGAGGATGGGTGGGTGAGGGGTGGCGTGACGGGGTCCAGGCTGGTTACGGTAACAGGCAGGACGGCGGTATCGTTCTTGTGTCAGACATTACGCACACGATGATGCAACATCGTCACCACGGCAGGAGGAGGAGGAGGAGGGGAGGAGGAGGAGGAGGAGGAGGAGGAGGAAGAAGAAGAAGAAGAAGAAGAAGAAGAAGAAGAAGAAGAAGAAGAAGAAGAAGAAGAAGAAGAAGAGGAGGAGGAGGAGGAGGAGGAGGAGGAGGAAGAAGAAGAAGAAGAAGAAGAAGAAGAAGAAGAAGAGGAGGAGGAGGAGGAGGAGGAGGAGGAGGAGAAAGAGGATCGAGGAATCACATGTGAGGAAGATGGACTAAATCAACGACAAGTAAGCAGTAATATCTATGATAAGGGAGGAACAGGGGAGAATAACCACTTGTACTCATATATCTTCCATCTCTTTGAGGAGGAATTTCCTGAAATTACGCGAGGTACATTTGTTTATAAATGTAACGTAACACATCTAAATGTTAGGAAGATCCATCCAATGATCTGATATAATCATCATCGACGACTGATGACCTAAACCACCATGATGTTAAAGCCCGTTTACTATAAATCAAGGACGCAGTTAGTCCCATTGAGCATGGGAGTGAGTGTCCACACAGACCCAGCTGACGTCACTAGCATACTGATCATGTCACTACAGAAGAGAACCAGAATCACTTCTCCCTGGCCAGATCGAAGCGGAAAAACAATTATATCCTCCGAAGCAACATGAAAAGCATCCTGTTAATGTTTCACGTAAGACTAGATGGCGAAAACCAAGTAAATTTAAAGAAAGAGAGAGAAAGAAATCACTTGAAATTCATAATTTTGTAAGGTTGAAAATGAGTCATTTCTTTTTTTTTTTTTTTTAGTGAACGTTGGAGTTCGATCCCGGCTAACACACAATCACAGGAGACGGCGAGATGCAACTTCCATATCTTTATGAAGACGGATTCCCCTCACCCATGCACTCCAGCCAGTACTCTGGAAAGACACGGGAGGAAAAAAAATATATCATGGGAGAGTAAACATTCCTTCTAAGAAATGAGTTTACCGAAGATACAAAATCCATGTGAAGGGTTTGCATCCTTAACCGGTCCTATTCGATGCTGTTGGGTTTACTCTGCTGGTGAGAAAACATACCACACCTGATTAACCCACCTTGAGTTCGAAGACTATGACGACGATTTGACACGAGAGTTCGATCCTTTGAGGATCTGATGGAAGGCCTGGCCATCGTACCCAAAGGGTGAGCAAGTACCGTCGTGTTCAGGAGTTAACCTAACCTAACCCTGATAGAACGTATCTTAAAACACTACAGCATAAAACTTTTAAACCTATAGGAGACTCGAACGTGCGCTCGGCCCACGCCAACCGGGACCAGCCAACAAACAACCAATTTGCCGATCGAAAATAACGCGCGTCTCTCCCCAGCGTGATTGTCTCGCCCACGGACCTGGCCGAAGCCTCGCTGATCCCGCAGCGAATAATACCAGGGAGCGAAACCTGACTTCGTATGTACGCATCGACTCCATGAAAAAAAAACTTAATCCTTTAAAGCACTGAAAATATACGTAAAAAAAAAAAAATACCTTTAAAACATACTATATGCAAAACTATCTTTAAAACATTGTAAATATATGTTCAAATACCATTATAATTTTGAAAATACATATGTACATATACACACAGTTAAAAAAAAAAAAAGTATCGGTGCACCATATGTGTGAAACATTATGACACGCAGTCCAATGGACACTGATGTCAGGAGGGTGTTGTATTGGCTACTAATGACATAACCTCTTATATACTTCGGGATTATCGTCTTAAAGCACCTGCTTGGGCAAGTGGCAGCATCCCCCCGTGCTCCTGCTGCTGTGGTGTTGGGGAACAACCAAAGCTGGCGAGCAATATAAGCAGCGTCGACCCTACGTAGTCCTCGTTATGGAGGGCGACAACAGTCCACTTTGTTGCCCATGAGGTGTCCATCATGACTGGCATGACCACCACACTGGTGGCTCACTGTGTTCGCTGATGTGCCACAGTGTGTGTGTGTGTGTGTGTTGCATGAGTCGAGTAATGACACTGTGAACCTCCTCACCTCAGGTTTGGCAACGTTGGCTGTGTGGTTCACCCCTAACGGACCAACCCCAGCCAGGCAGGCCAACCAACCCTCCCCCCTTCCCACACACACAACATCACCAGCATCTGCTGCTCCTCCAATCATTACGGAAGGCACCGAACCCAATGTGCACCAGATAGAATAAAGAGAACTTCCCAGATTTTGTGTGAAACAATATGACACCACGGACGAAGGATTTTGAGAAATGCCCATTAGTCTGGCCTTTACTCGGTATTCCAGCTTTCAAAATACCGTAATACATCGATGTCTATCAATATTTCCTGTCATTCTGCATATCAAATACTAAACTAATTTCATATCTCGATGGAATTACCGATAACTTGGGTCTACCATAATTATTAGAAAAATGATCTCATTCAAGTTCACCCACCCATACTGATCACCTCGAAATTCATCGGTCTCATCCGGGAAGATACTTTTTATACAGAGTGTACGTGAATGTACATCGGTATGTACACGTGCATACGAGAGAAACATTCTACATGCTGCAAAATCTTCTACATGGTGGTCCACTTTAATTCTATTTTCTCCATCAGGTTTTATTCGTCCGTTTTCTATTCTGCCTGACTGCCTGCCTGCGCCATGCATGGCGTAGGACTTATCCAAACTTTATGACCTTTGACCTTGCCCTATAACCTTCTGGAACTTAGAAAGGTACGGAGACTGACCTTTTGGGGCCTTGAACATAGAATACATTTATCATGACACCTATCTCTTGTTATATATATATATATATATATATATATATATATATATATATATATATATATATATATATATATATATATATATATATATATATATTGGAAAGGATCACAATTTTGCGCGTGATCAAGATATTCCTATGAGTCCACGGGGAAAATGAAACACGAAAAGTTCCCAAGTGCACTTTCGTGTAATAATCACATCATCAGGGGAGACACAAGAGAGAAGTATAACAGTCAGTTGATATACAGGTTTACCAAATGGCGTCCTAGCTTCGTCTCTTCGGTGTATATCAACTGACTGTTATATTTCTCTCTTGTGTCTCCCCTGATGATGTGATTATTACACGAAAGTGCACTTGGGAACTTTTCGTGTTTCATTTTCCCCGTGGACTCATAGGAATATATATATATATATATATATATATATATATATATATATATATATATATATATATATATATATACATATATATATATATATATATATATATATATATATATATATATATATATATATATATATGGTGAAGTGCGTCTGGGACGTCTATAGTTCGTAACAGACTCAATGAAGCACCAGCCCAACATTCTATATACGGCTCTGTTCTGGTTCATATTTCCAACCCTTTTTGATTTCCTTTCTGTCCCGTATATATTTCACTTTGATATGTTCAAATTTCTAAAATATGGTTTCTGATTTTTCCCCGTAACTTCTGGTGTTTGAAGGTTACTCTTCTGCTGAAATGCATAATTATCTGAAGTTATTCACAAAGTGATTTTAAGGTAACTGAATCACCTCGGTCCTTTCAGCGCTACGGTATAACCTTTCAACATCATAGTACGGCCCTTGAGCACGAAGGTATAAGGCCTTAACATGATAGTGCGGCCCTTGAGCACGTTGGTATAACCTTTCAACACGATGGTACGGCCCTTGAGCATTAAGGTATAAGGCTTCAACAAGATGTTACGGCCCTTGAGCAAGTCGGTATAACCCTTCAACACGATGGTATAGCCCTTAAGCACTAAGGTATAAGGCTTCAACAAGATGTTACGGCCCTTGAGCACGTCGGTATAACCCTTCAACACGATGGTATAGCCCTTAAGCACTAAGGTATAAGGCTTCAACAAGATGGCAAGGCCCTTGAGCACGTCGGTATAACCCTTCAACACGATGGCACGGCCCTTGAGCATTAAGGTATAAGGCTTCAACAAGATGGCAAGGCCCTTGAGCACGTCGGTATAACCCTTCAACATGATGGTACGGCGCCCTTGTGCACGACGGCGGTGGCTACACTCGCGTATCATGAGCTGACCTTTAACATGACCCCTCGGGGATTAATTTACACCAAGGAAAGAATTATCGTTTCTGTTAAAGTCTGTATGATGCCGGGGAGAAAATCTTCATGTGTTTCAAATCACTCCCTGAAGAGTGAGGGGGCACGCGGTTATTACATTTCCAATTGCAGAGAAAAACGTTGCTTGCATCAGATTCACTGAGCCAAAGTAGCTCGTTTTCTTACGGTTTTCAAAAATCAGTTGAAGAAGAAAAGAAACAAAAAACGTCAAATTTTCTGATCGCTACTACAGTTCATATCACAACTCTTATGTCGGAAGCCCGATTTTCGATCTAGTCTTAACATTCACTCATACGACGTACGTCTTGAGTATCGTACATCGTACCTTAACCATCTTACAGAAATATTCACAAGACTGAGCCACCTAGATAATGGGGTGATATTTCACCTCTTCCCCAACCCCTCCCCAAGACACCAATGAGATCCCCATGTCCTTGGTAAGTAGAACAAATGAGCACGATTTGACGTGGTTCGTATGACAATGATGACTGTTTGAACGGTGGAACATACAAGTGCATGGTGATGCAGTGGGCCATTGGGTACGCGGAGGTTTTTAAATGCTAACTACCCGCCCAGATTTTCAAACGATGAGCTCAAGTCTTAATGTCTATATAGTCACTTTGGAGTTAGATGGCTCTGCTTGTTTATATGGCACATTATATTTTCCTCAAGCTTTACTAAAATTCATCAGACCTCGAGTCAAAATTTATTCTCAACTCAGGAATGTTTACCAAATGGCGTCCTAGCTTCGTCTCTTCGATATCAACTGACTGTTATATTTCTCTCTTGTGTCTCCCCTGATGATGTGATTATTACACGAAAGTGCACCTGGGAACTTATCGTGTTTCATTTTTCCCGTGAACTTATAGGAATATATATATATATATATATATATATATATATATATATATATATATATATATATATATATATATATATATATATATATATATAAACCAACTGGGAGAGAAAAAGCAGGCAGAATTCACCTGAGGAACGCAAGGGTCCGTCAAAAGACCAGCAAAATCCTTAAACCAACACGACACACACACTGAGCATCACTTTCCTGCAGCCAGAGGACACATTGAGGTCACAAGCTTGGACGAGCAAGGCCACCCTCCTCACCACGAAGTGAGAGAGATGTCAATCAAGGAGACAATGGCCACAACATTCCTCACTGGATCGCGTTCCTCATGAATTAACCCAACTCGGCGGACAGATGGAGGTAGGAGCGCGCAGATGCGTAGTGCAGGCTGCGCAGCTTAGCCTCGCGCATGAGGTACGCTGGTAGAAAACGGTCATTAGTATACACATTGAAGAGAGAGAGAGAGAGATGGATGGGGTTTCTGAAATGCGAATGTGGCGCGATACGTGTGTGGGTGTTGCAATGAGTTGCGAAATAGGGCTGGAATGGGATATGAAAAAGGACGAAATGAGTAATGGAACAGAGATGGAATGGATGGATAAGTGGAGGAATGGAGCTGTGAAATATCATGGGTATAGGAAGTGGAAGATAGGAAAGGGTCGGGGGAGAGAGAGAGAGAGAGAGAGAGAGAGAGAGAGAGAGAGAGAGAGAGAGAGAGAGAGAGAGAGAGAGAGAGAGAGAGAGAGAAAATGAAAGTTGATAACACTGCAGATCAGAGTTCCGTAAAAACAGAGCGATGGCTACCCTGTTGAACAATGAGAGAGCACGTAATGACTTGTTGATTAATTGGCACTTAATTCGCTTTTTTTTTAATTGCATCAACTTCCATTGTTCCCCCCCCCCCCATGAACACGACCTCTTCCTATTGTACCGTCATGAGCTTCTGACCTTAATTCTTTATTGAGATCAAATCATTCGTGAAATTTTAATCTTATTTCGTTACACAATTTGAAAATTTTCGTAAACAATTTGCTCTGTGATAAAACCCACAATTATTCTGCACCATAATTAATGAGTAGCCTAATTAGAACCGCATTATGTGGTAATGATATGCATAACATGAGAGGGAGGACAACTGATGTCACTGTTGCTTGACGCGTTGGATGACATCTATGATGTCATGGGCTGGGGGGGAAAAATATGATATTATGTCTGTGATTTCTATGGACTGGCGACGTCTGATGTCTTGGATTGGTGATGTAATGATGATGTCACAAACAGATGATGTCATATGTCATTACACAGGATCTATGACGTCATGTATCGGGGAAATGTGAGATGTCACAAACCAAGCATGTGAGATCCTTAGTACGTTTTGGATTAACTTTATATACGATACTTAAACTGATCAATAACCCATATCAAGTTTTGGATTAACTTTATATACGATACTTAAACTGATCAATAACCCATATCAAGTTTTGGATTAACTTTATATACGATACTTAAACTGATCAATAACCCATATCAAGTTTTGGATTAACTTTATATACGATACTTAAACTGATCAATAACCCATATCAAGTTTTGGATTAACTTTATATACGATACTTAAACTGATCAATAACCCATATCAAGTTTTGGATCAACTTTATATACGATACTTAAACTGATCAATAACCCATATCAAGTTTTGGATTAACTTTATATACGATACTTAAACTGATCAATAACCCATATCAAGTTTTGGATCAACTTTATATACGATACTTAAACTGATCAATAACCCATATCAAGTTTTGGATTAACTTTATATACGATACTTAAACTGATCAATAACCCATAGCAAGTTTTGGATTAACTTTATATACGATACTTAAACTGATCAATAAACCATATCAAGTTTTGGATTAACTTTATATACGATACTTAAACTGATCAATAAACCATATCAAGTTTTGGATTAACTTTATATACGATACTTAAACTGATCAATAAACCATATCAAGTCCCACAGTCTAATCCCACTCACAAACGGACCACCTCGTATGAGGCACATTCACGATCCTCATTCATGAGTTACAAGACCGATGTGTATAACATACAACACGCAACTCATAAACTACAATATCTCATAAAAATTACCCCCATTTACGTGACATTAACTCAAAAAGGTCATTAGAACATCATTTGTCAAATACGATTCAAAGCAAGGACTTACAATGCAATTTTCTTTTTGGCGTCCCTTGAAGTACATTAATTGCTACATGACCTTAATTTGGTATTTCAAAGTGCGAGGTCAAAGGTCAAAGTGACTTGTCATAAACGACCTCTGACCCAGTGTCAGGAGCAACCATGAACGTGAAATGTCAGTTAACTCGTTGAGAGAGACGCCATCAGCAGTTAATTGCGCGTTGCAGTGCGTCCTACTTTCTACTTCGTATCAAATCGTCGACAGGAAAAAATGACTACGAAGGATTTCCCTCATATGTGGCACACACAATTTCGACTACAGTAAAAGTCGTGTTGCATTACATTCGGTTTTTAGATTGAATTTAAAGTCTCATGAGCCAAGGCCAGCCAACCTTGCCTCCCAAGAAGGGAGAGAGTCTTCCCCGTTTTCTTCTTCGCCATGTAGCAAAACCGATCTTTTGAGTCTAATGAACAAAGAGATCAACCTCCAAGTTTATTAGGGTTCCACGCGGCTCAGACTTGTGCCAAATATCGGATCAGATCTGCTTTCAAGCTTTCTGCATGGCAGCTCATCAAGACGGTCCAAAGTGAAGATGAACAAACGGGCGAAAAAGACTAGCGAAGAAGGAGTTGCATATGGCCTTTTAGCCAAGCGGGCGGCCCGAGAGTTATTGTATGACAACAACAGGTTGGCTGGAGAGACAGATGCTTACGTTTTCTTTATGAGCTTTAATAACATTTTCTTTATAATCAATGGAAACTTACAAGAAATCTAGGACGAAGAATATGATGAAAGTTATTAAATTAAACATTACGAAAGTAGAAAGGTCATCTATTCTACATATAATCTCTCATTCAGTAGAATAGAAGATATAATCTCTCATTAAGTAGAATAAAAGATAATGTGTTGACGGGATAAAAGTTACTGGGTTAATAGGTGATTACTGAATGCTAACTACATGGTGATTATTTGATATCTATATCCCCTGTTGTTTTGTATGTGGTAAATCCAGCATGATATCGGCAAGGATCTGCTGCATCTGCAATATAATCAGGGATGAGTTACGCTGCTGTTGACTGAAAAAAAATTTAGACGGCTACTCAAATCACTGGCGCAAACGTGTTCAGCGTTGCTCAATGCCAGCGATGAACTCGCTCCGTCGCGCGGCATCAGCGTCAACCACTGGGGCCGATCACTTCCACTCACTGACGCACATAACCACCTTCACTCACTGCGAGCTGACAATGTCACCCACTGGACTTAGAAACATTCACTCACCACCATCCCCTCCACGAGGAAACCCTCCCACGCAGGGTGTCTGCAGTCAAGTACATACTACTGAGAACACTCAATTTATGCAGGGGGAAACGCCAGGCAACGCAAACAATGAGCGGCCATCATCACCGTGGCTCCGCTCCCACTCCAGCCAAGGGTTTCACGTCTTCGTATTGGGCATGAACATATCTGAAGGGAAATATGAGAGGTTCCTGATCTCCAGCCGGACAAGGAGTGTGTGTGCGCGCGCGTGTGTGTGTGTGTGTGTGTGTGTGTGTGTATGAGTGTGTTACAGGGAGAGAATCTTGCGCTCATATTGCGCTGCGTCTCTTAACCTTGATTATATCTAAATACAATTGTTTTTACTCGTGTGTGTGTGTGTGTGTGTGTGTGTGTGTGTGTGAGTGTGTGTGTGTGTGTGTGTGTACTGTATGTATGTATATATATATATATATATATATATATATATATATATATATATATATATATATATATATATATATATATATATATATATATATAACCCAGCCTAATCCTAGTCAGATGAGATACAATATATTACATTTAGTGTGTGCTAAACCAATGTGCTAATCAACCGCACTAGAACACCAGTACTTAACACCATTGTCAACGGAGACGCCAATGTCACCTCTGACACACACAGACAAGGATCATTTCAACAAAATTTACAAATTTTTTTACAATTATGTATCATGTTTTACATCTATATACTCCTTATAATAAATTACGAGCTTATGCAAACATTTTCTGAAGAAAAAAAAAGCTGTTTGCTACACGAGGGTAAAAGGTATATTGGAAAATAAACTGAAGAGAAAGAAAATGGAGTTGGTGATGTCAGGTATGTCGAGGGTGAGTATACTCTTAAGGTATACCGACTACGGTATGCCAACTCGGCCCAGCAACCGACCAGGCGAGCAGGCAGGCGTCATATCACATATCATTCACATGAACCCTTCGCCTCCCCCCCTCCCACCCACTCCACCTACTTCCCTCGGGGGCTGCTGCTCCTCCTCCTCCTCCTCCTCCAGGACGGGTTTATACTGCGTTTCACGGGCGGGGTGGCTGGGTGGCGGGCGGCGGCCCTGATGGTAGTAGTGGCGGCGGTGAGTTGGGGTCGCCAAGTCTGTGAGGGTTATTACCGGTACCGTCTGCCTGAAGGAGGCGGTGGAGGAGGGTGGAGTAAGCAGGTCCTCTTGTCTTTCCAAATGAGATCGTCGTTTTCTTCTTCTTCTTCTTCTTCTTCTGCTGCTGTTGCTGCTGCTGTTGTTGTCTGTTACTCCTCTTGTAACAGCTGATGTGTTCTTGTTGTTACTGCTGTTATTATTGTTGTTATTGTTGCTTTTGTCATAGTTGGGGCTCTCAGTACTATCATTCTTACTACCACAGTAACTACACCAGTAATATAATTGCCTAATTTGCTATCATCATCAGCATCATCATCATCACTATCGGTATTACTACTATCAGTATCTAAACTATCTTGCTATGACCATTACTATCTCCACTCCAGCTCTTTTTCATTACCAACACTTCCACTGGTAACGTGAAAAGACAACATGGGCCACTGGTATGTAAAGTGCAACAACGATGCATCTTACGATGCACTCAGTGCACGTCAGCTCCTTGCGTATCCATGTAAGAAGCTGGGATACACCTTTCCCCAAAGACTCTTGACGGCGGTGTGAACACAACATACGCACCCAACCACGCATCTCGGTCTTGCTGGTGAAAATCCTGATCCACAGAGAGGAATTCTTGGAAGAGCTCTTGCTGCGTACGTCAGACGCACTTATAACTCTATCTATTCCAGATATCAGGAATTCCTTAAGTGGCAACGAAAACGAACCGAGTATCAGATTTCTGGCGTTATTTGAAATGGATGTTCTTAAGTCTTACCCCCCCCCCTCTCTCTCTCTTTCTTATATATATATATATATATATATATATATATATATATATATATATATATATATATATATATATATATATATAAACATACGTATTCAACATTGCCTGTTTGGATGAGGTAGCGTCGGGAACAAAGAAATGAGCCTTAGAGGAAAAAAAATCCTCGCTTGGTTCCTTCCTCTGTTACTTCATTTGGTAAATAATAATACACATAAGAAGGATTTCCAACCCCTCGTTCCTGCATTTCTTTGAGGCCATGTGCGACATGCAGGAGGGGCAGTACTCGTTCTCCCCAGTCCCCAGGGATAATGGCTGAAGAAAGGTGATAGCAGGAGGGTTAATGTGGCGGAACGCTTTTGACTCCACTCTGGCTAAGCGAGGCGTGGAAGTGTAACCGACCCCAAGTCTGCAGGGTAGTAATCCACAATGGAACGAATAAAACCTAGTAGAAATGGAATAGCCAGCTCTCGTAGAGAAAATATTGGCAGAACCTACACAACAACAAAGCTTTTGGAAAGCGCTTTCTCGTCTCCATTATATGGGGACTACAAGACAAAGTGGAGGAGGATATGGTTATTTGTATATATGTAACACATACCATTACCTTACCAGCATATCGAGTGAGAGCATAACCCTGATACATTTCCATGGTTCTGTTGGAAACTAGTGAGTAAGCATTAAACAGATCTACAGTTCTGCATGAAAGAGGCAAGTGAAAACCAATTAACTTGTCTATCAACTGCCAGGTCAAATCTGTCGGTTAGTTGGTTGGTTGGATATCTAAGCTCTAGACCTAACAACTACAAGGGGTTATTAAAGGCCAACATCGTTATCATTAACAATCGAAGGTTCGAGGAACACCTGATTCAAGCGTGTTAGAATATTCGAAGACCACATACGCTCGCCCTGCATATACGACCCACGATATTTGTCTGTCTGCCGTCTTTCCCTCGGTTCCTGCGTACACAGAGTAGATCATATGCACAACGACGTCGGTTCCTGCGTACACAGAGTAGATCATATGCACAACGACGTCGGTTCCTGCGTACACAACCTGAACCTTAATGGGGAACGATTAATCTTACAGAAATGGCATCAACCACTCCAACCCATCCGGTTGGCAAAGGTGAGGGACGCCAAGTTAGTTCTCTGGAGGCCAACTTTACTCCTATTCGCTCAAGCCTTTGATCACAGTGACAATGCAAAAGAAAAGAAAAAAAAAGTCATAAGAAGGAGCTTCAGATGATCAGACATGACAAGATTTATGTTACTCAAAGTGAAAAGAATATTCTACAATACAGACAAACAAAAATAAAATAAGAACTTAAGAGGTGGAAAACCATGGGAACTTACCTGTTTAAACACAGGACTCTCTCTCTCTCTCTCTCTCTCTCTCTCTCTCTCTCTCTCTCTCTCTCTCTCTCTCTCTCTCTCTCTCTCTCCAGCTGCCCAGAAGACGATCCTTCATCGTGGCGCTATAAAAGTGGTATGAACAAACAACCGAGTGCTTCACCTGCCTGGGGTTTCCCTGATTGGAATTCCACATCCTGCTCCCACTGGCTGTGACCCTGCCCACCTGACGTAGGGATCTGCAGCGAGATAAGAGGATCACTGATAAGATATGGATATGAAAATGAGTGTGTGGTCTTCGCTGATTTACAGTCATCTAATGAGCATTACTGTCACAGGAGGAAGATGGAAGGTTATGACTGGAAACATCAGTAATAATGCTGTTTATGGAGGTTATCTGAAGACCTCCTGTGACACGTGTAAAGAAGGAGGAAAGTTCCTGTCGTTACGAAGAAATAAGACGAAAAGAGGGTGAAAGGATGAGCCAAAGACACAGATGAAGGAGAATCAGTCTGTGGTGTGGCGAACCACCTTCAGCACAACTAGAGAGGTTAACAGTTTGTGACTACAAGGTTATAAAGACAAGAATGACCTCAGACCACCATGGGTCACGTATAATAAACACAAAGAGCAAGATAAAAATGGGTCATGAGGGGTCAAGCTGTACAAAAAGATTTACTTGTATACATAAAGTAGAAATACAACAGGGACGAACCAAATGAACACTTCTACAACCACAGGTGGTCAGTCAGTGAAAAGTCAAAAGAATTGTCCTCAAGCTTACCTGACAATGGCTGTCTGGACCTTCTCCAGAAGGTCTACACTTCTCTGCCAATTGGTGGCCATATCAGTGATGCCTTCCCTAATCCTATATTATACATCCAGACACACACACACACACACACACACATATATATATATATATATATATATATATATATATATATATATATATATATATATATACTGCATAAGGCTTAAAATGCAGCATTTACAGTGACATCTTGCAGGCCGCAGTGTCTATTTCGTTTTGAAATCTTACAATGCAGACACTAGGCCGCTGTGGCCCATGTCTTTTAAGAGATCACCGCAGTGATATCTGCTCGCGTTCGTGTGAATATGGTTAAAGATAAACGTCCGACCTCTCTACCTACTTAACAACTCTGGGTATTCCCATTGCCTCTCGTAACTCTTGCATCCCCCAATATCCCCCCTCTCCTCTCCTACTCTCCGTCATCATAAAGCAGATCTTAAAATCTAGAATCAATAATCTTTTTCGTAAGTCCCTTTGATAAAATTCCGACCCCTCAGTGTCTAGTATAATTGGTATAACTCAAAGACTCGATAACGTCTTACTGCAAGTTATAACGTAAATATACCCAGACACCCTATACCCTATACGTTGCATAACAAGTGAGCTCCCAAGAGTTCCTGGTATGAGAATCCGATCCTCAAAAGTACTGAGACGTCTCCTTTCAGTCCCTTTATCCTTCTGATAATCTCCAGGTTATTTATGATTCTCATCTCGATCCTGTAAGGAAGACGATACGACCACAGAGCAAGAAGGTACGACACTTAAGCACTATGGTACGAAACTTGTGTTAGAAGGTACGACACTTAAGCACGACGGTACGACCCTACGATATATTGGCCTGGCCTTTTGTAAGGGTCAGACAAAAGGCCAGGCCATCATGTCCAAAGGCCATGTTATTGTTCTTTTAAAAAAAATTCGTGGCTAATTACTTTCCCCACAGACTCTTAGCCTTTATGCTTAGCTTCCTATACATTCGTGGCATTATTGCTGTGAATTGGTGTATACATTTTTCCTCTTAAACTTAAGAATGCCTAAATGAAAAATAGCGAGTAGAGTCTCATTTAATCAGAACACGCTTGAAGAAATATTCGTGAGAAAATCTATCGATTCCTTTATCTGGTCCACAAGTAATCGAATAATCTATTAAGGTCTAACGTCTCCTGAAGTGCTTAAGCATAGGAAAAACATATGGTTAGAACTACGCTACGAAGCTCCGACACAGTTCCTTCAGGCTGTTTCGTGCTTCGGATATGGCTTCACGCTCCATACCGGTCTGTCACTGTCACTCACTACTTTTGAAACTCTCCAAAATGCATCGTGAACGTCCTTGTACCTTTCCAAACCCACACATTGTATCAAGAGCCTCAATATTACCGCAAGTAAAGATCCTATCGGGGGCAGATACATATCAGTTATCGTCTCTAGTTGACAAATGTTGCCTGAAATTTGCGTGTGGTGACCAGCACAGATCACACGTTTCGTCCGTTTGATGTCGTCAGATGATATTACATCAAATAGTATGACGTCCCATGCACTGTCGTCACTTGCGTGAGCAGCAATTCCACGAAGTAGCAACCAAGAGGCCACTCTATGAAGGTGCTTGAGCACCTGACGATGTCTCTGTCTGGCGCCGAACCTCCGCAGCGCTCGGAGCCAAACGTTTCCCGGAGATCAGTGAGTGAGGCAGTGAAGCTTGACTGATGATTTCTGAATACCCATATCCAAATAAACGTTTCTAACGGATGTGTGCATGTGAAATATTAATAAATTTTTGCTGCACAAAATAGTGGAATTCTATTGGAATGATTTTTCAGCAAGCCATTAAATTTTTATCTCTAGAAAAGTCTCTTAATACTAAATGATTATTTTGTGGGTTCTAAATTCCTGAAAAGGACAGTTCGTCACTTGGGTATGATGGGGTGACTTCTGACCTAACCCTTAAGGGTCAGATCAAAGGCCAGTCCATCATACTCATGACCTTTAACTTAACCCTGAAGGCTTAGATGAAGGGCCAGCCTATCATACCCTCGGGTCGTAGCGACAGCCTTAATTAAGGGTATAAATGTGGTGCTCGACTGCCGTAATATCGTTCTCAAGGATCATAACAACCATCCCATTCCTCCAGTCAAGTCACGATTATAACAACTCAAATCCTAGTCAGTAACCACCACTTTCTCCAAGAAATACGTATTCCATAGACTGTATAACCTTACTGATGGGAGCGAGTGACGCTGCAGTCAACAGAGGTTTAATAGTATCATATTCATTATACGTTTGTGTGGGGTCTTCAGTTTCT
Organism: Panulirus ornatus; assembly: GCF_036320965.1. NCBI lineage: Eukaryota > Metazoa > Arthropoda > Malacostraca > Decapoda > Palinuridae > Panulirus > Panulirus ornatus. Next base: position 14,395,700 of record NC_092239.1, read on the forward strand.
GCAAAACATGGCCCAGAAGTAAGGTGCTATAACCGAGTAGGGCATGACTGTTCGCCAGTTGCCGAACAACTTTGTCAGTTAGTTCTTCTTCATTTGTATAGAAAAGAGTAATCATCCTAAATACCTGGTGATAATGTCAGAAATACGTATTGTAATTTAAAGATGAAAGAATGTATGTAATCTTAAATTGCTGGAGAAGACACTGTACAACATAAATGTATTCGAGTGCGCGGAAGGGAAAGCTATGACCCAGCCACACACTACATTACACAGTGCATAAGAAGGGAGTCTGAATACTGCTTCGTTCCTTGAATCTTACCGGTTAATGATGATGGAGTGAATATTTCTTTAAACTGATTCCTACCCATTACAGCTTCTCAAACGAGGAGAGCAGTAGCATGAACATATTTCATAAGTAATGGTAGATCACAACCATAACCCAATTTCAGGGATTTTTGTAATAACAACACCACGTCCTGTAACAACCCTAAATCAAATAGAAATAAAATATTGATTATCTGGGTAACGGCGCAGCAATTTACAGCACAAACGACGGTATGTGAGTGGCATGTATAACAAACTAGGTTAAAACCTCGTAACAAACATTTGCTTCACCCAAACCCATCTTTTTAGAAGTACATACATACCTTCTACGACTGCTCCGAAAAAGGTGATAATCACGAGCGACAAAGGTGCACAAGTGACGATAACTCTATGTAGCACAATCTGCTGCTCTTTATTTATGTGGTCCTGTCGGCCATTGTTGTTTTCATGACTTGTCCGAATGTATTAGTCAGTGCGGCAGATGATTTCTAAGATATATCATGATTATCTGAAAATTGCGTACATGCAGTGGAAATGTAACTCAAAATATAATCTAAAGAAACTGCACGTCTTTAAAGGCGAATATTATGACAATCACCTTGTTTGTCAAGAATTGATCACTCTATGGCAATCGGACGAAGCCGAAATTACGTTTTCTGTCATTTGTACATGGGTACACCAGTGCGACCGTTGAGTGTGATCGGCTGGACTTTGACCTCGCTCTCAAGGCCTAGTTAAAGGGTTCCTATCATCGAAGTATGTCGTACTGCCGTACTCAAGCATCGTACCGTTGTTTTCGAGAAACATATCGTTGTGCTCCTTGATCATACCGTAGTGCTTGAGGATTATACCGTGACAGTTACTGTCGCCCTTAACGGAGTGAAACTCCTGCATGGGCGGCGGTGCCATCATCCTGTGCAATAGGTAAAGTAAGTGTTTCATATATTTCCATATTACTGTACGAGAGAAATGTTGATAATATCGATTTTATAGATTTGTGTTCTGCTATTATGTTTCGATATAGTTTCTGAGTTTATCTGCTTCCGAAAGACCTTTAGCGTAACAGGAATCTTTAGTGTTCCAATATATCCTGACCAAACCAGTTTCCTTGTAAGGATAAGATGATTCATCATACTTGTTTGAGTGTCTGAAATCAGAGCTGGGCTGACTAAGTCAACCACTACGCTAGATTGGAGTAACCTGATCACAGAAGTGTTCTGATCCAGTCTACTACTGGGTCTTCGTGAGGCTCCTAGGGGTTCCAAAACATCGACTCCTACCGAGGCGTTCAGAAGCCCACACTCGTATTGAGATATTGACAGGTTTTGTTTACTAAGGGTTTCCGAAACCTCGTCTCCTGCTGAGACGTTCCGAGGCCCCATCTCCTACCGAGGTGTTCCAAAACCCAGACTCCCATCGAGGCGTTGCTACGCCCTGTCTCTTACGGAAGCATTCCAAAGCCTTGTATCCCTACGAACCGTATTAAATCTCCCATGTCCCACCAAGGCGTTGCTAGTCCCCTTCTCCAACCGAAGCATTCCGAAGCCTCGTCTCCTTCCGAAACGTCCAAACATCCCTTGTCCCACAGAGACAGTAATAGGCCCCTGTCTCCTACCGAGACGGCCAGAGGCCGCTCCCCGTCTCCTCCCACCGATCCTCAACAATCGTCTTAAAAACTTCCCTTGTCATGCGTCCTTCGCTGGCGCCGTCCACCTCATCGTGCGGCAGCAACAGTAATGTCCCTGTGTGGTAAGAAACACTTGTCCCTGTGTCTTTGCGCCAGTTGCAGCTGAATACTCTCATTGAGGCTGTGATAGACACGAGGAGCCATGAGTTGTTGTTGTGGGGGCCCTGTCAGGGCTCGGGGTCCGGGGGAACGTTACAACAAGGACCGTAAGAGGAGGAAGGTCACCAACCCGCAGATGTAGGCGTGGATTACCATCCATCTTTTTTCCCCAGGGTGGTCGCCCTGGCATACATTTACTTTCCAGGAGGAGCAGCGATTTACTACCTTTTTAAACGTAAACATTAAATACATTAGAATTGCTAATGAGGATCATTTATGAAAAGGTTTAGGTTAGTGGAGGTTTTTGAGGGATGAGGTCACATTGCACTTCAGGACGTCCTTGTCTGTTCTGGGAATGACACTACAATGAGCTGGACGGATTCAACTGTTGTGATGACGTCACCTGAATCAGACATCGCTGAACATCTGTTTGTATAGCTCGTTATGCCCTTTGCGCTTCCGTCACTTTGTTAAGGTGACGCCATTGACTCTAACGTGAAGTTAGTGGGTTCAAGGGTGACGCCAGTCGCTATGCTCAAAGGAGACGCTATTGGCTTTATTTTGACGTGACGTTAGTGGCTTCTAGGGTGACCCCGTTGTATCTGATCTAAAGTTCGCCATTGTCTGTAGGCTGACGCCAGTGGCTCTGCTCTAAGGTGACGCTATTGGCTCTGTTTTAACGTGACGTTAGTGGTTTTAGGGTGACGCCATTGGCACAAACGTGACGCTAGTGCCTTTGCTCTAAGGTGACGCCATTGGCTCTATCATAACATGACGCTAGTGGCTTAGGGTGACGCCAGTGGGACTAATTTAACGTGACGCTAGTGGCTCTAGAGTGACACCAGTGACCCTAATCTAAAGTGACACCATTGGCTCTGTTCTGAGGTGACGCTTGTGGCTCTATGGATGACGGCAGGGGCTCTAGTCTAAGGTGACGCTTGTGGCTCTAGGAGTGAGACCAAGTGCTCTACTCTAAGGTGAAGGTATGGAGGCTCTCCTAGAAGGTGACCTGGGGATGTTCCTTCGTTATACTATACCACAACTTATTCCTTGGATATCTTAAACTTCGTCAGGTACCTAGCGCTACTTCGCTAACCCGGGAAACGGCGATCAAGTAGATAACGAGAGGAGTGTAAGCTTTCCCTGGTTAAACAGCATTTACAATAGAATATTGTGCCGCGAAAGACCCTCAAAGACGTATTCTCAAACCCTTGCAGTATATTTGTTGAACTGATTCCTATTAGATAACAGGACAAGAGGCGGACGATGAAGACCTATGTATAATTAGACTGTAATTAGGTGGTATAATTTCGCACTGCATAGTACACTCATTAGCATGTGTATGTCATGCATTCACTGCACTCCCAGGATCCCACAACGTCCTTGGCATTTTGATGCTAAATGTTCTCCCACTTGAGATTCACCGCTGTGAAGATAACGCCGAGCTGTAAAACTTAATCATGTTTACATTCTATGTATTAGTAAAGAGCTGATGATTCATAATGTGGAGGAAAACTAGTTTCTTCTGCTCTTGTCTTGACCTTACTCTTGGATTTTTTAAGTGCAAGGTCGTAAGGATCAGAATGAATATATATATATATATATATATATATATATATATATATATATATATATATATATATATATATATATATACATATATATATATTCCTATGAGTCCACGGGGAAAATGAAACACGAAAAGTTCCAAGTTTCGTGTAATAATCACATCATCAGGGGAGACACAAGAGAGAAATATAAGTCAGGTGAGATACATCGAAGAGACGAAGCTAGCTTCGATGTATATCAACTGACTGTTATATTTCTCTCTTGTGTCTCCCCTGATGATGTCATTATTACACGAAAGTGCACTTGGGAACTTTTCGTGTTTCATTTTCCCCGTGGACTCATAGGAATATCTTGATCACGCGCAAAATTGTGATCCTTTCCAACATATATATATATATATATATATATATATATATATATATATATATATATATATATATATATATATATACCAACTTGTTCTTCTTGTTAGGATGTGTACCACTTTCAGTGGAGATACATCGAAGAATTGAAATGTTGTCAGTACAAAAGACAGACACGAGGATTTTTTTCCAGTATTGTGTGTTAACCTGTTATCAAAACACGGATTCAACCTCCTGATGTTAAAGCATGTTGAATTATACTACTGGAAACACGGTAAAGATTCATTTAATTTTATCACAAATATCTAAAAAGTACCTAGTATTAAGATCTAAGCAGCATATGGAAAATGTGTCCTTGATAACATGTTGAAGGGCGTCTCGACTGTTACTGATGTTTTGTGGTCGATCCCCAAAGCAATAAAACCCAGCATTATATTTGCTTTATCGTCAGCACCTAAACACTGTATAGTTTCCTGAACATCGTCTCTGGTTACGAGTCCGTTTTCCTTTTCTTTATATACTTCATAGAGCGGATTTCTGAGCATTCTACGTCATGTCTGATATTAGTACATTAAAAGTGCGTGTCTTTGATACATTTCCTTTCCCATTTTTCTAACCACTTTGATAATCCCATAAGATCCCATGCAACAATTTTACAGCCTCATTTATATATATACGCTTTATAGCTCTGTATTGTCCACACGTATTGAGATCTTATATCTGTAGCCCATTTCGACGTCCTTTGCGTACAATACGTAAAGGACTGGGCCAAGGACTGATCCATGTGGCACCCCAATTATCACGTTCACTCAGTCGTAAGCTTCACCACGTATTACACGTTGCTTTCTGTCCAGCGAGCTAGCCATTCATACTTATATATTGTTTGTCTCTCATGTCATGTGATCTAATTTGCATAGCAGTGTCTCATGGTGTACCTTTTGAAGATCTAAGTGTATTACGTCAGTAGGAAGTAAATATTCCATTTATGATATACACCATTGAAGAGAAAACGAATCGCATTAAAGATCTTTTGTTGTGGAAGACATTCTGATTCTCTGTGGTTATAATGATCTAAAAACTTTACAGGTTATGTCTCGACCCAAGTATTTTTTTTTTCTACTGTTCAATCTACAACGGAAGCGAGGCTAATTAGGCTGCTGTGATGTAAGGCACATTTCTTATCTCGTGGTTCATGGGGCTGACATTTTGTCACTTCTAGTGACATGGATCCTTATCTTCGGTTTAGCAATTTGTTCTAAATTCTGGTTACGGTAGGTATGGACAACCGCTTGACCTCCTCCAGCATGACTCTTGTGGCTGGGTTTACCAGCGCCACCAGATGCGGCTGGACTGGGCTGATTCGATCTATTTCAAAACCTCGTAACTCGTAGTTTCTCTCTCTCTCTCTCTCTGTCTCTCTCTCTCTCTCTCTCTCTCTCTCTCTCTCTCTCTCTCTCTCTCTCTCTCTCTCTCTCTCTCTCTCTCTCTCTCTCTCTCTCTGTGGTCTAGAAAGTATATGCGTTTTTCTTTTTCCATCTTTCGTGATTCGTTTTAAAACATTGATAAAAGATTAATTTTCTCTTCTAGAAATACTCCATATCAACTTCATGAACATTAAAGAATTTTGTCTATGTTATTTTTTGCTGTGATCCCGCACCTGACGGTGCTCAGAGTCTGCCTTGTCTGTCATCTGGAAGTAAGACATCGGTTTATCGCTACTGTCAAGACTCGTTTCTATTTCTAGCCTGTCATCGTTGTTGTTACTGATCGCCAGGGGGTTCCTCCCCTGCCCTAGCGTGAGTTGCTCGAGTTCCCGTCACTAGTGAATAACTAGGTCGGGACTTGCTGCTCCCCCCTCCTCAACCTAAAATTGCCAAGCAGTCGGTTGAGAGGGGAGTGTTGGCTTCACGCCACGTTGATGGATCTATTTCTCCCTCGAGCTCCTATAAAGGTATTCATAACACTCTGGTTTATGCCTCTTTCAGGTTTACGTGTAACGCAGAGAGAGAGAGAGAGAGAGAGAGAGAGAGAGAGAGAGAGAGAGAGAGAGAGAGAGAGAGAGAGAGAGAGAGAGAGAGAGAGAGACTGACAGACAGACAGAAACAGACTGACAGACAGACAGACAAGCACACATACAGAGACAAACAGACTGACAGACAGACAGGCAGATGGAAGAATGTGTGCGAAAACTTAGTATACATAACAGGACGAAGAAAAAGAACATGAAATCAGAGCCATCCATCAATAAAAGGGCTAATCAATCAGTGATGATTGGCCAGACATCCTTGAAAGATGGGCAGGCAGACATGGCCAGCCTCCCTCACCCTCTGTAATCCTAGCCCACGCCAGACATTACCGTCAAGAACCGTCAAGGTTTAGACGGAAGTCTTCAGTCTGATTTAATCACTTTATTTCCCCCACAACTCATGTCGTGTCTAGAGTTGTTTAGACATAGGTACGTATGAGGCGAGTTATAGGGGTGAGGTCAGGGCACCCGTATATTCAGTCTCTTAGACATTTACAGGATGAGTCAGATGAGTCAGTTCAGTAAGTGAGACACTTGATATGCAGGAGTAGAGGATGGGTTACCTACCCATATAGATGAACAGTAGACAGATTTATGGTTCACGTAACAGATGTGGGATGAGGGTACGAAGTGGTCGGTACACTGAGAGAAGCACAGTCATAGATGTGACGGTACCTTCCACAAGAACTGAGTAAACCTGGACATAGATACTCCCACTGCAAATGTGAGGGTGGTGCTGGTCGTGGTATAACGTTGTAGTATGATCTTTTGTGCTCCTTGATGACTATGGTATGATCCCTCGAGTACGACGGTACGACCCTCGAGGACGGTCGTGACAGCACGACCCTTTGAGCACGAGGGTATGATCCTCTGAGGACAAAGGTAAAGCCTTTGAGCACGGTCGGTATGACACTCTCAGCATGACAGTATGATTCTTCGAAGACGACGTTACGACCCTTGGGTATGCTAACCTTTGCCTTTGATCCAAGCCCTTGCTTCGTGTCATCTCTTCATGAGTGCCAGCCTTTGGAAATCTTTCCTTAGATTCCATTTCATCTTCTTTCCTTCTGGTTCACTTAAATTTTTCTTTTTCTACTCACCCTTCTCTTTATTTCCTCTTTATCAACATTTTTCCAGTCTTTGTTTTCCTCAAGAGAACCCCCATTGTGGGTCATATGTTCCTGTTTCTGGATGCTCTCCTCGCCTCTCCTTGTGGGAGTGTTCCGTCCCTGACCTCCTGCAGGTTCCCATTACTCATCGAACCGACACTGGAATTTTCTTGCATGGACATGTCTCACAGCCTCCAGGGCTCAGTCCGGGGTGAATTATCCAGGCTCCCCACTGGCTCTAACATCCTCAACACCACCACCACCACCACCTCTCTCTGTCATCTGCAGCGCACTGTGCCAGCTCTACAGCTCTTGGTAGCGCCCCTTTATTTCATGATCTCTTTGTGCCTCAGTGTTCGCTGCTCCCTTTTTCTGCTACTTGGGAAGCAACGGCGGTGTTACAGGCGTTGTTGTACCCGAGCTCTTGACAATGGACGACCGCAATCCACCCCCATGTAACTGACTACCTCTCATAATACCCCCACGACTACGCAAACGTCCCATAATATCCCTACGAGGACACAAACGTCTCATAATATCCTTATGAGTATACAAACGTCTCACAGTATCCTAATAAGTATATATAGATGAGTGTCGTCCATAGGACAGCCTGTATGACAACTTGGAAGGGGAAAGAACAACATCGAAGATCTCTGTTGAGTATGTGTGTATTGTCCTCGATCACCATTACCATGTAGCAAGGAGATCCTAATCTCCTTCCAGTAGCATCATATACGTAGGAAGTCCACACCATCGGATGGTCGAGGCGATTTCTTCCTCAGGCGCTTCTGTCGTTGACATCTCTCCCCACTTCTCGGTCACACCACGAGGGTCAGGGAAGGATGGTGTGTGTTCTGAGTCCTGGTGGTCGATTTAGAATCTATTTTCGTCGCTTCGATCACACTCCTCCGTGAGTCAGTGGGGGTTGCGGGAGGGTGGGTGGGTTTTTGTTCTTGTGAGTGGTAGGATGGGCGGGTGTGCGGGCGGGTGAGGGTGAGGAGGGTGTATAGAGTGGTCAAGGATATCTTAGATCACCTCTCATCTTCTCATATTCACGCCAGCATGTCATTAATGGATGCAAAAAGGTTCCTCTGACTCGTAATATCTTTTCGCCACTTTGCATCTCGTTCTTGTGGCCAGGCGGTGGAAAAAAGAAAGAGAAAAAAAAGTATCTGGTTAGGTTCGACGAAATTCGAGGTGATGAATACGACTCGTGTTGTGTCGGTTGGGTTGGTAAGCCTGATTGTGAGACAGATTATGGTCACCCACTTTTATAGGTATTTCCGTAGATGAGTCGTTATTACATTAATTATGTCAAGTGACAGGAAATGTCGCCAGCAGTCGAAATGGGCATTTCTCAAAATCCTTCTTCCTTGGTGTCATATCGTTTCACACAAAATGCTGTTAAGATACTTTTTTTTTTTATCGTGAGTACACACTCTCTCTCTCTCTCTCTCTCTCTCTCTCTCTCTCTCTCTCTCTCTCTCTCTCTCTCTCTCTCTCTCTCTCTCTCCCCCTTCGGAGTTGTACGGTCGGACCATGAATTACTTTTACCCCTTCGGTGTCCGAACAATATGACAGACCGGCGAAAAATCCCGAGCCAAGCTTTCGCATCTGGCCTCACACTGGTAGCCAAGGTTTTTCTTATATAGTAATACATGGAGTCACCAGTGACACTATTACTGCCCCTTGTTATAATGCAGTGATGACGTCGCAGTCACTCTTAACAACCCAACAGCCCTACCTCGACTTAACAACCCTCCCTCTCGACGAGAGGAGAGGTAGTGTTCAGTTTGAAATCCATCGCATCCTGGGAGAGTTAAAAGTAATTCATGGTCTGACTATACCATTGTGAAGCAGGCCAGAGTCATTGCTTTATTTACCAGTTACATGAAATATGAAGCGTTTAAAGTAGGTAAAGTTACAACACCTTTAAGGTATTTGGGGGCAAAGATAGAACATTTCTGAAACTGCCAGAGGAAAAGTTAAGTTATTGCTTAAGAAACTGAGGCAAAACACCATTATAGATGATATGCTTCCACCCTTGTGGCGTATTATAGGATTCATCTGCATATTACCCGCTGACGTACCTTTGGTTTCCACAGCAGGAGCGGTACGAGGAGGCAGTCGGGAAGCAGTAAGGAGGAGGAGTCTTCGAAGTGGATCTCCTGCCATGTCTTGCGTCATCTGCTGGTGTAACACAGCCACAGACGCAGCCGATGTGAGGCCACAGCGATGGTTGGTGCTGCTGTTCATGTTAATGTTGCTAGTCGTGCTACTGTAATAGCACGAGTATGAGCTTCTGTTATTATTATGACTGCTACTACTACTACTACTACTACTACTACTACTACTACTACTACTACTACTACTACTACTGCTACTACTATGCTACTACTACTACTACTACTACTACTACTATGCTACTACTACGACTATGCTACTACTACTACTACTACTACTACTACTACTACTACTACTACTACTACTACTACTCCTACTACTATGCTACTACTACTACTACTACTACTACTACTATTGCTGCTGCTACTACTACTACTACTACTACTACTACTACTACTACTACTACTACTACTACTACTACTACTACTACTACTATTGCTACTACTACTACTTCTACTACTACTACTACTACTACTACTACTACTACTACTACTACTACTACTAGTATTACTACTACTATTACTACTACTACTACTACTATTTTTGCACCATCACCATTGCTGTTGCTACTACTAATAATAATGATAATGAAATGATAGTAGTTATAACTATGATGATTTCTGCCTCTGTCTCTTGCCTTCCTCGCTATCAACACCGTCATAACAACCTCCACAAACATTTTGTGTTGAATAAACATCACATGAAACATGAACAACTGTGGGCCTGAGGAGGATACACCAGCAACGAGTAGTGTTGAATCCTCCGTAGTTGTCAGTCTGCAGGGGATCAACGAAGTCATATTGGTAAGACAAAGTTTGTATTTTTTTGCTGATCGTGTTGAAAGAGGATCTTGGATTTATCACTGGATGAAGATATATATAAAAAAAAGTCTTAAAAGATAAGGGATCTGTGTGTGTGTGTGTGTGTGTGTGTGTGTGTGTGTGTGTGTGTGTGTGTGTGTGTGTGTGTGTGTGAACACCCCAAGGTTATGTGGGGATTGTTTTGGTCCGTCACTCGAGGGTCAGGGCTGTGGGTGAGGGAGTCTCATGACGCTTGTAGCCAGCTGAAAACGGAAAGGTCACCACCGTCGTGAGAGGACCCTCCCAGGCTGGGTCTCCTCCTCACCCACGAATTCACATGGCTGCGGTCACATCCCTCCCAGACTCTCTCATTTACCCCTTCTTCCCCAGGATGAGCTGGGGGGGGGGGGGATATCTCCACACACACACACACACACACACACACACACACACACACACACACACACACGAGTACCTCACACGTTACTCTTAGCACAGAATCTCACGCCTTTTTGTGTCTTCTGGATTTGATAGATTTGATTGATCGACGGTGTTCATTCCTGTGGCTGCAGAGATATGTAAGATAACCCTTATCCTTCCTTGGGGCCGTGGGAGGAGGGGATACATCGGGTGATGACCAGGCAGGTCCGGTCTGGGGGATCGCATGCTTGTTTCGCTTGCAGGGCGTGCATGTTGGCGCGTGCAAGCCTTCGATGTCCTTCTGGTGATTTATACAGGTGTCTGGGGAGTGGCTGGGGAGGGGAGGCACCACCAGCAGGTGGGTGGAGGCAAGTCCCAGGCTCGAGGGAGGGAAGAGGTTATGATTTTCTTGTGGAATCCGGTGATGCCTGGGACTCTCCTCCTCCTCCTCCTCCCCTCCTCCCCGCCTGAGCGCCAAATGTGGAACGTGGATTTCTTATTCACTGGGGTTCGTCTTGGTGTTTCTCTGTCATCGTTGTCCCTTTTACTTCGCCTGTGACATACATTCTCTATCTCTCCATCTGTCTATTTTTATCCCTACTTGATTATCAAATAGCTGGATCGTACTCTTCATCACTCCATCCTTTTGATTTACCCGTTGTACACATTCTTCATAGCTCCATCCTTCTACTTTATCCCTTACATACGTTCTCCATTACTCCATCTTTCTAATTTTCATCACCCCTTACATACATCTTCCATCACTTTCTCTCAACTAATTGACTCTTTAATATCTATTCTCCATCACTCTCACTACTCCATCCTACCCTCTCCATCCGTTGGTACCCTCTCACCAGTCTCGATGGCCTGTCTATCCCTCACCATTCGTGCCTCAAAGTACATTTGCCCGACGCATTACGCATCCGTCTCGCACAAATGAATAAAGCGATGGTTGGACGAACCACCGCAGGCCACCCTGGCCCATAAAGCAATGGCCAGTTCGTGGTTTCAGGAATTTAGCGTCTCCAGCATGATGGCGACTCAACACCCTAGTGGGTCTGTTATTTGGTCTTCGTGCCTCTCGATCGCCAGGGTCATGCGAGGCTGTCAAACGTCAATTGAACACCAAATCGAAAAAAAGAAAAAACTGAACACGTTCGTCAGGTGTCCAAGATGATTTTAAGACCATAGCTGGTCGCACTATATATATATATATATATATATATATATATATATATATATATATATATATATATATATATATATATATATTGGCCCACATCGGCTCCCTGAGAACGATAACTACACCCTCAGCATGATAATTAAAGTGCTTGGGTACGATAACTGATTACGTGAACTGAGCTACACCTTGAGTACGATAACCTTACCTGTCGAGTCAGACAATTTTACACATTGAGTACGATGACCCCAACGCCTTGTGTAAGCTAACCATACATCTTGATGAACGATAATCTTGAATACAATCGTTCCCGTGTGTATTCGTGATCCCATTCAATTCCTCAGATGAGATCGAATCTCACATGCTTTTGTCATTTTGTTCTTTTTCCCCAGTTATTCTCAGATGAGATCGAATCTCATATACATTTGTCATTCTGTTCTTGCTCCTCGGTTATCATATCCTGCTGCATATAAAGCTTCTGAAACGTTCCAGAATTCAGAGAGTAAAAGACAAGAATAGAAAGAGAGGAACACTGGAATATACGCCAGAAGGGACAGAGATAGGCTTAGCGTTTATTCCTGGGATTCGACTTTTGCAAAATGCATATGTATAGGGGCACACGCGCGCGCACGCCCACTCCCACACGCGCGCACACGTGTGTGTGTGTGTGTGTGCATTCGGGTTTGAAGGTTTAAAAATAGACTTGGAAAATATAGACGTGCCCCCCTCTCTCTCTCTCTCTCTCTCTCTCTCTCTCTCTCTCTCTCTCTCTCTCTCTCTCTCTCTCTCTCTCTCTCTCTCTCTCTCTCTCTCTCTCTCTCTCTCTCTCTCTCTCTCTCTCTCTCTCTCTCTCTCTCTCTCTCTCTCTTTCTCTCTCTCTCTCTCTCTCTCTCTCTCTCTCTCTCTCTCTCTCTCTCTCTCTCTCTCTCTCTCTCTCTCTCTCTCTCTCTCTCTCTCTCTCTCTGTGATAAAGCACAACAGCGAATCCCTGGGCTATAGTGTTAGGATACAGGGGTGCAGCGTAGAATACATGACCATAGTGTAGGATACAGGCACATAGTGTCTTGTCTAAATGGGGATGCACCGTGTGTGTGTGTGTGTGTGTGTGTGTGTGTGTGTGTGTAGTACATGACCCAGTGGCGTTGTGTGTACTTGAGGGTGACGGAGTGTGGGATGTGCTTTGGGGGTGACTTGTGATTTGGTTGAATGTATGGGAGAGGTGAGCTACTTATCCTCCTCCTCCTCTTCCTCCTCCTCCTCTTCTCTTGACTCACAAGACACAACATTGCAGACACACCGTCAGCCTGCCAGTGGGAGGATATGGATAAGACACCAAACACACGTTACCAGGCGTCCTTTCTACACACTCCATAACATACGTGTAGCCTTTAACTCTCTTTTCTGTTTCAAAACTTCACATTCCCCTGTCCACCTTCTTCTTCTTCTTCTTCTTCTTCTTCTTCTTCTTCTTCTTCTTCTTCTTCTTCTTCTTTTCTTCTTCTTCTTCTTCTTTTTCTTCTTCTTCTTCCTCTCTTTCTAACCACCTCATAAAATAAAGTATGGGAAAGGTGGTTTCTGGGGTGAAGTGTGTGTGTGGAGATGGCGAGGTGGAGGAGTGTGGATGAATGAGGTTGGAGGTCTTGATCAGTTCACCACAGTAATCTCTCATATGAAGGGGAGCCCACCTTTCCTCCAGCCTCTTATGATCATCCTGCGTCTTCAAAACTTTTCCCTTCGCAAACGAAAAAAACAACAACAAACTCAGAATCGTATTCATTGGATATTTCAACTTTTCAAAGTAATTTCCATGAAGCTTCCTGCACTCGAACCTGGTCTATTTTGGTCCCTGAATGACTTACAGTTTGGAATTTTGTACCCTTTTTTTTCCCCCCCTGCGTCTAAATCTGTGAGGGAACCAGTCTCTTCTCCTGTTTGCCAGTTTTTCGTGTTTCTCTTACTTTCATTCAAAACAATTTTGCCAAGAGTGAGAATACTCTCTGCATGTAGCACCAGTGGTAGATGGTAGGGAGTGATGTGAAGAAGCAGTGGTGGTAGGTGGGAAGCAGTGGCTCTCGTAGATGGTAGGTGAGTGGTAGGTGCGATTGGTGGTAGGTAGTGGTTGCTGAGATAGATAGTACTCCTATAGCAACCCTTATGGTTTGTGGGGGGGTTGATGGATGACTTATAGTGGTTGTAGTGGGTGACTGGTAGTGGTTCTGGTGGGTGACTGGTAAAGGTTCTGGTGGGTGATTGGTAGTGGCTATGTTGGGTGATTGGCAGTGGCTATGGTGGGTGAATGGTTGTGGTTACGGGATGACTTGTAGTGGTTCTGGTGTATAGCTGTTAGTGGTTGAGGGGGATGACTGTTAGTGGTTGCGATGGATGAATGTTAGTGATTCAGGTGATGACTGGTAGTGGTTCTGGTGGGTGACTGGTAGTGGTTTTGGTGAATGACTGGTAGTGGTTCTGGTGGGTGACTGGTAGTGGTTCTGGTGAATGACTGGTAGTGGTTCTGGTGGGTGACTGATAAATGTTCCTGGAGATAACTACCCTCGCCCCTGCTTATCTGGACTCGTCAGTGTACAGAGGTATCCCACAAGCCGTACTCAGTGGAGATGGCTCCTGCATCTCTCCTGGTCGTGTTAACCACACCACAACCTCCGTCAGCAAACTTCCCACCTGATATATCAGGATCCTACAAATCAGAACACCTAAATATATACCCTTCGACCTATGACTAACCTGGGTCTAGTCCATGACAGACCGCTGGGACTGTTGTAAACATCAACAAACCTTGATGAAGGCATCAGCGGGACGTTGCAAGCTCGGGTGTAGAAATACGTGTGTCTTAAGTTAAACCTGTATCATATTTGAACTATGAGGTGTTTGTTAGCCAGTCTCATCACCCACCGTTATGCTTCAGCTGGACGCCTCTTTGATGATAGCGGGTCGGGCGGCCTCTTCACACGAGGCGGTGGCCATCGGGGTCATCTGGGAGAATCGTGTTACCCTCGTCACCTCAGCCAACCAGCCAGCTGGACGAGTACCACAGATGGTTTAAGGAAATGAGATGCATCCTACTCCACGCCTGCAGGCCTCCTGCCCGATAAGCTAGCCTCACGAGCGCGAGTAAAGTTGAAGGGTTGTTGTTAACTAGGCAGCTTCCCCAACCAAGAACGTCCTGGTAGCTCCAGTAAGAACTCTCCTGACTTTTTTTTTTTTTGCTGTCGTCCTGGAATCATCAGTGAAGGACTCGTCTCATTCTTACTGACATCCTCCCTCTTACCTCGAAACTCTTCCAAACTCCAGTAAGAATGGAAGGACATTAGTGACTCTTGCTGGCATCCTTCTCAACCAAGAGGTTCCATAGACTACACAACAAGGATGGAGGGAGGATCACGACTCTCCTTACTGGGAGCCTGCCCAGCGTACAAGTCAAGTAGACTCCAGGATGAACTTTTTCTTAGCTGATTCAGACTTTCTTCAGTAGCATCCAACCGATCTTGAAATTCACTCCTTTCCAGGAATATTAAGAATTACCAGAAAAAAAACATTGAAGTAATTCGAGTTCATTTTCATTCCCTCGTAATCCCGTCATTAAGAAGAGCCGAAAAGGTCAAGATATTTACTATGATATTTACAACAATCTCGTCTGTTGTTTACCACGTCTACAACTGTGTATTTACATGATACACTTGCAGACAAGATATTTGGCTAAAAGAAAGCGACGCTTGTAAACATCTTTTGATCCGGGTAAGGTTTGCAACATGCAACAGGATGACGTAAATGATAGACTCGGGCAGAGTTTGCAACATGACGTAAATGATAGACACGGGCAGAGTCTCCAGCATGCTACAAGATGACGTAAATGATAGACACGGGCAGATAGGAGGAGGCATCCAGTACCATAGGTAAATTCTTTCGTTAATTTCCAGTTACCTAGGTTGGAGTAAGTGAATGCAGCAGCTTCGTAGCTTGTTTACATGCATCCTCTCCTCACGCTAAGTGTGGCATTATAGCCCCCCTCCCCCTCTAAATATAGTTCCCAACCTTGGATATATATCTCACGCGTGTGTTTCTTTCCGGCCCTAATTAATAAGACTGTCCACTCCAGAGGAGTCCTTCATTTCCCTGCTACTGATTTAGCGCAGTCTTGAAGCTGCAGAAGGCCTGTAAAAGGGGTCCTTGATTTGTATGATTAAGAATTTTGTACAGGTGTTACCAGAGTTTGCCTGCATGTGGTTAAACCGCGAGTGAACACTCCCCTTCTTCGAGGTTGCATCATCGCCAAAAGATGGAAAGTTCAACCTGTACCCAGTAGGTAGTTGGAGTGAGTCGAGAGGGATCTTTTTGGCAGACGATGAGAGACTGGCGGAGGGTGACCTAGCATACCCCTGTAGTGTGGTGGACAGGGAGGAAACCTAGGTAAGTCTGGGAAGAATATGAGTTGGGTTCAGATTCCTGGAATTCAAATGTCTCGACTCGACGAAGAATGCAGAGACGATAACTGAAGGATTGGATAATGATTCTGATGTGTTCCTTCCAGCTGAGTTTGGTGTACGAAGTGGCATTGAAGAGCTTGCAGGTCTGGACGACCTAGATGGGGACGGGTCGTAAGGAGAGCGTAATGGGTAGCAGCACAGGGTTGGTCGCAAGGTTGACGTACATGATTACGATCTTGCGAGTGGTTGCTGGTTGTTGGTCCTGGTTCGACTTTGGAGGGCGTTGATGAAAGGTGTTTTGGGAGGGCGTGGCGTCGGGGAGAAGTGTTGTATGTGGTTAGAATTTGTGTGTTATGGGTAAATTGATTTTACGCTCGTGTTGCCCCGTCTCTCAGACACACACACACACACACACACACACACACACACACTTTACTTAAAATGAAGGATACATTTCTGCATGACATTGTGTCTTAGCCGTACCGAGAACGAATCAGAAGATTTGACTGAAAACTCACGAAAAAATTACTTGAAGAATAACTCTCTTCTTATAGTTATAATTTATAAACCTCGCCACAAGACCACGCACTGAAATAGATCAGGAAAAAATCCGTAGAAAAAAAAAGTTATTGATCGTGGAGAGAGAGAGAAAATAAAGTAAGCCATCGATCAGGTCGTAAATGTTCGCCAGTTGGTGTTTACATTCCAGTGTAAGGCTTGAATAATGACGTCGGCTGGTGAGGTGAGGCTTGGAGCCACCCAACCCTCAGGTCATCACTCACACGTTGGCTCACGTCTGCAGCAGTTCACTGGGTCTGTTGAGTGTTTGGGTACACTTGTGTACATCTGTGCCGGTGGGTATATATATATATATATATATATATATATATATATATATATATATATATATATATATATATACGCAGAGAATACACAAATAGCAAGTGTATATAAGATGGAAGTAAAACCACAAGGAAAAGGAAAACAGGAAGTATTAAGCACTTTCGTGTATTACATTGTCAAGACTGAGTACAGAAAAAGAGAACTAGAATGATACACCAACCTCCACTGTGCGGGAGCAGGCAAATGAGCCAGGTAATGCAATTAAGACGACCTCACCTCCCTGAAGATACAAACTCAGGTTGACCTATGTTCTGGAAAACATATCTACATTTTTTTTCACTTATAAAGTTATCTGATTATGTAACTTAAGTTCTGATTCTAAGTGATATCTATAAAGTTATCTGATTATGTAACTTAAGTTCTGATTCTAAGTGATATCTATAAAGTTATCTGATTATGTAACTTAAGTTCTGATTCTAAGTGATATCTACAAAGTTATCTGATTTTCTAACTTAAGTTCTGATTCTGAGTGATATCTCTACTATGTTGGTTAAGAGACGATTCAACGTAATATCAGTTATTGAGTTATTGTATGTGACAACATTAGCATTGCTCCAGTCAGTTTGACGATCAAAATCTCTTCAGGAGAACAAATATTACATTAGATTCTTGACCATAACCAACATTGTTCCTATGTTGTTTTAGCCATAACGCTAAGAAACTTACCAGTTTGAATATTGTAAAAGTGATCGCAATCTGTACAGGGGACATTGTACACACAAGCCTCATGAGCAATTATGGAATATCTGATAAGACTTTACCTGAGTGTTATGCTGTTGCTGAAGACTGCATTAATATCAAAAGTTTTAACAAGACAGGAACATTAAACAACTTCTCATAACTGGGTAATACCAACGAGTTTTTGTTTACAAGTAGTTCTTTAGGTTGGACATTGTTAAAACTTTCTCGCAAGATTGTACGCTGAGACAAGGAAATGTTCAGTTCACTGTTCATGAACTCTGGACTACGTACGTGAAGTGTTGTTAGAAACACAGATCGCTGCACTTGACTGTCCATCATCGATAACATCATCAAAATAAAGATTAAAACACGAACTTTTTTTTTAGAAACACGAACTTTTTTTTTTAAATTACGTATCAGAGGCGAGAGAGGCCTTAATGAGAAATATATTCATTTACAGTTCATAAAGGTGAGGATGTTGTACTTAAAAAAAAGAGGAAGACCTTCATGAACAACGAAATGTACTCGAAGAACAATAATAACAAAATAATAATAATCACGACAAAGACACAATAAACATTGATATGATACAAAGACATTAACATGGTAAAAAGAAATTTTAATACAAGACCATTTGTGGAACTACCATTGAAATTGTTTAATAAAAAAAGAACAATAAATAATGAAGCAAGAGATACATTGGCAGTAACCCCAAAATCCCTAAACACCCACAACAAAAGCCAAATTCAGATGGAACAAATATTATGAAATAGAAGAAATACATACACTCAGCTACGGAAAAGACCCGTAAGAAACATACGTTCAAGAGGGAACAACAAACACATCAACAGATCAAGATGTAACACACCATCTAGGTGGCAAAACAAGAGAAAATACATATTGTTCTTGTGTTGTCAGATTCCCAGCGTGGGAAGGAAGGAAGGGAGAGGGAGGTACCCTGTTTTTATGACTGATCAATATCTCGTGAACCAAAGGCGGGAATCACCAGGCTTTTAAAAACACGTGTGTAATATCCAGTTCTCTCCGCTCTTTCTGTCTCGTTTTCCCTCCCTCCCTCCCGCACATGCCTGCTCACGGGCCAGGCTTGATCACACTTAACCCGTTGTCAGGTGGGTCTTGCTCACGACGCAACCCCACGTGGGCGCCTCATTACTCAATTTAGCATCTTGACACGGTCCCGGGATGTTGTGGCCACCATGATTCTTCCCCCGAGATGTGCCGGAAGCCTCATTCACCCAGGAACTGCGGGAGGAGCACGATGACTTTCTCAGTGCTGTACGATGGCGTTATTCACGCGCGCTTTCTCGCGAAATGCTCGATAACTTTCTCAAACGTACGAAAGTCTCCTTAACTCGAGAGCTGTAAGCACAATAATTCTCTCAGATGTACGAAAGCCTCATTCCCTCTGGACTTACAAAGGAACACTATGATTCTCCCGTTTGTACGGAATGTGTTTTATACACTCGAGAGCTGGAAAAAGAGAAAAAGCTAGAAGTCTGGGTACAATACAATTATTCATCCTGGAGTTGCCGGAAGACGTGTAACTCTTTGCAAACAGCTTCATTCTCACCCAAGAAGTGCCAGGAACAGTCTCCCGGATGAGCTATATTACCATAATTTACCTGAGAGTTACCACAAGCATGATAACTTCCTTAGGCGCATGATTATAATCCTTTATACACCTCAAGAACTTACTAATATACCCGATAGCGTTATCATCCATGCAAGAGCTGCCGGGAGCACAACAACTTTTTTCCTCCCGATGTACGAAAGAGTTATTAACCTCAGAGATGCCAGAGGCATGAATATTATCGTATAAGTTTGATAGCGTCTTTGTTTACGCATGAGCTACCAAGGCCACGATAGTTTTCCTTGCATGTACGATAGGGAGCATTCACCTATGGTCTGCCAGACCACGATAACTTCCTCAGGTGCACAATAGCAATGTTCTGTCGGGTATTGGACTACAGGTTCTTAAAAGCTCTGCAGTGATCTGTTGAAGACTGTAACTGGTTGATGAAAATACCCACGTAAACGTTGCCATGTTTTCCGTTGTTAAACGACGAAGGCGACCCACTTGTTTCAAAAGTCCTGCGTCAGAGAACTGGTAAATGTAGTATAAAAAGCCAAGGCGTACGGTAGTTCACACAGCGAATAGTTCAATTAATAGCCTGTTCAGATATGAAACAATAGATCCAGAAATTACGAAAGATAAAGAGAAAGTGACAGTCTTAAAGGCACAGGATGATTATATGATATGATACGGTATTAAGTCATGGACAACAAGTTGCCCAAGATGTACGTTAATTTGTAGGAGCAGATTAGACTTACAGAGTCCTCACCGTCATGCGGATTGTGTTGGAAACCTCTGCCAATTGTCTCTGAATCCCTTCAGTAAACCTCTTAAAGAAGCTGCGATTCCTTTGCGTCCGCCATGATGCGACACAGCGCCAAGGCATTTAGTAAGTTAATGAAGATAGAAAAGGAAAGAAAAATATATATATCATCGTCATGAAAGTAAACAAAGAGACTTGATAGCAAAACTGTGAGAAAGATGATGATGTGACAGGTCTTTTGAGATGATGATGGAGGCGTAGGTCACATATAAGCTTCAAATGACGGAAGACCTTACAATAGCCAAGTGGTGGAGGGGAGAGAGTAGAGACAGTGTGAGAACTACGTGGAAGTTGATTATAAGAAATATATACATTCTATGATGATATATATATATATATATATATATATATATATATATATATATATATATATATATATATATATATATATATATATATATATATATATATATATATATATCTATATATATATATATATATATATATATATATATATATATATATATATATATATATATATATATATATATATATATATATGCTTTTGCTTTTTAAAACATTTATGAATATTTATATATGATTAGTAGATTTTACAAATGAGAGACATAGAAGTCGAGAGAGAGAGAGAGAGAGAGAGAGAGAGAGAGAGAGAGAGAGAGAGAGAGAGAGAGAGAGAGAGAGAGAGAGAGAGAGAGAGAGAACACGTAGTAGATCAGAAGAAAAGCACCTCGGGGTAAATCATGATTCATCAGCAAAGCGAGTGATAGATATTATATATGTACGTGCAAATACCAAAGGGGAGCAGAACTCCTCGGTGGGGGGGCAATAGTTACGGGGCGGTAGAGAGCCATAACAGAACCGAGGAACCTGATTATTTGGGGCAACACAAGGGAGAACAACACTCCACTCAGCCGATGCTAAACACACACTCATCACGAAGTCACGTATAAACATGTAGCCAGCGAGCGCCTTCCTGTTAGTCACTTCCGTGGGCGTGTCTGGCCGCGGGTCCAGGAAGAGGTAAAGGGGGTTTGCTGAAGGAGGAGGGGAGATGGTAGGGGTGGGTAGGTTAAAGGGTTGGGGAGGATACAGAACCCTGGGTGGTGGGGAGTAAGGGTGGGTAGGTTAAAGGGGGAGGAATACAGAGCCATAGGTGTAATGTGTTGTCCTGAGAGAAATTGTCTCACTTGTTGCCGGGAAATGTCAAGCGAACCTTCAGTGAACAGACGGTCATGTCCACTTGGCGTTTAGTGATCATGGGTGTGTGCTGTCCCAGGAGGGAGGGTGTTGCATGGGGGACGTGCTATCTCAGGAGGGAGGGTGTTGCATGGGGGACGTGCTATCTCAGGAGGGAGGAGGGTGTTGTATGGGGGACGTGCTATCTCAGGAGGGAGGGTGTTGTATGGGGGACGTGCTGTCTCAGGAGGGAGAGTGTTGCATGGGGGACGTGCTATCTCAGGAGGGAGGGTGTTGCATGGGGGACGTGCTGTCTCACGAGGGAGGGTGTTGCATGGGGGACGTGCTGTCTCAGGAGGGAGAGTGTTGCATGGGGGACGTGCTATCTCAGGAGGGAGAGTGTTGCATGGGGGACGTGCTATCTCAGGAGGGAGAGTGTTGTATGGGGGACGTGCTATCTCAGGAGGGAGAGTGTTGCATGGGGGACGTGCTATCTCAGGAGGGAGGGTGTTGTATGGGGGACGTGCTATCTCAGGAGGGAGGATGTTGTATGGGGGACGTGCTATCTCAGGAGGGAGGGTGTTGCATGGGGGACGTGCTGTCCCAGGAGGGAGGGTGTTGCATGGGGGACGTGCTATCTCAGGAGGGAGGGTGTTGCATGGGGGGATTGCTGTCTCACGAGGGAGGGTGTTGCATGGGGGACGTGCTATCTCAGGAGGGAGAGTGTTGCATAGGGGACGTGCTATCTCAGGAGGGAGGGTGTTGCATGGGGGACGTGCTATCTCAGGAGGGAGGGTGTTGTATGGGGGACGTGCTATCTCAGGAGGGAGGGTGTTGTATGGGGGACGTGCTATCTCAGGAGGGAGGGTGTTGTATGGGGGACGTGCTGTCTCAGGAGGGAGGGTGTTGCATTGGGGGACGTGCTATCTCAGGAGGGAGGGTGTTGTATGGGGGACGTGCTATCTCAGGAGGGAGGGTGTTGCATGGGGGACGTGCTGCCTCACGAGGGAGGGTGTTGCATGGGGGACGTGCTATCTCAGGAGGGAGCGTGTTGCATGGGGGACGTGCTATCTCAGGAGGGAGGGTGTTGCATGGGGGACGTACTATCTCAGGAGGGAGAGTGTTGCATGGGGGACGTGCTATCTCAGGAGGGAGGGTGTTGCATTGGGGACGTGCTATCTCAGGAGGGAGGGTGTTGCATGGGGGACGTGCTATCTCAGGAGGGAGAGTGTTGCATGGGGGACGTGCTATCTCAGGAGGGAGGGTGTTGCATGGGGGACGTGCTATCTCAGGAGGGAGAGTGTTGCATGGGGGACGTGCTATCTCAGGAGGGAGGGTGTTGCATTGGGGACGTGCTATCTCAGGAGGGAGGGTGTTACACGGATGCCTCCTACACACACACACACACACACACACACACACACACACACACACACACACTCGGCCCGTCCCCTGTAGTTTAGTGGTTAGCGTTACAGACCATGAGTCAGCACGGGCTACCATTCTACCAACACAGATAAGATTCACATCAGATTACCACAACATGTGAAAACATAACCTGAAATTCTCCCCCTGAGCACCACGTAATACACTCGAACCCTCCTCCATCGGAGGTGTTCGTCACCGCAAACCACATCACATTACCTGGTAAGTGAGGGACATCTCCCGTCTGCATCCTGTGTGAGACTCCAGGCTTCCCTCCTCCTCAGGGAGCCGCCTCACCGGTGGTGAGGGAGAGGAGGTTGTCCCTCTTCGAAGAGTCAGGCGGGTCGTAGTCATACGTTATATACTCTGAACAGTTCGACTCAGGTTTCAGTCTGTATAGGCGGAAGTGTCATTGTCCCGTTTTCGCCGCCACGAGTCCTCGGCCACAGAGAAAGGATCCTGTGGGGGGGGGAGGGGTTATCGTCGGTGTTCTCTCTCTCTCTCTCTCTCTCTCTCTCTCTCTCTCTCTCTCTCTCTCTCTCTCTCTCTCTCTCTCTCCACACACACACACACACACACGTTCTCGAGTCACTGATTTACACATTATGATACTCTTACCTGCTTCATGAACACACCTGCATCTGACATGTAGAGGACGTCCCAGGCTCACCCTTCCTCAAGCCCTTACCCTACCCCAAGTGCTATCACAGATAGATAGATAGATCGATTATACATTACGGTTAGCGTTCCTGACCGGGCCGCGCAGGATCCAGCGCACAGGTTCGAATCCTGGTAGCGGCAGTCTGTCCACAGTCAATCCAGCTGTTCATCTATCCCTAGGGTTCGGTCGATAAAATGGGTACCTGGCTGTGGCTAGTCGGGCCTCAGTAGCCCGTGCTGTCTCAGCTAACACACACACACACACACACACACACACACACACACACACACACACACACACACCACGCAGGGTACACCTTCTGGGGTTTATTCTTCTCACGTCGCGACCTGCGCAGAAGCCTTCTTCAGACAAACTGAGTATGACACAAAGATACAAGTCTATATACCCCCCGCAGTAGAGTGCTCCATCCCCGGACGGCACTTCGCGTTTCTTATTCTCGGTCGGCCTCCGTGTTCCTCATGCCTCCACCGTGTTCCTATGCCTTCTGCGACCTCCATATTTGCCGCTGGTCCTGCCCAGCGTACAAAGCCCTCACGAGTGTTTATAACTTGATCTGCGCATATGTAGGCAGCGTCCACGGCTTTCCTTATTTGCTTGTTCGGACCCTCACGCACTTTATTCACCTCTTGCCACTTTGGTAGGTGTCTGTACTTTGTCTATGTGGGCAACAAATGCACTCGATATCCGTCAGTAGGAGTCCTCTCCATCCGTATATTGGACAATGCAGTGAGATTTCCTGTATCACTGCAGCGCACGACTGTAGCGACCCCAGTAACCTTCACCACCACAGCAATAACCACACACACACACACACACTCCCCAGGGAAATATTCAGGCAGCGTGGAGAGTTCTTATTGTATATCGGGGTAACCCAAGACCCTGGCACGTATACCACGCCCTGGGGCCTCCACACTCACACGCGTAAACAAACAGCTCGGAGTGTAAAGGTGGATGGAGTTCGCTTCCTCCAGGATCTGGTGGATCCCCTGCAGAGGGTCAAGGTGGCGCTGCTTGTTCGAGGTGACGGAGGAGGAGTATCACGGTGGCACTGCTCTGAGGTGACGGAGGCCAAGGTGGCACTCCCCTGATGTGACGCAGGCCAAGGTGGCACTCCCCTGATGTGACGCAGGCCAAGGTGGTGCTTTCCTGAGGTGAGGGAGGCCAAGGTGGCACTCCCCTGATGTGACGGAGGCCAAGGTGGTGCTTTCCTGAGGTGAGGGAGGTCAAGGTGGCACTCCCCTGATGTGACGCAGGCTAGGGAGACGCAACCCTGGTCACACGATGATTGCCATCAACCCACGATTTATGCTGTACATTTTTAGGGCCAAAATTTTTGGCTTCTCGTCCAAATGGATTATGCCACTGACTTGATTTCTTTGTTATGAAGGAGTCGACGGCTGCTTCTCCGGGTTTATATAATGATTAAGATAAGAAACAAGGAAATTAAAACAGGTAAAGAAAGATGAAAAAAATCTTGTACAACAGGATTGCTCTCGCGCGCGCGTGTTTGTGTATTAGGTTAGCTTAGGTTAGGTTAGGTTAGGTTAGGTTAGGTTAGGTTAGGTTAGCTTAGGTTAGGTTAGGTTAGGTTAGGTTAGCTTAGGTTAGGTTAGGTTAGGTTAGGTTAGCTTAGGTTAGGTTAGGTTAGGTTAGGTTAGGTTAGCTTAGGTTAG
>NC_092239.1:14423319-14433319 GCF_036320965.1 Panulirus ornatus
ATAATCCCTTCCAGCGAAATAGATGAGCTATTTTTCTCAAAGAAAAAAAAAAGAGATAGAGAAAGAGAGAGACTCTTTAACCCGTAATATACGAAGGTCGAAGAGAGTCTAAAGATAACTTTCTTACCGACGAACCTGACTCGAACTACCTGGTTCTTGGCTTCATGAAGTGTCCCACACATCAAGCAGACCTCAGCCAAACCCATCCATCCAGCGTGATCCTCAAACATCCCTAGTCACTGTGCCAAATAGCTCTTCTTTCTTCTGGTAGTTGTTTGTCTCAAATAACGAAATTATAAAAAACAAAGATGTAGTTAGATATGTGATAATGATAATGATGATGATGATAAATGTGATAATCATAATAATGATGATAATGATGATGATATAGTGATGATAATAGTGATGAAAATAAGAATATCTATCACTAACATCAATGATGTGATAATTCCATCATTGGAAATCACAGTAATGGAATGTATCAAACGCCTGACATTACTCGTGTAAATGTGTTCCACTTCACCCACGACACGACCAGCTGAATGACACCCCCTGTTTGGCTCCTGCCACCTCACATCTCACTCACTACGCTGACACTGTCGACCACTCCAAGAGGCACACCACATTCCCTCCTCCCCCAGCTCAGCTCACTGTCTGTGACCCCCCTGCCATTCATCAGCTCCAAACTAATTTCTACTCCCTCGTCTGCTCTTTATACATGACCTGTTCGTCGATTCTTCATCATATTCACTAATTGTGTATATCCAGTGACCTCATGTACTAGGAGAGAATGAGTTCCAAACATGTTTGCAAAATGGAAGGTAAACACTGGGTTCTATAGTTTAATTGATGGTATCACAGAGCAGCCAGGCCCTAGGGCTGTTGTGTGCTCTGACCGTCCACAGCAGGGGTAAGAAGGCAACAATAAACTCCTCGCTCTTGCTGCTGAAAATAGCGATACAAGATTAAGTCCTTCGTCTGGAAATGTAACTCCTTGAGTATGACGGTACGATCCTTGAGTATGACGGTACGATCCTTAAGTATAACGGTACGATCTTGGAGTATGACGGTACGATCCTTGAATATGACGGTACGATCCTTGAGTTTGACTGTACGATCCTTGAGTATGACTGTACGATCCTTGAGTATGACGGTACGATCCTTGAGTTTGATGGTACGATCCTTGAGTATGACGGTACGATCCTTGAGTATGACGGTACGATCCTTGAGTATGACTGTACGATCCTTGAGTATGACGGTACGATCCTTGAGTATGACGGTACGATCCTTGAGTATGACGGTACGATCCTTGAGTATGACGGTACGATCCTTGAGTATGACGGTACGATCCTTGAATATGACGGTACGATCCTTGAGTATGACGGTACGATCCTTGAGTATGACGGTACGATCCTTGAGTATGACTGTACGATCCTTGAGTATGACGGTACGATCCTTGAGTATGACGGTACGATCCTTGAGTATGACGGTACGATCCTTGAGTATGACGGTACGATCCTTGAGTATGACGGTACGATCCTTGAGTATGACTGTACGATCCTTGAGTATGACGGTACGATCCTTGAGTATGACGGTACGATCCTTGAGTATGACGGTACGATCCTTGAGTATGACGGTACGATCCTTGAGTATGACGGTACGATCCTTGAATATGACGGTACGATCCTTGAGTATGACGGTACGATCCTTGAGTATGACGGTACGATCCTTGAGTATGACGGTACGATCCTTGGAGTATGACGATACGATCCTTGGAGTATGACGGTACGATCCTTGAGTATGACGGTACGATCCTTGAGTATGACGGTACGATCTTGGAGTATGACGGTGCGATCCTTGAGTATGACGATACGATCCTTGAGTATGACGGTACGATCCTTGAGTATGACGGTACGATCCTTGGGGTATGACGGTACGATCCTTGGAGTATAAACGGTACGATCCTTGAGTATGACGGTACGATCCTTGGAGTATGACGGTACGATCCTTGGAGTATGACGGTACAATCCTTGAGTATGACGGTACGATCCTTGGGGTATGACGGTACGATCCTTGGAGTATAAACGGTACGATCCTTGAGTATGACGGTACGATCCTTGGAGTATGACGATACGATCCTTGGAGTATGACGGTACGATCCTTGAGTATGACAGTACGATCTTGGAGTATGACGGTACGATCCTTGAGCATGACGATACGATCCTTGAGTATGACGGTACGATCCTTGAGTATGACGGTACGATCCTTGAGTATGACGGTACGATCCTTAAGTATGACGGTACGATCCTTGAGTTTGACTGTACGATCCTTGAGTATGACGGTACGATCCTTGAGTATGACGGTACGATCCTTGAGTATGACAGTACGATCCTTGAGTATGACGGTACGATCCTTAAGTATGACGGTACGATCCTTGAGTTTGACTGTACGATCCTTGAGTATGACGGTACGATCCTTGAGTATGACGGTACGATCCTTGAGTATGACGGGACGATCCTTAAGTATGACGATACGATCCTTAAGTATGACGATACGATCCTTGAGTATGACGGTACGATCCTTGAGTATGACGGTACGATCCTTGAGTATGACGGTACGATCCTTGAGTATGACGGTACGATCCTTGAGTATGACGGTACGATCCTTGGGGTATGACGGTACGATCCTTGGAGTATAAACGGTACGATCCTTGGAGTATGACGGTACGATCCTTGGAGTATTACGGTACGATCCTTGGAGTATGACGGTACAATCCTTGAATATGACGATACGATCCTTGGAGTATGACGGTGCGATCCTCGGAGTATGACAGTACGATCCTTGGAGTATGACGGCACTACACCTGAGCACGACGGTGAGACCCGTGAATTCAACGACCTTTGACCTGACCCTTAAAAGACTCAAAGTCAAAGAGCAGGCCATCAGACTCAAAGGCCGTACCGTCGCGCTCGTGGGTCGTACCGTCGTCCACACAGCACTTGATAACCAACCTTCGACTGTTGAGAGCCTTAAAATCAAGCCCAACAAAACACACATTGGCCACATTCAGATCAAGGTAGCCCATCTTAAAAACATGTTTGTTGCCAACTGACTCTCCACACATTCCCTGAGTGTAGAAAAACCCCCAGCAGCAGCAGCAGCCGAGGCGTGTGCTGAAGAATGCTGTTCGCTTGCTCGCTCGATTGCTTATTGCTGTCCTGCCTGATCACGGTGAGTAAAGCGCTCACCACCTGCTGCCTCTCCGCTAGAACTTAAAGAACCTGCCTGATCACGGTGAGTAAAGCGCTCACCACCTGCTGCCTCTCCGCTAGAACTTAAAGAATATGTGAGAGAAACGCAGGTCTTGTATCTGTATCGTCTTACTGAGTCAAGGATATATATATGTGTATTACCACATCTTCAGAAGACTAGTTGTAGAGTTTACTCTCTGACGAGTCTTCTGAAGATGTGGTAATACACGAAAGAGTCCAGCCAGGACTCTCGTGTTTCCTCTTCCTAGTGGTATTTCTGTATTTACGAAGTCTCGTGTTTATTGTGACTATACACTCACTCACACACACACACACACACACACACACACACACACACACACACCACACACACACACACACACACACACACACACACATATATATATATATGTATATATATATATATATATATATATATATATATATATATATATATATATATATATAGAGAGAGAGAGAGAGAGAGAGAGAGAGAGAGAGAGAGAGAGAGAGAGAGAGAGAGAGAGAGAGAGACGTAGAGCTGGTAGTGAACAATCATTTCATCCAACCTGCCCAAAGCGAATACAACAGAACTACAAACCACACAAAACAGAACACTTGGAACTTAGTAACTGCAGACATTTTAACACTTGCACGACGAGAAAACATCCTTTCAAAACACTCCCACCTCAACATGCTTTCTCGACACTCTATTCTTTGCAAGAGCACCAAACACTTCACATGCAGACTACTATATACCCAACCACTAACCACCAGGCAAATGAAACAACCATCCCCTGTTTCATATTCCAATAATCTATACCGGCAGATCATCCCTTCCCCCCTTCATCCTCCCACCCCAAAAAAGACAACAGTGACAGAACACACTCACTCCAAAATCTGCCTACAAACGCTATGTAACCATCTCCGTAACCCATTCTTAAACACGGTCCCACTCGACATACATCCCCCATCTGAAACTAGACTTCCCAGACATGTTCAGGTTACACTTTCTCGTTTGTGTGCTGCACACGACCCATGTCTCCCACACAATAATCACCGTTTTAGCCTATCTCAAGACCCGTTACGTCCAAGATGCAACTTCCACTAAGGTACGGGATATTCGCCACTTAATTACCCTGTACTCACCCCACAAAGACATGCACGCCATTTTATGACCTTTGATCTCGCTCGTTGACCGTGACGAACTGCCTCAAGCGCTGCGGGAACCTCATCGAAGACATACATAGGAACGCAGGAGGGTAATGTATATATATGTTTGTGTGTGTGTGTGTGTGTACGTTCTTACCTACAAACACGAGAGTGCGCAGTATATGTTACAAGGCCAGAGACTAACTGAGTGCATCACCGGAACTAATCCACAAAAATGTTCCACGTCACAGAGTAGGTAGCTAAAGCCACGGGGGTAACCCACGCTGCCGCCACCTCCCATCACAAAGCGTAACTTGAGGAGTCAGACACATTCTAACTGGTCGGACATAAAAGTTATTTCATCGATCTTTTATCTTAAAGAAAAAGGGGAAGTTGATCACCGGATATGATGAACGAGTTACAGAGGGTGTAAGAGAGTGGGAAGGTAGGTGGGGGTTAGGGGGGGTAATGTTATATAACATAATAGTCGTCGACGTAGTATGGGGAGACTTGGCAGGCCAACTTGCCCCTACCAAAAGGTTAATGCGTCTTTACCTTCACCCAATGGCATAGCCTGAACACCGTCCGGACCTAAAGCAAAGGTCAGCATCATCATGACAAGAGAGGAAAAAAAATCATATACGAACTGGTGCCAGAGGTAAACAACCAAGGTGTTGGAAGGAAAACCTCACTTTTTACCCAATGTTGTCATCCATAGTTCCCCACGACCCCAGCAGATGGCTGCGCGATGGGTGGGCGAGGGTGAAGAGTTGCATGTTTACAAACAAAGGCTTGGGTGAGACTGCGCTGGCTAAATCTAGCTGGAGTTATCAGTAGAGTTATTGGACAAACGTACTGACTGTTTATACTAAGACCCGGAATGGAGTATTGTTAATACAGATGCACTGTTATGTGGTATTATAATATATATCCGATGATTTTTTGGGGTGATCTTTTAGAGATCCCGTAAGTGAGTTAAGTAGATGTGTGTTTATCACTCGGAGCGGCGCAGCACCTTTTGCTGCAGCCATCTTCCGTAACTTCAGGTTAAGGTAAGCAAAATGTTTGTGTAACCGGCCCTACCCAATATCAATAAAAGCTTACTAACTTTGATGTCAAAATTGATCTCCGGAAATGACCTAACCAAGCCTACAGTAAAGTGATACAGTTGAAGTTGACTGAACTACCAAATGTGTGTGTGTGTGTGTGTGTGTGTGATTTGCTCATTTACGTATAAAAGAACACATTGCTGAAAACTTATCTACTAGGAGTATTCTCATCCCTTCGGCCTTCCTTATAAGGCGTCCTGTATTCCTCTGTTCCCGGGGTAAGTCTGGGCAGGTGGCTGGGTCCTTCTTTGCCTCTCTGCTCGCTGGTGGGCGCCGTGCATCACATTGCTGCCCCCCCACACTATTTGTCGCCTCCGCTTCCCGTAGCGTCGCCACCCCGTCACCAACTCGCGGGAGACTTATGAGTTCGAGGCACGCCCAACGCTGCAGCCAGATTCAGGAGAGAGAGAGAGAGAGAGAGAGAGAGAGAGAGAGAGAGAGAGAGAGAGAGAGAGAGAGAGAGAGAGAGAGAGAGAGCTGGTGACTTGAAGAATGTCGTTTCGGATTATTTTACTGAACAAGTTATTTGCTGTCTTATTCCCAGGATCTTTTAAGACCGTTTGTGTGTTCTACAGCCCACTGTAAACTGGGCAGTGGAATTCCTTATATCTTGAGATTCATTCCTCTTGTGTTTACTGGAGGTGGTTCTCTCTTTCATGCAGCTCGACCTGACTTTACCCTACTATACTGGGCACTGAAGTCCATTTTCTTTATTGCTGAAGTTTTGTTTACTTTATTGTCTATTTGAATCACTTATTCGTTTCGTACCAAGTGGGACACTGTGTGTGTGTGTGTGTGTGTGTGTGTGTGTGTGTGTGTGTGTTTAATGTTCACTGAATTTCTGGTTCCGTTAGTTACAGTTCTCTAACTGGTCCTGTAATGTCCATTAGAACTGTGTATCACCTCGCAGTCCACTAAGGTTCTGTATCTTAATCTCGTCCACTAAGGCTACATTCATAAACTGTATTCTGCATTCTGTGTACTACATTTTGTATTACTGTATCCTCACAATGTCCGCGGAAACACGATTTTTTTTTAATGAGTTTTCGAGACGTGTGTCCAGCACCTTCCCGTCCAGCAGACACCAGCATAACTCCACACTCCAGCAGAACAGTATATCCTTCCAGTGCCACCTGGAAACACCTCGTGTATATCACTTGTTCACTCTACACAAAGAACCTCGTATGATATCAATCTTTTCGTTCACCACCAACTCGGAGATTCCTCACTCACAACTCATTACACCCAGTGAACTTCCATCTCCTGCTCTCTCTCTCTCTCTCTCTCTCTCTCTCTCTCTCTCTCTCTCTCTCTCTCTCTCTCTCTCTCTCTCTCTCTCTCTCTCTCTCTCTCTGACCTCGCATCAAAGCAGTACCCACGTGAAAGGCAGGACCGCCCGTCATCAGAGGCATTAAACCCGCTCTGTCGAAGTCATTGTGAGACGTGTACTGCATGAACTCCTGCTGCACTTCTCTCTCTCTCTCCCTCCCTCCCTCCCTCTCCCAGCGGCACTTTACACCTTGGCTCACTCGGCTGTGTACAGAGCGTGTCATTCCCTTGGTAACTCATGGGCCAGAGAGAGGAGGGGAAAAAAGGGGGAGGGGGGAGGAATTGAATCTTGGACCACTTTCCACCACTCCTCCTCTTCTTACCTTCGCCATAAGAGAATAGTTTAGTCTGGGAAGAGTTTTAACTCCTTTTTTTTAGGCTATCCTAATCAATCCAGCCCCTGTCAATCGTGAAGCAGTTGTTATATATGACGAGTCGTCAGTCTCGAGACTTGCCAGTACATGGGTGATTTCATAATGGGGAAAAGGGAAAAAGATTCACTGTTTCATTAACAGATGCACTGTTTTACTAACTAGTTCATTTACTGTTCATTCTCTCTAGATTATACTGGCTGGTACGCTGATGGCTTCAATAGCTTATGCACTAACTGATTCACTGTGCAGTTCATCAACGTTTGCATCACTGTAAACGTTTATAAACTTTGTCTTAATCGTTTGTAAACATTATATATATATATATATATATATATATATATATATATATATATATATATATATATATATATATATATATATATATATATTTCTTTTTCGTACTATTCGCCATTTCCCGCGATAGCGAGGTAGCGTTAAGAACAGAGGACTGGGCCTTCGAGGGAATATCCTCACCTGCCCCCCTTCTCTGTTCCTTCTTTTGGAAAATTGAAAAAAGACGAGAGGGGAGGATTTCCAGCCACCCGCTCCCTCCCCTTTTAGTCGCCTTCTACGACACGCAGGGTTACAACTTAAGTGAAGAGTCATCTTTGACGAGGCTGTATCGTTGGAAGTCCTATATCGTCAAAAGAATTTCTCATTCCAGAGAGTCTGTATTTCCCTACTACTGGCAGGAGCGCAGATTTGGGTTGCAGGAACCTTCAGAAAGGTCATGGGTAACACAGAACCCATAATGATTGGTCCTGGGGTCATTATGAAGGTATAGAATGACATAAAACGTTTATGGACATGAAGTACAATCCACTTGCACCAACGCCTTATGAAAGCACAGACATTAATGAACTCATTGATATGCATAGCCAGTTACCCATACATCTCCATAGGTCACCACCGACCAACAAAGTAACATACGCAAGAATTAAATAGTCCGCAGTATGCCAGAAAGATCAAAGCCCACTGGCATTTTTTTTCTTTCTTTCTTTCTTAAAATGGCTTGTCTTCTCTTTACGACTGCTTGACTCTAGGGGGGTTTGCGTGGCAACAGGCTCTCTCTCTCTCTCTCTCTCTCTCTCTCTCTCTCTCTCTCTCTCTCTCTCTCTCTCTCTCTCTCTCGTCTTCCAAAGACGTGGACTATTTTTGGCCCTATCGGACGAAGGTGTTGGGCGGCTGCGCCTGTCGGTGTGGTAGTCGTCTTCACCCCACGTTCCCGCGCTGCTCCTCCTTCTGCTGCGCCTGCGGCGAGAGTGGTTGGCGATTATGAATAGTGATATTGATGTTGATGATGATGATAAATGATTATGATGATGATTATGATAAATGTAGACGTCGTTGACCAACTGCCTCCTCCTCCTCGTCCTCCTCCTCCTGCTCCTGCTCCTCCTCCTCGTCCTCCTCCTCCTCCTCCTCGTCCTCCTCCTCGTCCTCCTCGTCCTCCTCCTCCTCCTCCTCCTCCTCCTCCTCCTCCTCCTCCTGCTGTAGTTGATACCGACACTGATATTTCTGCTGTCACAGGACGGGTGTGGCTGCCGCTGACGATGTGCTGTTGTGTTGTCTGAGTGTCCAAAGACATCGCCTGCGGCTGCGAGGAGTCACCTTCATCTGTGTCTCGTGTCTTCCTACTCTTCCAGGTGTCTCCCGCGACCTACCTGGCCTTCAGGCGAGACACACACACACACACACACACACACACACACACACACACACACACGGGCGCGCATCAAGGTGATAAGACCCCCGATTTCTCCGGCCTGCTGGAAACCTGATACTCCCAGGGCCAAACCTAAGCCAAAGGTTAACCAAACAGGTAGGATGGAACTGATGATCGTCTGCTCTGCCTCTCTCCTCGTCAAGTTTCTTTCTTATTATCATTATCGGTCTTTCTTCGTCTTATTCCCCCTCCTCCTTCTCCACCTCCTCCTCTCCTCTTTCTTCTTCTTCTTCTTCTTCTTCTTCTTCTTCTTATAATTATTATTATTATTATTATTATTATTATTATTATTATTATTATTATTATTATCATTATTATTATTATTGTTATTATTATTATTATTATTATTATTATTATTATTATTATTATTTGAGGGAGTGCCCTCGCCTGGCCCAGTTCTCTGTTCCTTCTTTTGGAAAATTAAAAAAAAAATATATATATATATATATATATATATATATATATATATATATATATATATATATATATATATATATATATGTATATATTTATATTTATATGTATTATACTTTGTCGCTGTCTCCTGTGTTAGCGAGGTGGTGCGGGGAAACAGACGAAAGAGTGGCCCAACCCACCCACATACACCTGTATATACATATACGTATATACACATGTACATATTTCATACTGTCTGCCCTTATTCATTCCCGTTGTCACCCTGCCACACATGAAATAACAACTAGATTTCTGTTTCCCGAGTCAGCGAGGTGGTGCCAGGAAACAGATGAAGAAAGAGTGGCCCATCCCCTCATATATTTATATTTTTTATATATATCATACTTAACCGCCGTCTCCTGCGTTAGCGAGGTAGCACAGGGAAACAGACGAGGAATGGCCCAACCCACCCACATACACATGTATATACATAAACCCCCACACACGCACATATACATACTTATACATTTCAACATATACATACACAGACATATACATTTATACACAGGTACATATCCATACTTGCTGCCTTCGTCCATTCCCATTGCCACCCCGCCACACATGAAATAGCATTTGGGCCATTCTTCATGTTTCCTGGCACTA
>NC_092239.1:14435819-14443319 GCF_036320965.1 Panulirus ornatus
TTACAGCCACGGACGGATGGAGGGGAGGCACGTAGGGATCTCGCGTCGTATGTTTACGATGGTGGTTTACGTCTGCTTCTCTGCCTGCCTGCCTGCCTCCTGTTTCCAACACCCGTGTTGGTTGCTATCTGGTGGAAGGCGTTGGCTGGTAGCATCACACACACACACACACACACACACACACACACAGCTGATACTATGGGTTTCGCTTTATAACTATAACATATTGAGTATGATAGCACGATCCTTGAGTATGATAGCACGATCCTTGAGCATGATTGTATGATCCCTGAGCCATGATGGTACGTAGATCTTTAAGCATAAATGGCTCAGCCTATAACCTCTAGGGTCTCATTCGCCAGATGGTCTTTTAGACGACTATTCAAGCCTTATATACTAGTGGTTTTCATCTGGTTGGCCATAGCCCGCCAGATGGCCATGGTGAATTTCCTGGGCTGATCACTGGGGTTATCACAGGTCCAATGATCACATCTGAAGTGTCCAAAACACAGTATTTGATGATTCGTACTGTATACTTGTCTGTTGCTAGACTGTTACCTGTACTGAAAGAGATGTTAAGATATATTTTGTCCTATCAAGCCTGGACTAAAATGTACGCATCTAACTAGTCACCGAATTAAGTGGGACACAATTTGATGAGATATGTTGGGCCATCACCAAGGTTGAGGGACCAATGTGTCATACGTTAAGATCATGCGATAAATCATTGGTTGTTTGGGCTTTAGATCTATCAACTGCCAGGGCAGTAAAGGCCGTTAGCATCAAGCTACTGCATCCATCAACCGAAAAATATTGAACACCTTCTTAAAGTGTTGAGGATGAACACCTACTTAAAGTGTTGAGGATGAACACCTTAAAGTGTTGAGGATGAACACCTTCTTAAAGTGTTGAGGATGAACACCTACTTAAAGTGTTGAGGATGAACACCTTAAAGTGTTGAGGATGAACACCTTCTTAAAGTGTTGAGGATGAACACCTACTTAAAGTGTTGAGGATGAACACCTTAAAGTGTTGAGGATGAACACCTTCTTAAAGTGTTGAGGATGAACACCTTCTTAAAGTGTTGAGGGTGAACACTTTCTTAAAGTGTTGAGGATGAACACCTTCTTAAAGTGTTGAGGATGAACACCTTAAAGTGTTGAGGATGAACACCTTCTTAAAGTGTTGAGGATGAACACCTTCTTAAAGTGTTGAGTATGAACACCTTAAAGTGTTGAGTATGAACACCTTCTTAAAGTGTTGACGATGAACACCTTCTTAAAGTGTTGAGGATGAACACCTACTTAAAGTGTTGAGGATGAACACCTACTTAAAGTGTTGAGGATGAACACCTACTTAAAGTGTTGAGGATGAACACCTTCTTAAAGTGTTGAGGATGAACACCTACTTAAAGTGTTGAGGATGAACACCTTAAAGTGTTGAGGATGAACACCTTAAAGTGTTGAGGATGAACACCTTCTTAAAGTGTTGAGGATGAACACCTTCTTAAAGTGTTGAGGATGATTCTAAGACCACATACACTCTTAACAATGTATGTGTCCACCGTTGGTGTTAGCCAAAGATGAGAACCTTCGTCCCTTGGGACATTTTGGAAGGTAAGGTATGGAGACGAACGGAAGAATCTAAAAAATTTGGCAATGTCATACAAGGGAGGCGATGTGACGCCAAAGGAAGGCTACTTTCGTGTTACCATAGTCACATAATCGTAACAAAAAAGAACCACTATTGTTTAAAGGCATTAGACATTACTGCGTCTGCTTTTCCATATCAATGATGTCTTTTTTTATTCTCGTTTGGAAATGAGGAACCTTTGGTCATTCCCACACATTGACACAGAAATGTAGTATGATACATTACTACACACTTACAGAAATATCAAAGTAACGTCAAT
The DNA here is from genome assembly GCF_036320965.1 of Panulirus ornatus. Lineage (NCBI taxonomy): Eukaryota > Metazoa > Arthropoda > Malacostraca > Decapoda > Palinuridae > Panulirus > Panulirus ornatus. The sequence goes on from NC_092239.1 coordinate 14,437,732, forward strand.
TTTGTTCACTGGAGAAGATCTATATGTACCAGAAAAGTTATTAATCTGCATGTAAGAAATTACGAGTATTGGAATAGAAAAGAATTGAAAGTAAATACATTTCGAGTCAGTCAATCATAACGAGTCAGTCAGTTATTTCGAGTCTGTCAATCATTTCGAGTCAGTCAGTCATTTCGAGTCCGTCAATCATTTCGAGTCAGTCAGTCATTTCGAGTCCGTCAATCATTTCGAGTCGGTCAGTCATTTCGAGTCAATGAGTCAATCATTTCGAGTCAGTGAGTCAGTCAGTCAATCAGTGAATCAGCTTAGTTTGATGATGTCCACCTCACACCCAGGGCATGATGATAGCAGCCGACCGCACCAACACCACCACCACCTTTAAAACCATGGAACCTTCCAGCTGGTGCAACGCTTTGCTGTGGGGCACATTGGGAACTGGCGTGGCTATTAGAGGAGGTAAAGCGAGCACTACTTCGTGCTCGGGCTGGCTGTGAGGGAGTGGAACTTGAGGACACCATTAATGTTTTACGGCCAGCAGGTACATCCATGTGCCAGTGTCAGGCATGTTACGATGATGATGATGATGATGGATCCACTGTGAGCCTTGAGAGGAGAACATTCATGAAGGAGATGAGACAAAAACGCCTCACGATGGTGACCTAGACCAACCTCTGAAATCTGTGGCGCAAAGAAGGAGGGGAAAGAAAGTCTATGTAGCAACCTGATGCTCGTCGTGGCTGAAAAATAGAGAATATTTTGACGTATATCCGTAACATCAGCTGGAACCTGAGGGTGGAACCTATGCGTTCCATGAATGTCTCACGGTCAGGAACAGTGTGTGTGTGTGTGTGTGTGATGACACTTTAAGAACGTGGGTCATTTTGTGTGTGCGTGTGGCACATGGGGACGTGGGTTGCGCTAAGGGCGTTGATCTGTGGGTTGTGATAAGGTTGTATGTATGGGTTGGTATGACATGGGTTATACCGACACGGTCTTGCCTGTGGCCTGTAAGACGAAGGTGTATTGACGAGGAGGAGGAGGACGAAGAAGACGTTACCTTGAGTGTTTTGTGTGTGTGTGTGTGTGTGTGTGTTGCCATGGATCCGTACTGTGTTGTTATGACATCATGCCGTGCGCCCGTGATACGGAGAGGTAGGAAGGGAGAGAGAGAGAGAGAGAGAGAGAGAGAGAGAGAGAGAGAGAGAGAGAGAGAGAGAGAGAGAGAGAGAGAGAGGCGCACCGTGGCAGGAGCAAGCAAGCGGATGAAGGGATATTGACGTGCCAGAGTGTTAGAGAAAATGGATGGAAAGAAAGATGGAGCACGTATCTACTTACATAACAACTTGTCTATCTACCAACCAGTCTCTCTCTCTCTCTCTCTCTCTCTCTCTCTCTCTCTCTCTCTCTCTCTCTCTCTCTCTCTCTCTCCCTACCTACTTACCTTTCTACCTACCTATTACCTGTCTACGTACCTACCTACCTGTCTACCTACCCACATACCTACCTACTAGTCTCTCTACCTAATTACCTACCTGTCTACCTACTTACCTACCTTTCTACCTACCAGTCTCTCTCCCTACCTACCTGTGAACCTACCAGTCTCTCTACCTACCTACCTACCTGCCTACCTGTCTACCTGTCTACCTACCTACCTACCTACCTACCTGTCAACATGCCGACGTACCTACCTGCTTACCTACCTCCTACTTGTCTGTCTACCTACCTACCTGTTTACCTACCTGTATACCTACTTACCGACCTACTTACCTATGTACCTTCCATGCCAGGGGTGGAGGAGGAGGGTGATAGAAAAAAAAATATAAGAAAACGAAGGGAAAAACGGATGAAGTGGAATGGGAGCGAGCAAATGGGCGAGCGAGAGTTGAGGAGGAAAGTGGCAGACATATGCCGTCGGTGGGTCTGTCGTGGCAATAAAAGCCAAATGCGTAAAATCCAACAGGAAATCCTGTTTAACCACGGTCTGGCAACGGTGACGACTACCACCCTCCCTCCCACTTATCACAATGCCTACCTGCGCAGTGGCACAGAGAGAGAGAGAGAGAGAGAGAGAGAGAGAGAGAGAGAGAGAGAGAGAGAGAGAGAGAGAGAGAGAGAGAGAGAGAGGAAAAACAAAGGAGGGGTAAACACACACACGAGAAAAAAATAAACAGATGTGGCGTGTTGGTGATGTAGCCAGCCAATGAGAGGGAATAAAAGGCTAAATGATGAAGAGAACGGACTCAAAAGGTTCAATTTTGTTAGAGAGAAATGCGAGTATTTCAATCTTATATGATCCGTACACGTTGTGAAAATCCGGTTGAAAATAGTTGTATTATAGTCCATACCAGAGCAAGACGTTTAGCAATCATCGAATCGATACACGAGGAACCAATATACCGATACACAGGGAAGGACCCGATGAAAAAGCGAAGTCTCCTGCCCGACCTACAACTTAATTGAACTGTGATGCAGGACACCTGGCCATATTGTGTACCACAGATCCACTCGTGAGAATATTACTTTTGGAACCGATTTGAACTGAATATTGCAATGACGTTCATCTCCCCACCCACCACCACCACCACCAAGGAGTGATCAGAGACATCGTGTCACACTCGCTTGTTAAACTTCGCGAAAATAGTCACCTGGAGAGTGACATGCTTAGCGTATATATATATATATATATATATATATATATATATATATATACACACACCAGGGGAAAAAATGTATATATATATATATATATATATATATATATATATATATATATATATATATATATATGTATATATCCCTGGGGATAAGGGAGAAAGAATACTTCCCACGTATTCCCTGCGTGTCGTAGAAGGCGACTAAAAGGGGAGGGAGCGGGGGGCTGGAAATCCTATCCTCTCTTTTTTTTTTTTTCCAAAAGAAGGAACAGAGAAGGGGGCCAGGTGAGGATATTCCCTCTAAGGCCCAGGCCTCTGTTCATAATGCTACCTCGCTAATGCGGGAAATGGCGAATAGTACGAAAGAAAAAGAAAAGATATATATAAGAGAGAGAGAGAGAGGGGGATGTGATTGACTCTTATTTCCCAGACTGTGAACGCCTACGAATTTTTACGCTGATTTATTAGATTAATTGCGTGTGTAGGCGAACGATTGCCGGATGGAACCTGAAAATAGACTTCACCTCGTTCGTTTTTTTCTTTTTATAGATGAATTGTGATCCTGAAGCGTCGTACGTAAAGGAACTGTTTAGTCTCCATGAGCACGATAGCATGACCCCTAGGCACGACAGCACGACCTTTGAGCACCTTGGTACGACCTTAGAGCGAGACAGTGCGATCCTTGAACACGACAGTGCGACCCTTGAACACGATGGCACGATCCCTGATCTCAACGGTACGGTCCTTTAAAGGGTCAATTCTAAGGCCAGGGACCATCGTACCTAAGGGTCACACCTCTGTGTTCAAGGATTGTACTACGTCGTGCTCAAGGGGTCGCACCGCGTCGTCCTTAAGGGTCGTACAGTCGTGCTCAAGGACTGTACCTTTGTGCTCAAGGGGTCTCATCCACCTGCTCAAAGACCGTAACCTCGTGCTCAAAGATCCTACCCCCGTGCTCATGAGTCGCACCTTCGTCCTCAAGAGTCGTACCTCGTCGTCCTCGAGGGTCGTACCGCGTCGTCCTCGAGAGTCGTACCGCGTCGTCCTCGAGAGTCGAACCGCGTCGTCCTCAAGAGTCGTGCCGCGTCGTCCTCGAGAGTCGTACCGCGTCGTCCTCGAGAGTCGTACCGCGTCGTCCTCGAGGGTCGTACCGCGTCGTCCTCGAGAGTCGTACCACGTCGTCCTCGAGAGTCGTACCGCGTCGTCCTCGAGAGTCGCACCGCGTCGTCCTCGAGAGTCGTACCGCGTCGTCCTCGAAGGTCGTACCGCGTCGTCCTCGAGAGTCGTGCCACGTCGTCCTCGAGAGTCGTACCGCGTCGTCCTCGAGGGTCGCACCGCGTCGTCCTCGAGGGTCGTACCGCGTCGTCCTCGAGGGTCGCACCGCGTCGTCCTCACGAGCCAAATAGCCTTACGCCATGTCCCCAGCGGACCTGACGACAACACACGATAAGGAGCGACATGTCCACAATAGCCGGGATAACCTTCCAGCGGCATTGTGACGCTGTCGGCCTTCCCTCCCTCCTCCCTTGCTGACGTAGACAGTGTGTTGGTGACGGTGGCGGTGTTGTTGGGGATGCTGCCGGGGAAACGAGAGAGGGGGGGAATTAATAAGATCTCCCTCACCTATTCTATGCTGGATAATAACAAGTAATAAACGCTTGCTATTTCCGACTGTACGTAATGGCTCGATTGAGTGTGTGTGTATTCATACGTTTGTTTGCGTGTCTGTTGGCTTGCCTTGTTAGCGTTACTTTCACTTCCTAGTTCGTCAGTCGGGTTGTTTGTTTGTCTGTCTGTTTGTCTGTTTAGATTTCGCCGTTGTCACCTGTCTGTCAATCTGTTTGTTCTTCTGTCTATATGTGCTTTACTGTCCATAAGTCTAGCTTTGTAAGTCTAATGCTCAAGCACGAGTCTAAACACGACCAGCAAGCACGAAACTTACTCCATCTTCGTGACACACACACACACACACACACACACACGCATATGACCACACGCACGGGGGCACTGACATAACATTCGTCGAATGGTACATGTTTTCACAAACATCTTACGCATGAACACTTTCCCTTACACACACTTACACTCAGTCACCAAAACACTAACATTCAGTCACCAACACACCTGCACTTAGTCACCAAAACACTTACACTTAGTCACCAACACACCTACACTTAGTCACCAACACACACTTAGTCACCAACACACCTACACTTAGTCACCAACACACTTACACTCTAGTCACCAACACACTTACACTTGGTCACCAACACACCTACACTCTAGTCACCAACACACTTACACTCTAGTCACCAACACACTTACACTCTAGTCACCAACACACTTACACTCTAGTCACCAACACATTTACGCTTAGTCACCAACACACTTACACTTAGTCACCAACACACTTACGCTTAGTCACCAACACACTTACACTTAGTCACCAACACACTTACACTCTAGTCACCAACACACTTACACTCTAGTCACCAACACATTTACGCTTAGTCACCAACACACTTACACTAGTCACCGACACACTTACAACTTGTCACCAACACACTTACACTTAGTCACCAACAGCACTTACACTTAGTCACCAACACACTTACACTTAGTCACCAACACACTTACACTTAGTCACCAACACACTTACACTCTAGTCACCACACACTTACACTCTAGTCACCAACACACTTACACTCTAGTCACCAACACACTTACACTCTAGTCACCAACACACTTACACTTAGTCACCAACACACTTACACTCTAGTCACCAACACACTTACACTTAGTCACCAACACACTTACACCTAGTCACCAACACACTTACACTCTAGTCACCAACACTTACCTTAGTCACCAACACACTTACAGCTTAGTCACCACACACTTACACTCTAGTCACCAACACACTTACACTTAGTC
>NC_092239.1:14448319-14520819 GCF_036320965.1 Panulirus ornatus
ATATATAGTTAATCCGGAAGGTGGAGTCACGGATACGTAGCTGATGCTGCGTCACAGGCTAGAGGAAGAGGGAGTGTCTCTTGGTTCTGGTTCATTACACTTTCTTTCCCACCTGTCCCGGAACCTTCCCGTATCCTCTACCTGCATTCCCTCTTCCACCCTGAAGTAGCTCCTGTTCCATTCGCCACCCTGTGCCTCAGAACCTCTCCACTACCTTACACTTCCCTGATACCGTTTTGTCTTTCCAGACTCGAGGTGAGACCTCTACTGTGACGCGTCCACACATACTGGCTGGAGTACCATTCAAACAGCAGCAGATCACTGGGTCTTTCTCAGCCTGTTCGTGATGGTGGAGGAGGTCAGGAACTCACTGGTCAATATGGTCGGAGAATTAGACACTCTTCATCTACTCTTTTTTCTCCCGGTGTTCCTCAGTTCCTCCACAGATCATCCATCACCCTAGTGCCTACAAGAACCATTCGTCAACCCAGTACCTACCAGCATCCATCCCCAGCCCGACTCCATGTATCACCGTCACCCTCATGTAGTGTCCTTCACCAGATCCTCTCCTGTCAACAGTTCCGGCTCACAGTCGCGGCTCACTGCACCTTTCCCACATCAACATCGACCCTCCCCATTTTTAGTCATTATATCGCATTCTACTAGTCTCCTCCTCCTCCTCCTACTCCTACTCCTCCTCCTCCTCCTCCTCCTCCTCCTCCTCTTCTTCCTCCTCCTCCTCCTCTTCCTCCTCCTCCTCCTTTTCTCTCCTCTTCCTTTGCACAGACCTGTCCAATTTGATCGAGTTCACCTCCTTCTTCGAGAGGGACGAGATAGCGGCAGCCCACGGGCGAGTGTCCGAGCCAAATAGACGTCTCTCCCAAGTCTAAGACCGTGACGGGCACAATGATCCACGACGTTTTCTCGTGGAAAAATGAAATGACTTGTACGGTATTTGCTTGTTTTCGCTTACCGCCTACGGCCCCCTTCCGGCCACGATCCACCACGCCCACGATCAGCTCCACCCACGATCCGCCACGCCTCATAGTATCTTTGGACCTAATCTAAAACAAAGTCGCCCACATAGTAACACCGGAAAGGTCAAACAAACAGAACCGAATAACTCTGTGAGCAAACATGAAAATGATATACAATTGTAAACTCAGCGAGGGGAACAAATCGTTTATCACAGTTAGTAAACTTAACGCAATATCAGGTCGTTGCCAGAGGTCGCTTGACCAGAGGTATGTAATGAAGCTGTGGCTTCGTAGGTCAGACGTCACCACTGTCACCTTCTGAATATATATATATATATATATATATATATATATATATATATATATATATATATATATATATATATATATATATATATATATATATATATATATCATATGCACACTTCCAGCCTGGGTAAGGTTGACGGTGCAGGCTTCTCAGCGACGTCTATAAATAGACTTCCCCAGATGCTGAATTGCGAGAGGAGGCGTGTGTTTGTTGTTCCTAGACAATAGCCGGTGTTTTGCCCGGGTTTGTTGGTGGGTTATAATGAGGTCTGTGTGGCCGTGAAAGGGACGGAGAGCTGGCGGCGGCTGTGGTGGTGGTGGTGGGCCTTACGGCGCCAGCCGAGGTCCCCAATGTGGATGTTTATTCATGAAGGCGAGAGGACGCTGCTCCCTAATGCAAGATAGACAATGAGAGTGTGAGGATATGACGGTAAGAAGGGGGAACGCTTCGGATGAATGGACGCAGTCTTGTACAGGAACCAGAAATTGATGTAACCAGTTGAACAGAAAGGCTGAGAATTGAATAGAAAATTCACCTATTGAACAGAAGATAGTCACCTGTTGTAACAGTCGGGTGTCTATGTGACAGTAGACTGAGGAGGCTTAAGGATCGGGGGAAGGAGCACCTGTCCTGCAAAAGAGGAAGGATGAAGCGCCTCTAATACGGTGGTAACTCTCTCGAAAGGTTTAACCCAGCCGACAGCTTGCTTCCCTTAGTGATCTGCGACGAGGCGGGGCGGTACAACCCTTGAGCACGACGGTACAGCCTTTACGTACGATGGTAGACCCCTTTTTTGAGCCCGACCCTCGAGTACGACGGTCCGACCTTTGCGCACGGCGGTAGGCCCTTTGGAGCACAACGTACGACCTTTGAGTACGGCCCCAGGCTGGTGCACCTGTACGATCGACAAGTGTGGTAAGTGGAAGGAGGTTGGTAAGTCAGAGGCGGACGGCTAGCCCGGTCTGGCTCTGGCCTCCTCACCCCCTCCTGTGCTGGGGTTCGTCAGTCAAGGGAAGGCCAGAAACATGGTGCAGGACGTCGAGGGTCACCTTACCCCCGCCAGCGGACCAACATCCCAGGTGGGGATCTCCGAGGCGTCAGGTGACACCAAGAGGCGGTCAGCCACACACCGTGTGTAAGGTATCGCCTGCGTCAGTAGTGTTATCGTTCCGGGCTCCTCCGTCGTCGTTAGCAATGAACTTCCTCTTTACGTGCGCCATGGCCAACGTGCCATGTAATCTGTAAATTCAGCTGGTAAAATGGACTTATTCTGCTATCAGATGGACCACTGGTCTAGATAGAAAGAAAGCTTTTAAAATGACGAGTATTTATACGCTCAGCTTATAGCTTTGCCGCCTCACTATGGATAAGGCAAGTGTGAAGTGAAAATCATTATCAAAACGATTGTTTCTTTTCAGTAAATGTTGTTAAGTCATTTGTTTTTCTTTAGTTCATCTTGTTCATTGTTTCTGGCGTCGTCTGACACGGTGTCTGTGTCTTGTCTGTAGCCAGTCAGACACGGTCCCTAGAGAGCAGAATTCCCTCCACACTCTCTCTCTCTCTCTCTCTCTCTCTCTCTCTCTCTCTCTCTCTCTCTCTCTCTCTCTCTCTCTCTCTCTCTCTCTCTCTCTCTCTCTCTCTACGTACACCTGAAGTCTACCAGCCTCTGGTACAGTTTCAAGCTCTACGTTAGGTTAGGTTACGTCTCCCTTACAACACCTCTCGGGTAATTTCAAGGATGTAAAGCTTGAATGTGTGTCCTCCTCACAGAGGCCCGGTCTCGCCTGCTCGGCGATCGTGGGGCAGAGGACACTTACTATGTCCAAGGTAGGCTGGGCTTGCGCTTGTTAGTGGGCTGGGTCGGTGCTTCTCTCTGAGGAAAGAAAGAAAATAAGGGAAACAACACCAGTTTTAAACTAGAGTCAAGTTTTTTCTTTCTTTTTTTAAAGTCCACAAGACGTTTGAGAGCAGTGTAAACATTCCAGTACTCAGGACCGAAAAATTAAAACTTTTTTTTTTTTCTTTCTGATTGTGAGTTATTTTCGTCAGGGTAACTTTAAAGGTGCCCTTCCCAAACCATCGGGAGACTCTCTCTCTCTCTCTCTCTCTCTCTCTCTCTCTCTCTCTCTCTCTCTCTCTCTCTCTCTCTCTCTCTCTCATTGGCAGCCTAAAATCGAGAGTCCATCCTCGTAAGACGCCTGGATACCTCTCTCTCTCTCTCTCTCTCTCTCTCTCTCTCTCTCTCTCTCTCTCTCTCTCTCTCTCTCTCTCTCTCTCTCTCTCTTATAAGCTCTTGTGTGGAGGAGGAGAAGGCTTCCTCGGCCCCCCCCCTCCCTCAGGCAAGAGAGAGAGATCCGACATCCCCCTATCTCCCCCCCCTCCTCTCTCTCTCTCTCTCTCTCTCTCTCTCTCTCTCTCTCTCTCTCTCTCTCTCTCTCTCTCTCTCTCTCTCTCTCTCTCTCCTCGCCAACTTGAATTGACACGGTCGGCTAATTGGCGTGTCTAGTATCTATGCCAGAATAGGCCAAAAAAAGAAAAGGGGGAGGGGGGAAAAAAAAAGATATTACCCGCAATTTCAGCGTAGCGCAAAAGCTGCCCTTGTCAGCTCTCCCTTGCTGTACAGATCGCGGGGATTTGCCTATGAATGCTGAACGTGAAAAAAAAAAAAAACGGGGTGAGGGGAAGCCGGACCATTTATACACTCGTCAGTCTATATTTAGCCAGGATTCGGGAGGTACGTGGGCGTCTAGGTTTGGGGTGGGTTACGGGGGAGGATATTAAAGGGGAGTGTAACACAGCAGCTTCACCCTTCCCTCCTGAACCAGAAGGAAGGCAGGATGGAGGAAGAGGAGGAGGGAGGGAGAGGTTGGTCTTCCTCTAAACTCGAACACAATCATTGTCTTCGCTGAAGAACCTGGAGTTCTTCCTCCTCTGGTAGGGGAGCTTGCGTTTGGTTGATGGCGGGAGTGGTCGGCTTCTGGACTTGGTGTCGTGATATCGGATTTCAGGTTCTGGAAAAAGACTGTCTCTTTTTTTGGTTGCCGATTCCGAAGTAATTGATGGCAGTGAAGCAAATAAAAGTTAGAATTCAAGCTTTTGCCGGCAATAATGAATGGTAAAGTTTGTGATCATGTCTCCCTTCTTCTTCCTCTTCTTCTTCCTCTCTTCCTCCTCCTCCTCCTCCTCCTTCTTCAGTAGTAGGATCACTCATGTAAAGATGGGAGGTCGTGTCTTCTCCGCATGTTCCCACTGGCACTTATGATCTTCGCAAATTTATTTAGTGACAACTGAATTCGCATATATTCTTTATATTTATATGGACTTTGTGGTGGATGGTGGTAGAGGGTGGGTTGTCTGGGTGGTGGTGGAGGGTGGGTTGCGTGGGAGAAATGGTGAGTTAAGTGGGTTGTGGTAGAGGGTGGGTTAGGTGGAATGGTGGTGGAGGGTGGGTTGGATGGAATGGTGGTCGAGGGTGGGTTAGGTGGAATGGTGGTAGAGGGTGGGTTGGGTGGGAGAAATGGTGAGTTAGGTGGGTTGTGGTAGAGGGTGGGTTAGGTGGAATGGTGGTAGAGGGTGGGTTGGGTGGAATGGTGGTAGAGGGTGGATGGTGATATAGGTTGGGTTGGATGGGTGGAAGGCTACTCAGTGTCTGAGTTAATTTCGGTTGACGCGGCTCCGGTGAGTTTCTAGTCCTTGCCAATCATGTCGATATTGATATCTGGTGGCTACTGATGAGAGAGAGAGAGAGAATTACTCGTATAACCAAACGTCTAAACAAGCACATAACAGGAAGACCTGGTGACGGAAACCCGAATCAAATCTGCACCGCCATTGCTGATCAATACGGGTGCATCTCGTCCCGAATCCTCGAGGTAAGGATTCGACTCCCTGAGGATTCGGATCGATCGACCCGTCTGCATCTGGTTCGGAACCCTGGAAACACTAGTTCATAGCTCCCACCTCTGAAGTTCGATCGTACTTCCTTCTTACCTGTAGTAAGGTCGACGCATGTGACATAGAGGAAACTGGACGAAGGAAGAAGAAAGACACGAGGAGAGAAAGAAGAGAGGAGAAAGAGAGAGGAAATACGAATCGAAAGAGTAAGAGAGAGAGAGAGAGAGAGAGAGAGAGAGAGAGAGAGAGAGTGCAAGAAGGGTGATGGTGGCGGCGGTGGTGGTGGAGGCTTGTGGGGGTCAAGGTCGTCTCTGGGAGGCCCACACACCCGAACTCCACCATTTGAGGAGAGCAGCTGTTCCCCCACCACCCCCACCTTTAATCCATCCACCCCAATACCCCCTCCAGCCAGCCCCACCACGTCATTCCTGCAGGCCACACCCTCCTCTCTGCCTCCCTGCATTAAGACACTTGGGAAGAGTTCCCTACAAGGAACTACGATTCTGCTACAGCCGACCTTGTCTCTGTGTCCTGACAACGCCGTACGAATGATACCCACCACAGGCCTGCTCTTCTGCCACGGTGTGTCTTCATTGTGAAGCAACTGCAAGCAGTATTCTGCAAGGGTCAATAGATCTACCACCTCTTCACCGTTGGTCTACACTAGAAAACAGCTACAAGCCACTGCAAGGGCCTACAAGTCTCCCTCTCTCCTTCCACTCTGGGGCCTTGCAGTGTGAATCACCTACAAGCAGCATTACCATACAAGAGAAATGACAGATCTGGAACAGCGAGTAACGAAGAGAGACAGATAAGGGGAGAGAGAGGATGAATGTGATAAGGGAAGTGAGGGTATGTGGTTGTGAAGAAAGGTGGGACGTGAGGAGAGATGAGAGGATGATGAATACGATGGAAAGATGAGGATGGGGAGAAAGTAGAAGCGGAGGTACAGGAAAGAGAAATGGATGGAGTGAGGAGGAGCAGGGGGATGGAGGAACATGAGTAAGCAAGAATAAGAGGGAGGGAGAAAGAAAGAGAAGATCGGACAGAGTGGAAAACAGGAGAGGGAAAGAAGATACAGAAAACTCACCCTCTTCCTCCCCCCTCGCCCCCTAGTAACCAACCAAAAAAGGGTGGGGGGAGATGTGGGGGTGGGTAGGGGGGGGAAGGAGGAAAGGGGGCGTGGCTTCAACTCATTGATCCAGTCTTGGTAAACACCGTAGTGACGTCATTGCTCTCCAGCCCGCCAGCCATTCACAAAATTCCCGCGTCAGTCGCCAGGCGCACCCTGGCTCATGCCCCCTCCTGAATGGATAAATCAGCGGAATCCACTGAACCATTGACCCATTGATAACCTAGATCCATCAGTGAAGCGGAGGATGTGTTAGACAACCCTCGTGAGGAATGTACGTAGGAGTGAATGCTTTCTGGAAATGTAATTAGGACACGAGGATATAGGCTGATATCGTCTGCCATATAGCCGGACTTGCTGGAAAAAGAAAAAATCTATAAGAGCAATGGCAGTGGGTCAGTAATGTAGCAACTTTTGACAAATGGCGTATGATTATTGATATTATAATTTGGTAACTGTTGATTAAATTGCACAAATGGATATATAAACACACAATACACACGCACACACACACACAAAGGAGCTGGTTGGTGTTGAATAAGTGATACGTAAGCACATTACTAACTTGTAAGATATGAGTCTCATACGTGATGTCATGCAGACACCCACACACTCCACAGACACGTAAAGACATAGACGTCTAGTCTACGTGGCTGCAGACAGGAATGTATACCAACATTATCTGCAGACAGATGCATTCTATGTTCAGTGGATGTTTGTGCGGATACTTCACTTGTATATTGGAACATAGTGAGATACATCTACACTGACAGTACACACACACACACACACACACACACACACACACACACACACACACACACACACACATACTGCCCCAGGAGCCCTTTCTATAGGAATCCCGCAGCTCAAAGGAGGCCAGCCAAGTCCACTAGGTAGGACCACAGGTCAAAGTGTGCGGTGATGTGTGTGTGTGTGTGTGTGTGTGAGGGATAGGAGCGAATATATAGGACACAATTGAGATGTCATCTCGGTGCAGGAGTTGTATGCATGTTAAGCATGAGGAGTCACATGCGATGCGCTGAAGCGGTCGTTGTAGTGTTGTTGGTTGTCCAGAACACACGCTAGAAGGAAACACTCGCGTGGGTCGAGAAAGGGTAGTGTCAGGTGGGTGTATGTTTGTTGTGGTCGTACTTAAGACCCGGGGTGGGAAACCGATTGTGTTGTGGTTCTTGCCGGATGATAATCTTTGTGTGTGTATTTGTCAACATCTTGTTTGTTGGGGGTGTTTGTTGAAGTGCAAGCTTTTCATTACTACCTGAGGGTTGATGGTTGGTTATGGGATGGTTTGAATGAGAAGTGTTGTCGTGAAGAACCAAAGTGCCGAGCAATTTGAGTGTGATGCTCTGCTGGTGTAATTTTTGTTTCGCCTTGCGTGTGTTGGCTGTTTGTTGCTACGCAGTCGGTGATTATTCGGGGTGCACTGTTGGCGCTGGTACCTGTGTGTGTTCTGAGGGCGTTTATTTTGTTTATGGCCTCTGTGCTGGCGTTTATTGTTTGGGCAATGAAAGACGTCTGTGTCTTATGTGATGCTGAGAATGAAGTGAATGATGTATGTGTGTCTTATGTGATGCTTAGTATGCAAAGAATCTCATGTTTCTGTCTTATGTGATGCTCATTATGCAATTCATGATATGTGTGTTGTATATGTGATGCTCATTATGCAATTCATGATATGTGTGTTGTATATGTGATGCTCATTATGCAAAGAATGCCATGTATGTACCTTATGTGATGCTCAGTATACAAGGAATGACATGAGTGTCTCATGTGCTAGTCAGTATGCAACGAATGACATGTATGTTTTATGTGATGCTCAGTATGCAAAGAATATTATGTGTGTGTGTCGTATGTCATGCTCAGTATGTAAGAAATATCATGTATGTGTCTTATGCTGTGCTCAGTATGCACGGAATGTCACATGAATCTTGTATGAAGTTCAGTATGTCTGGAATTTCGTTGCGTAGGAGTGGTTGGGTTTTTCTGGTTGGTGGGAGGCTGCAGGTTAGATGCATGTTTATCGGGGACTCTAAGGATGACGTCAGACTTAGGCAGACATTCTGTGCTGGGGGAGCGGTTGTTCAAACTGCTTGATGAGGTGTTGCACATTTGCCGCTCTGGGGTTAGCGTCGGAAGGTCGTGATGTAACTGTAAGGTCATCCGATTATGAGGGGAATTTCACACTGTGGCCTTCGGAGGGTGGTACAAGGTCATTTACACGCATATATATATATATATATATATATATATATATATATATATATATATATATATATATATATAACTTATTCCATGGGTAGAATGACTTACTGTGTTGGAATAAAACACTCGTACTTCGAGAAAGATGCAAATGCCAGGTAAAGTAAGTATTGCAGGACAGTGGGGGATGTACAGTCAGTGTATGAGAGAGAGAGAGAGAGAGAGAGAGAGAGAGAGAGAGAGAGAGGGGGGGGGGGAGAGAGAGAGAGAGAGGAGGGGGGAGTTGGGAAGACAGCGGGACAGAGGGGCTCAGCTGGGGAGAGAGACAAAGAGAAAGGGGGGGGGAGGGGATACAGGAATGATAAAGGGGAGCTAGGGAGCTTAAAAGGATAGAGGAGATAAAGGAGGAGCACCTTCATATATAGAGAGGGAGGGAGGAGCATATGACAGTAAACTGAAAAGGTAATTGATATGCGAGTAACGAAAGCTTGCTGCCCCTCTGATTGTGATCATGTTTTGACGGAGGAGAGCAGACGTGCGGAAATAACATACAGGAGGCTGTTCACCCCACCTCAGGTAATAGAAATATGTCGTGTTGGAGCGAGGTTAGTAGGTGTGTTGTGACGAAGTGTGGCAGCCTGGGCGGGTCGCCATCAACAGCGATACTGATGAAGGAGACACAAATTTTCAGCTTTAAACATCCTACAGAAAAGTAATTGCTTCAGAGCTCAGGTAATGAGTGTCGTTATGAGTCTATAGACGAACGAACTCGCCATTAGTTATTACTGGTCTATGAAGGATAGATTTATCTGGTCCTGGGTCAATTCTCCTTTAACATCCTTAAAATAAATCCTCTAAAACCAATAGAATCCTTCCCACTGATACAGAAGTTATTCCTCACCCTTGAATATATATATATATATATATATATATATATATATATATATATATATATATATATATATATATATATATATATTCCATTTCAATTAATGCCCTTTGCTGTACATCAATTGCAACGCGATCTAAAAACGTTTACCCATCTATTTTTGTTTATTTTTTGCAACCCAATCCGCCGACCGTTCTTACACGACCCAGATACGACGATATCCTGGCAGTCAGCCGACAACCAAGCAGCCATGAGCCATATACACAGTAATAACGTATGTGTGCTCACAATTATCCTTAAAACCTGGAAATTTTCCAAAAAACTTCATGGATGCTGGTCATGATGGCGGTCATGATGATTTCCCTGGCAACTGATAGGCCCAAAACCCAAACAAGTAACTAACCAGCCGCCAGTATATTAATAACTTCACGTATTACAGTAATATGATCCTGTTTACATGCTGATGAACAAGAATTCAATTACATAGAAATACAGTATTATGATTTATTAGTTCAAGATTATTTAGATGATATTACGTATTTAGTTTTTGTGCGTCGGTTACTTTAGAAAGCCCGGCGGTTGTTGCTGCTGCTGGGAGTTTAAATGGCTGCTGGTGGACGCGTTGTCAAGTGAGTTGAAAGTGAAAGTCGCAAAAGCGCTATTCCTTGATTGTGGACTTGATATTAACATTTAACAATAAAAACTTAATGGTGTAGTGAATGTACCAGGAGGAGGCACCGATCTGATAGAGAACTGGGAGTGAAAATTATTGGAAAACTTTTATAGAGGCAGAACCTGTGGCATCAAGAGTAACTATCTCTCTCTCTCCATCACACAAATATCCACTACTTCGCTACACTGTGAGTGTAATTTTGATAGTTTTAGAAGTATTTGTATATTCTTGTCTTCACAAATGGTTGTGTTTTATAATTTTGTACAGAATCACATAAATATTTATCACGTTAAGAGGTGTATCGTGGTTATCCTAGAGTGTTTGTGGGTTATTTTGCACCGAACGAAATGTTTTGTTCGTTGTGGGAGCATTTCATCACGAACCTTGCTGAAAACTTAGAAGACTTAGAACAGTCGGTTTACAGAATACCTTATAAAAGTAAAGATCTCAATCTTAGACTTAAGCCACATAAATGTATAGTGTAAGAACAGGACAAGAATCAAATGCTTTGTTTAATCATGGTAAAGGTTATAACCATTGTATTGATTGGAGTAACGCTAATTCCGTTCTGAACTGTAAACCCTTAAACAAGAGAAGTATCATTGAATCCTCTTTTGTTAAATACACAAAGAATTGTAACATGAATATTAGTGAAAGTGTATACAAACCGGATGGCTTTGTCGTAAGCAAAATTTTGAAAAGGTTCCCAGTCCTATCCACACAATAATATTTTTGAACGGTTCCCTGTCCTATCTACCTAATAGAATTTTATGACAGGCACGTTGGCAAACACGAGCACCACCAACCGGAAACATTTGTGAACCAACTACGTCTTAGCTCCGCCTCTATTTTGTATATAAGCTGACTGTTTTAAGTCTTCTATCTCATTCTTGTATCTCCCCTGACGATGTGATCACTACGCGAAAGTGGTTACATGCATATAGATCACGAGCACCACTGTGGCCTCCTGATATATATGTATATGATATTCATTTGTTTGTATATTTATTTTATACTGGTGTTAGGGGACTCCACGTGCAGTTGGTAGCACCGTAAACGAGGGGAAAAAAATTGCAGCATATAGACGAGAATCTTTTCGCCCTAAAGGAGCCCACCTTTTCCTACTCCATCGCGGAGCGCAGCCTTTAAAGCTGCAGGAGCCCCATAAAAGAAGGTCCTATTGTTACGTACACACACCCGCACATTATATATATATATATATATATATATATATATATATATATATATATATATGTATATATATATTCCTATGAGTCCAAGTAATATAGAAGGTCATGAGTAAATAGTTGAGTTGGGAATATCATCGTTCTAGAAAATGCGAAGTTCGGTAACCTGAGACGGGAACGCAAAAACGCTTAGCATAAAAAGTGAAGGATATTTCGTTATGTGCGATTCAGAGCGGACGAACTGATGTAACATAGATTTCCAGGACGGGGAATTAGTGATTGTAATGTCGGCCGGATCAAGCCAGCCACAGCGTTGCGAAGCGCCATGAAGCGCCCTATGTGTTGACAAGGGCCAGGCCGGTTGGCGCTCAGCAAGTTCACTTCAGCCACTTTGAACACGACGGTGCATACGACCCTTGAGCACAATGGTGCGACCCTCGAGCATGACGGGACGACCCTTTGGTCGTGATATAATGCTCGTGGGCAATCATGCTCAAGGATCACCGTCTTGCTTCAAAAGGTTGCTAGTGTCGTGTTTGAGGCTCGTTCCGTTATGTTCAATGGTCGTGCTTTTGTACTCAAGGATCGCACGGTCGTGCTCAAAGGTCGTACCGTCGTGCTCAAAGGTTGCACCGTCGTGCTCAAAGGTCGTACCGTCGTGCTCAAAGGTCCTATTGTCGTGCTCAAAGGTCCTACTATCGTGCTCAAGGGTCGTACCGTCCTGCTCAAGGGTTATACCGTCGTGCTCAAGGGTCGTACCGTCGTGCTCAAGGATCATACCGTCGTGCTCAAAGGTCGTACCTTCGTGTTCAAAGGTCGTACCGTCGTGCTCAAAGGTCGTGCCGTCGTGCTCAAAGGTCGTACCGTCGTGCTCAAGGATCGTACCGTCGTGCGCAAGGGTCGTACCGTCGTGCTCAAGGGTAGTACCGTCGTGCTCAAAGGTCGTACCGTCGTGCTCAAAGGTCGTATCGTCGTGCTCAAGGGTCGTATTGGTGCTCAGAGGATACAAAATGATTCAGTAATTGTTACCATTGTTTCATATTTAATGTTTTTGTTTGTCAAAGACCATTGTCAGAGATCTTTCAGAAAGATAAAGTTTGTGTCTTACTGAATATAAAATACGACGTATGTAGGCGATAGCTTTTGATTTCCTGTTGCCACTGAACTATGTATATATATATATATATATATATATATATATATATATATATATATATATATATATATATATATATTTATTCATTTATTATATATGATGCAGAAGGCTCCAGTCATGGTCAGAAGTCCATTATCAAGGCCGGGCATTAATTGAAATAGAGAAATATGAAAGGGGAAAAAAAAGGGAAAGTAATTACGCAATTTGAATGAGGTGAACAACCTCTCTCTTGAAATGTGATAGGTTATAGTTATTGGGGAAAAACATGAAAAGGTAGACAGTTCCAATGCTTCGACGTGTACGGAAAGAAGCAGTTATCAAAACGGCTCACCCGTGAGTTGCCGATGGCCATACAGTAATCATATGACGCAGCAGCTTGCCGAGTATTGCGTGGTCTAGCTAGTGATGGGGGGGAACACAAGCAGCCAGCTCTCGGGAGCAAAACAACAAAGTATTATCTAAAGAAGAAAGGAAGTGAACCAACATTGCGGCGTAGGGCAAGGGGGTCAAGTTTAGAAGTTAGCCTGAGACAGTTTATAAATCGGACCGCTTTCGACTCATCTCCGTCAGATAAAGATTATATATATATATATATATATATATATATATATATATATATATATATATATATATATATATATATATATATATATATATATATCCCTGGGGATAAGGGAGAAAGAATACTTCCCACGTATTCCCTGCGTGTCGTAGAAGGCGACTAAAAGGGGAGGGAGCGGGTGGCTGGAAATCCTCCCCTCTCTTTTTTTTTTTTTTTTTTTAATTTTCCAAAAGAAGGAACAGAGAAGGGGGCCAGGTGAGGATTTTCCCTCTAAGGCCCAGTCCTCTGTTCTTAACGCTACCTCGCAAATGCGGGAAATGGCGAATCGTATAAAAAAAAAAATATATATATATATATATATATATATATATATATATATATATATATATATATATATATATATATATATGTAGGAACTGCGTGTCAAAGCAGGTGACTGAAGCGGCCGGGAGCTGGGGGCTGAAATTTCTAAATTTTCCAAAAAATAAAACAGGGGACAGACATGTCAGAAAAGAAATATGAAGGTAAAAGAAAACAAGAGTAAAGTGGGGAGCTGCTGCAGGCGAATGCCACGAGATGGTTTGACTGTAAGGTAGCATTGAGGAGGGACCGGAGGTTGTGTGGTGTGTAAGGTACCAGGGAGTGGACATAGTAGAGGAGGGAACCAAAGGGGATGAAATGCGACACAGGGTGGATGAAGGGTCTTAGGTTTTGTGCACATTAAGGAGCGTGTAAAACAAGCAATCCGTGCCTGTGGTTGAAGTTATGATAGTGCTTGCAGTGTGGTGCGGAATGCGAGTTTTGTTTCTTGAAAGCAGAAGAAGGGAAGAAGGTTAATGTGTTGGATATGAAATGCCCGGGAGCGACTGTGGCGTAAGACACGTTGATCGTGTGACGCATGAGTGTGTAAGAGAGAGAGAAAGGTGCGATGGTAAGCGCATTCTAGCGATAGCAGACGAGGCTGTGCTGTTTTGGACATATGGAGAAGATAGACGAAGTAAGATTGGCTAAGTGCAGGGAATAGGGAGTGGAAGATTGAAAAGATGGAAGAATGGAGTGAGGGAAGCTTTGGGTACCAGGGCCAGAAAGATTTAGACGGCTAAGAAGATAGAATGATTTGGACAGATTGGGTATCAAGGGGGCGACGTTCTGTCACTGGGCTGGTCCAAGTTTTGTGAAGGAGGCACGTTAAACCATGGGGAATTCTGTGGGTTTTGCTGTGGAAGATAAGCACTGGTTCCGGTTCAGTATACATAACAACTTGAGCCATTTTGTACGTTGTTGACGCTACCTCGATAAGGCGGGATAATCAGTTAGGCTTCTGTATATATATATATATATATATATATATATATATATATATATATATATATATATATATAATATATATATATATATATATATATTTCTTTCTTTCAAACTATTCGCCATTTCCCGCGTTAGCGAGGTAGCGTTGAGAACAGAGGACTGGACCTTTAAGGAAATATCCTCACCTGGCCCCCCTTCTCTGTTCCTTCTTTTGGAAAATTAAAAAAAAAATGAGAGGGGAGGATTTCCAGCCACCCGCTCCCTCCCCTTTTAGTCGCCTTCTACGACACGCAGGGAATACGTGGGAAGTATTCTTTCTCCCCTATCCCCAGGGATAATATATATATATATATATATATATATATATATATATATATATATATATATATATATATATATATATTTATTTATATGTACTTGTATTCACACTGGTGCCGTGGAGAAAATATTCTTACATCTCACAGGAAAGATGAAACAAGATATCCCATTGGGATAGCTTTCATGTTTATTCCATCACCTCGTCAGAGATATCCCTGATGATGTGTTGGATTGAATACGAAATGTTAGAGTATCTTGTTTCATCTTTCAAACAAGATCTAAGACTATATATATATATATATATATATATATATATATATATATATATATATGGTGTGTCCGGACACCAACCAACAACGGAACTTGCAGCCTCATAACACCAACACACGAGCTCGAAACCCGGATCATGAGCGGTGAGGGAGGAGAGCCCTTGTGTACTGCTGTAAGCTGAGAGGAGAATGTGAATGAATTGATACAGATGAACGCCACCTGGACCAGCTGGCAGGAGGCAACGTAGACACAGATGGAAACAATAGAGCGCCACCTGTTGCAGCTGGTGTTAGCGGCTCCCTTAGCGTACGGCAATTCTTGTCGGTAACTCCATAACTCCGCTTCCATACGGAGGAGGAGGAGGGGAAAGTGGAAGAAGGAACCTCGCTTCGCTCTGGTTATGGTCGTTACGGATTTCGGTCTCGAGGACGAGATACAGAGCAAAACATCCCGAACTTCGAAGAGCGAGTTCGAGACGGATTTCGACAACTCTCAACGAAAAGAGAGCTGACTGATTGACGTCTCTGAGGGGCACGAGCTATGCGGGACCAGCTTTGTGAAAGATCCTGCCCGAACTATTTCGATGACTGGAAGTAATACGTAGGCGATGCACCGTCAGGGGCTCATCAGACTAAATACGTGCTCCGTATCAAACAAGGCTGACTGCTGCTCACGTGATGGTAGTTAGACCAGCTCAGTTTCCTCTACACTGGAAGTCTTATGAGGGGTCTCATTAGGGCCAGGATAACACAAAAGGACTTTCGTAGCCTTAGTTCAGCGGCGTGTGGCTCAGACTGTCTTCCGGTGTCTTGATCAACGGCGAGGGAAGCAGTTGTATGTGATGCAGTGGGGTGGTCTTAATTCTTTACGACCTGACTCACTTAGATCATCTTTGGGGAAAACAGGTCAATATTCCTAAGCATCTTTACGATGCCGTATTGTAAGTAAAACGTACTTTCATGCGGTGCCAAAATCAGACTCTGTTTTTTTTTTAAGAAAATTTACAGATACTGGAATACCATTTGTTTATGTTATTGACGGTGGACTCTCTCGTTTTTTGAGCGTAGACGATGTAGGGGTCTACCCGTGTACACGTGTGAGTTGGAGACGTGTGTTTGCATCACCAGGAACGAATGACAAGTCGTGACTGACAGATGACCCGCAGTGCTTATTGTTAATCATATAAAGGTGTAAAAATATTGACCTTTCTATGGAGTAAATGACCTTTCTCTGTTACGTGAAGTAGTTTGTTGAAGGTTACCTAGTAACGCTCACTTTCATACACTTCGTTTTTAGATATTGATTAGATATAGAATCCATGTCAAGCGAAAGACGAAGAAAAGAAATAAAAAGAGGAAATTGTGTGGGAAGGTTTTCCCAGTGGGTGGCTGCCTGAGTCTTTATATTTAGACCAGGTATTGAAATCTTTAGAAAAAGAAGAAAATGCTTGATTGATTTTTTGCCCCAGACATCGTTTAAGTTAATGGTCACGCCTACTCCCATCCTGCCTGAAGTCGGTGGCGTATTCGAGGAGACAAGAATGCCACAGAACAGTCTTGGGAGAACTGTGCCACACTGAATGTATGAATAACGAGTTGTATTTGGAATCATCTGTTTATGGCGACAGACAAAGTTATTCTGCATCTCAACTCAAGTATTTAGGGTAAACACGTCATCATTATGGATGAAATGCTCTCCTTGTATTTTGTTATATGAGATGTTTCTGGAGTTGGTGAAAAAAAAAGAATTCGATTCATAAGAGGAACTGTCACATCGGTCTTGGGGAACTTATCCTCATCCTTTACAACTCGCTGGTGCGTCCCTATCTTGAATGATTTCATTTCCAGCTTTGGTCACCCTACTGGAGGAAAGACATAGACTGATTGGAGAGAGTACAGTGGCGAGGTACCAAGACGATCCCCGAACTGAGGAACTGATCAACTGAGAACCGATTAATCGAATTGAACCAATTCAGATCAGAAAAGAGAAGCTTGAGAGGTGATCTAATACAGGTATTCAAAATCATTTAATTCCTCAATAATCTCGATCTAACAAGCTACTTAAGAACAGATCAGTCTGATTCATTCGAAATAATAAATATAGAATCCAGGGCAAAGTTTTTACCTCGAATGAGGCGAAGCACTTGTTTCTTTAACAGGATCGGAGCATCTGAAATGATTTCCCGTTCAGAGTAGTTGAAAGCAGTACCATAGATGCTTGATAAACATTTCGCTTCAGATCCACGACTGACATTATTTGCCCTTCCTTAGCGACACAGTAAGTCGACAAGTCTTTCTCCTTAAAAAGATATCCTGTTCTCTTCCGTTATCACAAACGGCCTCGTTAGGACCCAATGGCCTGTTGCTGTCTGAATCAATTATATTCACTTTACATTGTCAAGGTTACGATCATAACAAAGTCTCAGGATTAAACCCCATGTAGATTTATGATACCATATATATATATATATATATATATATATATATATATATATATATATATATATATATATATATATATATTTTTTTTTTTTTTTTTTTTTTTTTTTTTTTTTTATACCTTGTCTGGATTCGTATGTGCACCCAGAATATGTAGGTAAACGTGAGCAGTTGGTTGATTAACAAAGCTGCTTAGTCACTTTAATTCGTGGTCTTGTTCACACACACTGCAGTTCAGGGTTGCTCATGGAACACAGGTAAAGGTGCATCGGTGCCCGTGTATCTGAGAGTGGATTCCGTCGCCCAGATTCGGACTGGATGAAGTGATCATTGAATTCGTCCGGTTAACAAGGTCCTCAATGCACTGTATCATGATAACAATGGGAGCGACATCTGTGACAGTTGTCTGTGTCGAGTTTATCTTGGTTCCCAACTATTTAGGGTTGAGTAGCCTTTCTCATGTTGGCCATCGTCCAGATTCATCGAAGGAGATCGCTTGTCTGTACTGCATGTTATTTCTGCTGCAGAGCTTGCCATGTGGGTTGTTGTCGCTGTGATGAACATGGAACGGAATGTTTGGTTCTGGAAGATTATACTTGTGTAGGTTTAATGATGAACGCTGAGGCGACTTTTCAGAATGGGGAGTCAGTTGCCATGTTTGATCATTTTGCACCGAGTTCTTGGGTATGACCCAGTACAGACCGAGTGTGTATCCACCCCCATGGTTACGATGGTACGACTATCGAGTTCCGAGGATACGACCAGTGAGCACCAGGATATGACCCTTGAGTACGACAGTGCAACACCTTGAACACGACGATACGATATTTTCATTATGATTCTACGATCCTCGAGCGCTTCTTACAACCCTTGGATAGAATGGTATAAGTCTTTGGACCTGACTCTACAGCGTGAGGTCAAAGGCCTGACTAGCACATTGGAGGGAAACATTCGAAGCTCTACATACAAACTGTCCGCCAGTTGACTTTACAGGGGCCTTCTTAATGA
Source organism: Panulirus ornatus (assembly GCF_036320965.1). Lineage (NCBI taxonomy): Eukaryota > Metazoa > Arthropoda > Malacostraca > Decapoda > Palinuridae > Panulirus > Panulirus ornatus. The sequence continues at coordinate 14,466,662 of NC_092239.1, forward strand.
CCAGGGAAACTACACAATCTCTCTCAGTTTTCAGAGATAACATCAATAGATCATTTTCTTTGGTTAGTTCTAGCACAGAGTTTACCCTCCTTGAAGCACGTCTCCTGACGAAGCTACAGATGGCGCGCCACAGATTCACCTTCATTTTACGTGTAAGTATATTATGCCATCCGTTAAAATGGTGGCGTTTCTTGGCCTTTTGTCTGAAGGAGGCAAAGGTTGCGCAAGTTGCTGGCTCAGGTCCCATCAGCGAGTGGTTCAGACCCACAGGTGCCATCATCATCTTCGTAAAAAGATGTTTGTTGATAGTGAGGCAGTAAGAAAGAGAAGGTTGTTTGGTTGACGAAGCCCCCAGCAATGTTTTCCCCAAACCATAAACTTTATACACACTGGCTGTTGATATCCTCTTCATGTTGGTGTTCGAGGAAATAGAATTGATGCTTCATGTTATTATCATTTGTTGATCACTGATGGAATGAATTACAGACATCATTTGCATTGTGATATTGTTATATTCCATGACACAGTATTAGTCTTGGGTTCTTTGCTCGTGGTGGCTAGGCTTATGTTATTCCAAGTGTCGTTAAGTAATATGTTGTTGAACTTATTGTTTGACGAATTTTGGAGGTGTAATTTGAAAATGTTCAGTGTCCTTTTATTTTGTATCTTTTCAGCCTAAGGTTTTGTGAGTTATCTTTTATTTTTGGTTATATTTCTTTTTCTACATTTTGTCCTTTCATGTATTAAGTGGGAGGAAGAGTCTGGACTGTGATCTGACGTTCTTTTCTAAGTGGAAGAGATGAAGGACGGAAGTAAAAGCTGTTGATTGTAACATGAATCAAATTTATCATCAAGGCTTGTTCTCTTTAATGTTGCCTCATCCTCACAAAGGCCTCAAGGCCAGACCCTGAGGTTCTTATACCTGCTGCAGCAGGAGTCGACAGCTGATCCATATACTAAAGCTACTCAAGATTAGGGCAGTATTAACCCCGCCGTAAATCAGATTAGCCTGACGGGACCTTTAAAAAGTAATGAATGACCCAGTCATATATACGTCGGCGCAGTGATTAATGATCCCTTGCACAATCTGCTTTGGGTAACAGACAATAAAATGCACTCAGGAACTGCCTGCCGTGGGTGGAGGAGGGGAAGGGAAGGGGATAGTGAGGGCGTAGGGTGCAGCTGTGTGATTGGTGAGTACGGAGGAGGAGTGAGGTATCGTTAAGTCAAAAGTTCTCTCCTGATCTTCCCTTTTCCGGTTCCTCAAGGTTATAATAACCTTGGTTATGTTTCCGTTCTCATTCACCAGTCCTCGATCACCCTCGTAAGCACGAAGTGTCATGTAATGCTGTGATGGATCAAGACCCCTCTTCGATCTCGATCGCTCTCGACCTTATTCGATATCTCGTGTGGATTCGACCTAAGTACTCCCAGTATGTTCTGACTTATCTCATGCCACAGATTCGTGTGTGCACCACACCTGCACTATATCGCTCAAATGTCATGCTAGTACCTTCATTTACACGTGACCCTCACCGCACAAACTGTAAAAACCACCAATCAAAGCAAATTACGTCGCCATAACACACACACACACACACACACACACACACACACACACACACACACACACACACACCATATGGCCTCCACATCACGCCATAGACGAGATGCATCTCACAACACTGCACCATTACCACCTCCACACTTTGCCTTACCATTAACTCCACCCTTGCATCCGTATATCACCGCATCCCACCATCACTTCACCTCATCCAAGGATTATATATATATATATATATATATATATATATATATATATATATATATATATATATATATATATATATATATATATATATATGTTACTCCAAACCTTTACCTCACTGTTCTTCAAGTGTTCTTCATTACCATGCATCATAACACCCTGTTCGACACTCCATGCCACCAACCAGGCCGCTGTCACAACACACAAACCAAACAATCCTAGTGACACCACACCACACTCGTAATGGTAGTTAGCTACACGGTCGATACTGCGGTATCATTTTGAACGGAGAAAGTTATTGGAATCTGTGAATGACTTTTGGGGAGTGATTAGCAGTAAAGGATGGTAGTAGGGGAAAGTGTAGAAGTAGAAAAGGAAAAGCCTTTATGTGAGAGCAGAACTGTAGATGCTCAAACCACTCCAGGTGCTAGGAAGAATTTAAATGTGGAGTGTGAAAGAAGCTTGTATAATGGAGAAGCTCTCGTGACTCTAGGTGTAGGAATGTGAACCCTTCGTTCGTCTTGGTCAGGAGAAATGTAAACATCTACTTACACACTGTAAATGGACTCGCACCATCAAACCACACAGCCACTCGTGACACTCGCCAGGTGCTTCTGGTAGTATATAGTGCGGGGGTACTGAGTGACGGCTCTAGGATCCCGTTCCTCTATCAAGGAATAAATTATTGAAATTGAATTGAATTGTACCACCCAAACGACCACAGGCTCTCCGTCTCGGCGGTCTCAGAGACCCAGGCGCGTCTGTCCGACTCTCTGTCTGAACCCGGAACCGACGCCACCAGCTAGGCGTCAACACACACACACACACACCCACCACCCTTCTCCACTGCGCTTGATGATCACCTGCGTCGTAAGAAACACGACATGGGCCTGAAGATGCCGACATCAGAGCTGAGGCTAGTTTTGTTGACCATCAACTGAACGACCGTGTACGACCCCTCCGTGTGCGTGTTCTGGTGTGGTCTCTGGCCTAGCTCTTTGTTATATAGGATCAGGTTGAGGGTTATATACTCAATGGTCGTCCTCATGGTTTCGTATCTCCGTGTTGAAGGGTCGTACTATTGTGCTCTAGGTCCGCGCCGTCGTGCTCAAGGGTCAAACCGTCGTTCTTAAGGGTCGTACTGCCTTGCACTAGGGTCGTATCATCGCGTTCCTTAGTGACGTATTAGGTGTGCTTAGTAGTTGTACGGTCGAGTTCAAGACTTGTGCCGTCGTGCTCAAGGGTCGTACCGTCTTGTCCAAGAGTCGTAGCATCGTGCTCAAGGGTCGTATACCGACCTACCCAAGAGTCGAAGCCTTGTGCTCATGGGTCGTACCGTCGTGCTCAAGGGATGAACAACGAAAACCAACACTCGCAAGATTTTTAACTTTTAAACCTCCTCAGGATCTCTTCAGGCTTCTCTCTACATGAGTCTGATTTTTTCCCTCTCCTCTTCTTCTGTGGCCAAACATTAATATTACATTAGACTCTGATTTCCCAACCCACCCACTATCGTCTAACCTTGAATTACAAAGGGGGGCCAAACTTTTCCCCACTTTATAACCCCATACCTCACTTCCAGAAGATCATTAATTACATTGATTCCACTAAATTCGTCTCTGTTGCCCCCTCAAGGATATTTAGAACGCTCGTCTTTTGTTTCAGTCGAGTTCTTTAATGAGTTTAAGCTTCATATGATGTCCTTGAGACAACACACACACACATCCTCCTCACGGCCAAGAAAGCATTAAGTTGCTTTCGTAAGGATAACGCCTTCATTTATTTACGTAAACCAAACGTCTTTTACGAGAAGTAAAACCTAGTGGGGATTATGATGTGTATGTGTGTGTGTGTGTGGGTGTGTGTGTGTGTGTGTGTGTGCGCGCGAGGACAGAGCACAAGTCTCCAGTGTCCTTGCACCTCGCCCAAGCCTCAATATTGACAAAGCTTGGAATTCCAATATTTGTAGAGTTGCTATTATGTTGGTCACGTCAGCTGGAGGACACAGCGCAGGAGTTCAGCAGCAGCAGCAGCAGTCAGGTCGGTGTCTGGCAGGGCGGCAGGCACCCAAAGGTGGTGATGAGGTCGACGTATCCACGTGATGTAGGAGGGGAGTGAATCACTCTCTCTCTCTCTCTCTCTCTCTCTCTCTCTCTCTCTCTCTCTCTCTCTCTCTCTCTCTCTCTCTCTCTCTCTCTCTCCTCTCTCTGTTGCTGCCACTCCTGTTGTTATTCTGTCTTCTGTTGTATCTTTACATCCGTCTCAATCTGTCCGTTCACCTGTCTTGAAACGTATCTGTCTGTCTGTCTTGTTCATTATGCAAAACTAAGTACACACGCACACACACACACACACACACACACACACACACACACACACACACACACACACACACACACACACACACACCACACACACACACACACACACATATACAGCGTTATGTAGATATATGTATGTACATACAGTTTAAAGAGAACATTCACTGAGACATTAGTCTTCAAGGTTAACCACTCTTAATGTCGATATTAGCGAGGGACGTGTTTGGTTAGTCCCCTGGATGATTTACGCACACACACACACACACACACACACACACACACAGCGGAGGCCACATGTCAGGGGAATCTTTTGGATCTGGGCGAAGGTAACTAAGTGGGGTCCAGCAGGGTTCAGTGTTGGAACCGGTACTGTTTCTTGTCTGCGTAAGCATCCATGGCCGTCCGGCTAACCCTGCAAGGGCTTCCGACGGAAACTGTCGACGATGTCAGAGTGAGAAAAGATGAAATGAAAAGATATAAGCGCATCTTTGTTCTCATATCGTGTACGTTATGTTGCTATAGAATTGTTGGTATTGATGTGTGCGGTCAGTGCTTGAATTACGTTAAAATACTGATTATTTCCAGTCCCCCCAGAATATATATATATATATATATATATATATATATATATATATATATATATATATATATATATATAATATATTTATGTATATATATATATATATATATATATATATATATATATATATATATATATATATATTTATGTATATATATATATTTATGTATATATATATATATATATATATATATATATATATATATATATATATATTTTTTTTTTTTTTTTTTTTTTTTTCAAACTATTCGCCATTTCCCGTGTTAGCGAGGTAGCGTTAAGAACAGAGGACTGGGCCATTGAGGGAATATCCTGACCTGGCCCCCTTCTCTGTTCCTTCTTTTGGAAAATTAAAAAAAATTGAGAGGGGAGGATTTCCAGCCCCCCACTCCCTCCCCTTTTAGTCGCCTTCTACGACACGCAGGGAATACGTGGGAAGTATTCTTTCTCCCCTATCCCCAGGGATATATATATATATATATATTCATATTATATATGTTCGTTGGATTCGAGAGAGACGTCTGATGTCTGAAAGAGATCATCTCAGATGCACTTGAACAGCAACTTCAGACACAATGGCCAGTGCACTTCATTCTTGATGCATATAATTTGATGAATACCTGAAGGGACTTGGGTTGTCAGGATAACTGGGGAAAACAGTGGACAGGAAATAGCTCGCGAAAGGGACTTCGAAGCTGCCAGCACATCAAGTTTCTCATCGGGGTATCATACGAGACGCGTTTGGCTGGTAGGCAAAACTACAGAGTGCTAGTTGTCCAGTACGTGGACAGTGAAGTGTTTAAGAAAATGCTGATATGACGTGTGTATATATGCCCCATTATGGAGTGCCCTTCAAGCAAGCTTGTCCTGCGTGTCACAGAAGATGGTAGAGAAGGTCTAAAGGAAACGTTGATTAAAGTAGACCTGATAGCCTAGGATGGCTCTTCGATGGTGATAACGCAGACCAAGTTCCTTGAGGCGAGGGAGGTGGGGGTAGTCCATGACGAGAAGGACATACAGAGGAAGCCAAGCAAGAAAAGCACAAGGAGAGACGGGAAGACAATTTTCCCTCAGCAACAGACTAGGCTGGTTAGTACGACAGAAATGCCAGGTGGTGACCAAGTGTAAACACGAAGAAGAGCACCGCAAGAATGAGAAGGTGAACAAGAGTGTAAAACCTCCCACACTCCATGTTCACAAAGAGGGGAAAGGACACACACACACACACACACACACACACACACAGACCTCAAGCTGGGTGTGGGGAGAGGACCTGCTAGAGTCGGAGGCGCCGAACGGAAATAGAACTTTGCCAGTGGCGCCATCCAGCATGTCACCTTCGGGGGAAACGGCCATGTAAATGTAAACGCAAATCTAAATACATAAATAAAGTTGGACGCCTTCTTACATAAGGCGAAGTTCGTCGTAAACATTTCTTGCATAACATTAACATGTTTTGAGGAATATGAAGATATTCACGTGGATAATTTGTACTTTGGGGCATAAGGCAAACTCCAGCATCGGTGAAAGGCAAGTTCTACTCATCAGTGATGTGTCAAAATATTCATTAATGAATCACATGTGGGGAAAGGAAAGTAAAGTTGTATTTATTTATGTATTTTTCAGTGTGTGTGAAGAACTGTAATGGGCTTGAAGGTGGGGGGGGGGGGGCATTCTAATTTTTACTTAAAAGATAATCATTTACACTAATAATGATAACAATAATAGTAATGATAATAGTATGATAATGATAGTAATGATAATGATGATGTATACTTCAAAATTTGGCATTTAGCACTTCTTTATGGCATCTGAGACGGCGAATATAGTGTACAATACTGTTACCTAATGGTTTTGTGTATACACTCTATATGGCCCGAGCCCTAGAATCGTCCATTTTACGCTTGAAGAAGTTCATAAAGATTTTTCGGTTGGTGGATGGAACTTACGCTGACGGCCTTAATGACCCTGGCAGCTGATAGGCCAAAAGCTCCAACAGCCAACTAACCAACCAAACAGAACCTTAAAGAAAAAAAAAATGAACATCTGGGTTGACTGTGGGCCTGCTACCGCAACTAGAATTCACATTTGGGCGGGCCCTTGCGTGAATTCATTGTCACCAACGCTAACTACTACTGGTTCTTGTTATATCAGTTTTAAAAGGAGCAAGAGATCAGAGCGGAATATCACTTCTCGAGGATGTGGGTGGACACTGCGCATCACCGCCGTAAGAGACAGGGATGTGGGTGGGCACTGCGCATCACCGCCGTCAGAGACAGGGATGTGGGTGAGCACTGCGCATCACCGCCGTCAGAGACAGGGATGTGGGTGAGCACTGCGCATCACCGCCGTCAGAGACAGGGATGTGGGTGGGCACTGCGCATCACCGCCGTCAGAGACAGGGATGTGGGTGGGCACTGCGCATCACCGCCGTCAGAGACAGGGATGTGGGTGGGCACTGCGCATCACCGCCGTCAGAGACAGGGATGTGGGTGAGCACTGCGCATCACCGCCGTCAGAGACAGGGATGTGGGTGGGCACTGCGTATCACCGCCGTCAGAAACAGGGATGTGGGTGGACACTGCGCATCACCGCCGTCAGAGACAGGGATGTGGGTGGGCACTGCGCATCACCGCCGTCAGAGACAGGGATGTGGGTGAGCACTGCGCATCACCGCCGTCAGAGACAGGGATGTGGGTGGGCACTGCGCACCACCGCCGTCAGAAACAGGGATGTGGGTGGGCACTGCGCATCACCGCCGTCAGAGACAGGGATGTGGGTGAGCACTGCGCATCACCGCCGTCAGAGACAGGGATGTGGGTGGGCACTGCGCATCACCGCCGTCAGAGACAGGGATGTGGGTGGGCACTGCGCATCACCGCCGTCAGAGACAGGGATGTGGGTGGGCACTGCGCATCACCGCCGTCAGAGACAGGGATGTGGGTGAGCACTGCGCATCACCGCCGTCAGAAACAGGGATGTGGGTGAGCACTGCGCATCACCGCCGTCAGAAACAGGGATGTGGGTGGACACTGCGCATCACCGCCGTCAGAGACAGGGATGTGGGTGGGCACTGCGCATCACCGCCGTCAGAGACAGGGATGTGGGTGAGCACTGCGCATCACCGCCGTCAGAAACAGGGATGTGGGTGGACACTGCGCATCACCGCCGTAAGAGACAGGGATGTGGGTGGGCACTGCGCATCACCGCCGTCAGAGACAGGGATGTGGGTGAGCACTGCGCATCACCGCCGTCAGAGACAGGGATGTGGGTGGGCACTGCGCACCACCGCCGTCAGAAACAGGGATGTGGGTGAGCACTGCGCATCACCGCCGTCAGAAACAGGGATGTGGGTGGACACTGCGCATCACCGCCGTCAGAGACAGGGATGTGGGTGGGCACTGCGCATCACCGCCGTCAGAGACAGGGATGTGGGTGAGCACTGCGCATCACCGCCGTCAGAGACAGGGATGTGGGTGAGCACTGCGCATCACCGCCGTCAGAGACAGGGATGTGGGTGAGCACTGCGCATCACCGCCGTCAGAGACAGGGATGTGGGTGGGCACTGCGCACCACCGCCGTCAGAGACAGGGATGTGGGTGAGCACTGCGCATCACCGCCGTCAGAGACAGGGATGTGGGTGGGCACTGCGCATCACCGCCGTCAGAGTCAGGGATGTGGGTGAGCACTGCGCATCACCGCCGTCAGAGACAGGGATGTGGGTGGACACTGCGCATCACCGCCGTCAGAGACAGGGATGTGGGTGAGCACTGCGCATCACCGCCGTCAGAGACAGGGATGTGGGTGAGCACTGCGCATCACCGCCGTCAGAGACAGGGAAGTGGGTGGGCACTGCGCATCACCGCCGTCAGAGACAGGGATGTGGGTGGGCACTGCGCCTCACCGCCGTCAGAGACAGGGATGTGGGTGGGCACTGCGCATCACCACCATCGGAAGTATTACGTCCAAGTTATGAATCGAAGCAAACGTAGTGGACAGGTCACGAATCAGCAGATGATACTGTTTTTAATTACCAGAAGGAGTAGATGATTACCATTCTCACTGGCTGGTGAGGTAACTCATAAGTCCATTAAGTGAAGAAAGTCACAGCTTTGTTAGGCCAGCTAACTCGCGTGATGGGCCACAGCTATAAGGCACCTGACAGGTGAAGCAGGTCACAGCTAGAGAGCAGCTAACTGCTAAGGTTACAGCTATAAGGTAGGCCACAGCTATAACGCTGCTGACTGGTGAGGCAGGTCACAGCTAGAGAGCAGCTAACTTGTAAATCAGGTCACAGTCATAAGGCAGCTGACTGGTGAGGAAGGTCACAGCTGTAAAGTAGGTCACGGCTCTAAGGCCATCAGATTACGTTCGTGTCGCAAATGTTGTAATCGCGTGAGACACACCCGGTCGAGCGATTACACTGATGAAGATAGTAGTATCAAGACCAGAAATAGAGATAGATATGAGAGATTTTGCGAGTATATATATATATATATATATATATATATATATATATATATATATATATATATATATATGTATATTTTTTTTCTTTTTAATTTATATTTATTTTGCTTTGTTGCTGTCTCCCGCGTTAGCGAGGTAGCGCAAGGAAGCAGACGAAAGAATGGCCCAATCCACCCACATACACATGTATATGCATACACTTCCATACACGCAAATATACATACCTATACATCTCAACGTATACATATATATACACACACTGACATATACATATATACACATGTACATAATTCATACTATCTGCCTCTATTCATTCCCATCGCAACCCCGCACACATGAAATAACAACCCCCTCCCCCCTCATGTGTGCGAGGTAGCGCTAGGAAAGGACAACAAGGGCCACATTCGTTCACACTCAGTCTCTAGCTGTCATGTAATAATGCCCTGAAACCACAGCTCCCTTTCCACATCCAGGCCCCACAGAACTTTCGATGGTTTACCCCAGACGCTTCACATGCCCTGGTTCAATCCATTGACAGCACGTCGACCCCGGTATACCACATTGTTCCAATTCACTCTATTCCTTGTACGCCTTTCACCCTCCTGCATGTATTGCCCCGATCACTCAAAATCTTTTTCACTCCATCTTTCCACCTCCAATTTGGTCTCCCACTTCTCGTTCCCTCCACCTCTGACACATATATCCTCTTGGTCAATCTTTCCTCACTCATTCTTTCCATGTGACTAAACCATTTCAAATCACCCTCTTCTGCTCTCTCAACCACACTCTTTTCATTACCACACATCTCTCTTACTCTATTATTACTTACTTGATCAAACTACCTCATTTCCAGCACATCCACCCTCCCGCGCACAACTCTATCCATAGTCCAAGCCTCGCAACCATATAACATTGTTGGAACTGCTATTCCTTCAAACATACCCATTTTTGCTTTCCGAGATAATGTTCTCGACTTCCACACTTTCTTCAACACACCCGGAACTTTCGCCCCCTCCCCCACCCTATGATTCACTATAGTGAATCATATGTGATGTGTGTGTGTGTGTGTGTGTGTGTGTGTGTGTGTGTGTGTGTGTTTTACCTGTCTCGTCTGCTCGAGGTTACACTGCGAGTGAAAGAGTCATTTTGGCGAGGCTGTATCATGGACCTTCTCACTCCAAAGGCTTCTACATAGCCCTCCTTATGGAAGTAACACAGCCTTGGTGTTTTGGATAAGACTAGGATTCTTTGATAGAAATTGGGCGTAGATTACATATATATATATATATTGATAAATCATAAATTGAAATAATAGACACAAGTGCGAGAGTCGACATTATGATGGTTCATTTTTGACAGAGTCGGCCACTTAGGGATTTGCCAGATCGAACCCCTGCATACGCCGTCTTCCTCTTGTGTTGAAGAAACAAAAGAAATAGACGAAAGAAATCTTCGATCGTGAGCACAGATGGGTAGGGTAGGCCAACACCTATTCACCTTCCTTCACGTGGAACTATGTAGTTTTGTCGCGTGTTCTAAATTTCTGTTGTGAGGAGGAAACAACTGGTGTTGATATGTTTATACCTGCTGATAAGGGTGATTCCTGGTGCCTTCTTAATTTCACAGTGTTTAGAAAGAGTAATATATATATATATATATATATATATATATGTATATGCTTATTAGGGGGCCAAGTGAGGATATTCCCTCAAAGGCTCAGTCCTCTGTTCTTAACGCTACCTCGCTAACGCGGGAAATGGCGAATAGTATGAAGAAGAAGAATATATGCTTATATCTAGCGCTTTTATTTGATTTGCTAGTTTGAAAAAAGAACATCGAAAATATGGCATCAACTGGCAAGAGATTCTCGGCGGGAGTGGAGTGCATTCAGACAAAGCGGATGAACATAATCCTAAACTTTCAGATATATGAAGCTATATTTACCTGAGCTGTAGGTAGAAACAAGTCGACTTTCCGGGCTTATATTCCACACAGCCTTGCTTTACTGAGCACAGACTTAGAGGGCCCCGCGTAGTGGTCAAGTTTTCGTTGATGGCTTCTATTAATTTGTTTATTGGTTATCTCTTTACTAATGATAGAGTGACTGTATTATTATCTAAGGTAGCTTAAGCAAGCGTTCACGGATCTCTCGTGGTAAGTAGTTTGCATCCATAAACAAAAAGACGATAAAGGAAATCGTACACATGGCGTTTGAAATAACAATTAGAAAACGTAATAAGTTGGGTATACAGCGTTCACGATGCTCACACGATCCGGATAAAACACACGCACATACGTTTCTCGGGAAGTTATTTATCTCAGAATGGTCTTCAGTTTTTGTTGATGGTGATGATGATGATGATATATATATATATATATATATATATATATATATATATATATATATATATATATATATATATATATATATATTCCTATGAGTCCACAGGGAAAATGAAACACTATCGTGTTTCATTTTCCCCCTGGACTCGTAGGAATATCTTGATCACGCGCAAAATTGTGTTCCTTTCCAATATATATATATATATATATATATATATATATATATATATATATATATATATATATATATATATATATATATATATATGAGAAACTGCAGAAGCTGGTGACTGAGTTTGGTAAAGTGTGTGAAAGAAGAAAGTTAAGAGTAAATGTGAATAAGAGCAAGGTAATTAGGTACAGTAGGGTTGAGGGTCAAGTCAATTGGGAGGTAAGTTTGAATGGAGAAAAACTGGAGGAAGTAAAGTGTTTTAGGGGAGTGGATCTGGCAGCGGATGGAACCATGGAAGCGGAAGTAGATCATAGGGTGGGGGAGGGGGCGAAAATCCTGGGAGCCTTGAAGAATGTGTGGAAGTCGAGAACATTATCTCGGAAAGCAAAAATGGGTATGTTTGAAGGAATAGTGGTTCCAACAATGTTGTATGGTTGCGAGGCGTGGGCTATGGATAGAGTTGTGCGCAGGAGGATGGATGTGCTGGAAATGAGATGTTTGAGGACAATGTGTGGTGTGAGGTGGTTTGATCGAGTAAGTAACGTAAGGGTAAGAGAGATGTGTGGAAATAAAAAGAGCGTGGTTGAGAGAGCAGAAGAGGGTGTTTTGAAATGGTTTGGGCACATGGAGAGAATGAGTGAGGAAAGATTGACCAAGAGGATATATGTGTCGGAGGTGGAGGGAACGAGGAGAAGTGGGAGACCAAATGGGAGGTGGAAAGATGGAGTGAAAAAGATTTTGTGTGATCGGGGCCTGAACATGCAGGAGGGTGAAAGGAGGGCAAGGAATAGAGTGAATTGGATCGACGTGGTATACCGGGGTTGACGTGCTGTTAGTGGATTGAATCAGGGCATGTGAAGCGTCTGGGGTAAACCATGGAAAGCTGTGTAGGTATGTATAGTTGCGTGTGTGGACGTATGTATATACATGTGTATGTGGGTGGGTTGGGCCATTTCTTTCGTCTGTTTCCTTGCGCTACCTCGCAAACGCGGGAGACAGCGACAAAGCAAAAAAAAAAAAAAGAAAAAAAAAAAAAAATATATATATATATATATATATATATATATATATATATATATATATATATAAATATATATATATATATATATATATATATATATATATATATATATATATATATATATATATATATATACACACACACACGCTCGTCCAAATGAGGTAGATAACAGTATCTTACTTGTAGTTAAGAGGGTCTTCAGCTCAGCGTGACTAACCCCCGCCATGTGTTGTTGCTTGAGATCTCACAGCTCACGACGCTAGGGAGGCACACGGCTCGGTTAACGTTCCCTAGAGACATAGGTTGATGAACGCCGTACAAGAGGGTCGGGCCGAACTATATGTAGTTGTTAACAGTGGAGTGAAGCAAATCATATATTGTCACTTTATATATGTATATCATAGCTTATCAAGAAGTCCCATCATTTTTGATGTAATGAGGTTTCATATAAAGTAATTAATTTGATGCGTATTGTAATGAGAAGTTGTCATACACCTAATTCTTATAATAATGATGATAATGATGATAATAGTAATAACGATAATGATATATTGATTTTAATGATTTAGCATTATTATTAGTATTATTATCATTATATTATTATTATTATTATTATTATTATTATTATTATTATTATTATCATTATTATTATCATTATTATTATTATTATTATTATTATTATTAATATTATTATTATTATTTTTGATATTATTATTATTATTATTATTATCATGATTATTATTAACCATATGGAGAGATATTATTATTATTATTATTATTATCATGATTATTATTAACCATATGGAGAGACAGACAGACACACATGGGGCAACGCGAGAGTACAAACTCTCTCGCGTAACATACAAATAGTAATTACATAAAGCACACAACAGATACAGTATTGCAGCAACAACCCCAACGTCTAAAGAAGACGGAACAGTATAAGTTGTAGAAACACAACAAACTCACTACCAATCGCGGAATTAAAAGCCCCCGAAATTTGCCCGCGAAATTAAATGTTAAAAGGGAGATTTATCTTGTCTCATTAAGGGCGTAACGGTTACGGGGACCCCACCGTGTGTCTCGCAAGTGTAACGGTTCCTTCTTCAGCACATAAGTCAACGTTGCCACGGTCCTTGTTCATGTAGGTTTGCACTTCTTCAGCACATAAGTCAGCGTTACCACGGTCCTTGTTCATGTAGGTTTGCACTTCTTCAGCACATAAGTCAGCGTTACCACGGTCCTTGTTCATATAGGTTTGCACTTCTTCAGCACATAAGTCAACGTTACCACGGTCCTTGTTCATGTAGGTTTGCACGTCCCGTGTTACCCCGGAAAAGTGAAATATAAAATCTCGTGGATATTTGATTGCCATGAAGCGTGCTGGGTCTGGCCCATCCCACCCCCAGTCCTGGATGAAGAGGAAGCTTGTCGGGGTTAAAGTTGAAGCTTCCGTGAGGCTTTGGCTGGGTGCATGGGAGAGAGAGAGAGAAAGAGAGAGAGAGAGAGAGAGAGAGAGAGAGAGAGAGAGAGAGAGAGAGAGAGAGAGAGAGAGAGACCTATCCTAACGAGGGACCAATAATTGAACTCTCAGAGCTCGGCTGGACGACCCTGTGATTGCACTAAGGTACGACCCCCTTGGTGGGTAGGATGGCCTGTTATGAGTGAGGGTCGTACGCGTCGTGCTCAAGAGCCGTATATGACAGTCGCGCTTAAGGGGATTAAAAACTCTCCCTCAACGCGTTCCATGAGCGCGCAGGTCTGGTTGCCCCGCGTTTGACTGCCCAACTGTTGGTGGAGGTCAGTCGTCAAGCTTTTACATTTTGATGTCGGGTTTTAGTCCAAGTCTCAAAACCGGATAAACTCTTCGTTAACAAGGAGGATACAGTTACATGCCACGCACATTGAATGAACTGGACGCCATATAGGATGAGAGAGAGAGAGAGAGAGAGAGAGAGAGAGAGAGAGAGAGAGAGAGGACGCCATTTGGTAAACAAGTGACTTATTTACCAAATGGCGTCCTAGCTACGTCTCTTCGTTGTATATCAATTGACTTATATTTCTCTCTTGTGTCTCCCCTGATGATGTGATTATTACACGAAAGTGCACTTAGGAACTTATCGTGTTTCGTTTCCCCCTGGACTCATAGGAATATACTTGATCACGCGCTAGATTGTGATCCTCTCCAGTATGTATGTGTGTGTGTGTGTGTGTGTGTGTGTGTGTGTGTGTGTGTGTAACTGAGTTCCGATGGGCCTTCTTATCCCAAGGTGATTTAGCTTTTTACTTAATGTATACCAACTTTATTCCTTCATTCTTGACGACTGCTCTTCACCAGCTCTGATTATGGTTACTTACGATGTCCTCTGGTGAGCTGATGCGTCTTATTCTCAAATTATCACTCCATTCCAAGAACAGAGAAAAAAGTTAGCCTTCTTTTATTTGCACAGAACAAGCTTTCACGGGTCGGGTGTTTGTGAAGCGTCGCCGTACTTGGTACCAAGTAGACTTTACGCGCTATTTGGGAAAAGTCCGTCCCCAAGAAAATTCACGCCCAGCCAGGAGGTCCTTACCTTTGATTCTGGTAACGTGATTGTTGTTTTGTATCGTCGTTCTTTCATTTTCCTCCGCTGCTTTTGAGAAAGTTCGCCGTAACATCTCCTCTTGTGTGCCGATAAGACGGAGCGATACACAGGACGTGGGTGGACAGAGAATGAGGCCATACTGGGAATTCCATCCTCTTGGTAAAGGTTAACTCCTTTAGCGTGACGCTTTGACACTTTGATCAGTGTGGCCCGACCCATGGGCATGACACACACACACACACACACACACACACACACACACACACACACACACACACACACACACACACACACACACACTTCCTAATGCTACACCCAGCTGGTCTGCGGCAAGGGTGTGTTATGGTACCATGGATGTTTGATTTGTTTGTGGATGAGTTGGTTTGGGAGGTAAATGCAAAGAGTCTTGGGAAATGAGGCAAGCTTGCAGTTTGGTGGGTTTGAAGGGGCCTGGGAAGTGTCAGCTTTTGTTTGCTGGTGTCTCAGAACTGTTGGCAGGTTCGAGTGAGAAACTGCAGAAGTTGGTAACTGGCTTTGGAAATGTGTGTGAAACGAGGAAGATAAAAGTAAATGCGAATGAAAGCAACTTTATTAGGTTTACTAGGGTAGAGACAGACTAAATGGGAATGTGAGTTTGAATAGAGAGAATTTGGAGGAAATGAAGTGTTTTAGATGCTTGGGTGTGGACTTGGCAACAGATGGAACTATGGAAGCGGAAATGAGTCATAGGGTGGGTGAGGACGTGAAGTTTTCTGGGAGCATTGAAGAATGTGTGGAAAAAGGGAGATTGTTATCTGAGAAGCGGAAAATGGGTATGTTTAAAGGTATAGCAGTCCCAAGGGTGTTGCATGGATGCTGATGTACAGAGGGTGGATGCGTTGGAAATGATATGTTAGACGACAGTATGTGATGTGAGGTGTTTTAATCGAGTAACGATTACGGGTGACAGAGTGAGGGTGGATGATACCTGTAAGGAGAAGTGCATGTAGCGCTGCGTACTCATTAGCTGTTACGTGGTGGCGGGGCATGTAGTTGTAGTATCATGTCCTTGCTCGTGTTCTGGTTGTTGCTTGATGGTTGTTGGTTCTTGGTAGTTAATGCTTTGACGATGTGTAGGCGTCTTGTGTCTTGTTCACAGCATAGTACCCTTGAAGATCTAACAGTCGTCTCTCGTGTCAGGGTAGTGTTGTGCTTCTTGGTGACATGTAGTTTGATGGAGGCTGAAAGCCAGCAGCAGCTCAATTGTGAATGGTTGGGAAAGAAAGGACAGCTACCTAGGGCAAAGGAGTGACGGTACTTGACATACCACAGAAGCACTGGCTCAAATATGCACTGCCGTCAGTCACCCTCACGATGAACAGGCGGGTATTACCGGTAGTGTACCTTCGTGGTCGGTGGCTGCCTACCACTCTCTACCTGGCTGGAGAGAGAGAGAGAGAGAGGGGAAGAGAGAGAGAGAGAGAGAGAGAGAGAGAGAGAGAGAGAGAGAGAGAGAGAGAGAGAGAGAGAGAGTCGTATGAAGGAGTAAGGCCGATGTAATCATCTCCTTTGGTCTTTTGCTCCTTTCTTCGTCTTCTCTCTCTTTCTCTCTCTCTCTCTCTCTCTCTCTCTCTCTCTCTCTCTCTCTCTCTCTCTCTCTCTCTCTCTCTCTCTCTCGTTACAAATGCAGATTGCCTTACGCACTTTTGATGTGCCTGTCCATGTGAAACGACACTCTCTCTCTCTCTCTCTCTCTCTCTCTCTCTCTCTCTCTCTCTCTCTATCCCATACTCCTTACGATCCTCGCTCGTTGGGTAAGAGAGATTGGTTTTTCTCCTGGTGCCAACCGGCACCAGTACACCCGTAACTTTGTGCTGGTTTTGAAGTCATTGTTATTCGATATACCAGACCCAAGATTCTTGTGTGATGTTGACTCCTAGGTTCTAACATCTGAGGCGGCCAAGCAGGTTCACCCAGCCCACGTGTGCTGGGCATTATCATTACGTTGAGTGTGGGGCTCAAGTAAATGTGGTTTGAAGTGATGTGTATTTACGTAATAACAGAAAAAGAAAATGGGATAATACGCATCAGTTTTCATTTCACTTTTGTTTCACTGTTATAAACAACAGACAGACAGGCAGACACACACACACACACACACACTATGGCCCATCTTAAGTTCAAGATATTAAAACCTGGCTCACTTGCATGAAAGTTTGGCCATCCCTGCTGTATACTACTTTATATGCAATATTTTATCTGTTTTTACTTCGTGAATCTTCTTGGAAATTCATTTGCTCTCTTTCATTTACCTAATGATCGTGCCCTTCATAAATGCCGACAGTGAAAAGCACTATATCATGCGACACACAAGAAAGAAATATAAGTCAGCTGATATACAACTGACTTCTATTTCGTTCTTGTATCTCGCCTGATGATATGATTATTACACGAAAGTGCACTTGGGAACTTATCGTGTTTCATTTTTGGGCATGTGAAGCGTCTGGGGTAAACCATGGAAAGTTCTGTGGGGCCTTGATGTGGAAAGGGAGCTGTGGTTTCGGTGCATTATTACATGACAGCTAGAGACTAAGTGTGAACGAATGGGGCCTTTGTTGTCTTTTCCTAGCGCTACCTCGCACAAATAAGGGGGGAGGGGGTTGTTATTTCATGTGTGGCGAGGTGGCGATGGGAATGAATAAAGGCAGATAGTCTGAATTATGTACATGTGTATATATGTATATGTCTGTGCGTGTATATATATGTATACGTTGAGATGTATAGGTATGTATATTTGCGTGTGTGGACGTGTATGTAATATACATACATGTGTATGTGGGTGGGTTGGGCCATTCTTTCGTCTGTTTCCTTGCGCTACCTCGATAACGCTGGAGACAGCGACAAAGCAAAATGAAATGATAAATAAATAAGTGAGAGTAAGTGAGCTTGGGAAGGAGACCTGTGTGGGGAAGTACCAGGAGAGACTGTGTACAAAATGGAAAAAGGTGAGAACAATGGAAGTAAGGGGAGTGGGGGAGGAATGGGATGTATTTAGGGAATCAGTGATGGATTGCGCAAAAGATGCTTGTGGCATGAGAAGAGTGGGAGGTGGGCTGTTTAGAAAGGGTAGTGAGTGGTGGGATGTAGAAGTAAGAGCATTAGTGAAAGAGAAGAGAGAGGCATTTGGACGATTTTTGCAGGGAAAAAATGCAATTGAGTGGGAGAAGTATAAAAGAAAGAGACAGGA
Organism: Panulirus ornatus; assembly: GCF_036320965.1. NCBI lineage: Eukaryota > Metazoa > Arthropoda > Malacostraca > Decapoda > Palinuridae > Panulirus > Panulirus ornatus. The sequence continues at coordinate 14,485,148 of NC_092239.1, forward strand.
GGTCAAGAGAAAGGTGCAAGAGGTGAAAAAAAGGGCAAATGAGAGTTGGGGTGAGAGAGTATCATTAAATTTTAGGGAGAATAAAAAGATGTTCTGGAAGGAGGTAAATAGGGTGCGTAAGACAAGGGAGCAAATGGGAACTTCAGTGAAGGGCGTAAATGGGGAGGTGATAACAAGTAGTGGTGATGTGAGAAGGAGATGGGATGAGTATTTTGAAGGTTTGTTGAATGTGTCTGATGACAGAGTGGCAGATATAGGGTGTTTGGGTCGAGGTGGTGTGCAAAGTGAGAGGGTTAGGGAAAATGATTTGGTAAACAGAGAAGAGGTAGTAAAAGCTTTGCGGAAGATGAAAGCCGGCAAGGCAGCAGGTTTGGATGGTATTGCAGTGGAATTTATTAAAAAAGGGGGTGACTGTATTGTTGACTGGTTGGTAAGGTTATTTAATGTATGTATGACTCATGGTGAGGTGCCTGAGGATTGGCGGAATGCGTGCATAGTGCCATTGTACAAAGGCAAAGGGGATAAGAGTGAGTGCTCAAATTACAGAGGTATAAGTTTGTTGAGTATTCCTGGTAAATTATATGGGAGGGTATTGATTGAGAGGGTGAAGGCATGTACAGAGCATCAGATTGGGGAAGAGCAGTGCGGTTTCAGAAGTGGTAGAGGATGTGTGGATCAGGTGTTTGCTTTGAAGAATGTATGTGAGAAATACTTAGAAAAGCAAATGGATTTGTATGTAGCATTTATGGATCTGGAGAAGGCATATGATAGAGTTGATAGAGATGCTCTGTGGAAGGTATTAAGAATATATGGTGTGGGAGGCAAGTTGTTAGAAGCAGTGAAAAGTTTTTATCGAGGATGTAAGGCATGTGTACGTGTAGGAAGAGAGGAAAGTGATTGGTTCTCAGTGAATGTAGGTTTGCGGCAGGGGTGTGTGATGTCTCCATGGTTGTTTAATTTGTTTATGGATGGGGTTGTTAGGGAGGTAAATGCAAGAGTCCTGGAAAGAGGGGCAAGTATGAAGTCTGTTGGGGTTGAGAGAGCTTGGGAAGTGAGTCAGTTGTTGTTCGCTGATGATACAGCGCTGGTGGCTGATTCATGTGAGAAACTGCAGAAGCTGGTGACTGAGTTTGGTAAAGTGTGTGGAAGAAGAAAGTTAAGAGTAAATGTGAATAAGAGCAAGGTTATTAGGTACAGTAGGGTTGAGGGTCAAGTCAATTGGGAGGTGAGTTTGAATGGAGAAAAACTGGAGGAAGTGAAGTGTTTTAGATATCTGGGAGTGGATCTGTCAGCGGATGGAACCATGGAAGCGGAAGTGGATCATAGGGTGGGGGAGGGGGCGAAAATTTTGGGAGCCTTGAAAAATGTGTGGAAGTCGAGAACATTATCTCGGAAAGCAAAAATGGGTATGTTTGAAGGAATAGTGGTTCCAACAATGTTGTATGGTTGCGAGGCGTGGGCTATGGATAGAGTTGTGCGCAGGAGGATGGATGTGCTGGAAATGAGATGTTTGAGGACAATGTGTGGTGTGAGGTGGTTTGATCGAGTAAGTAACGTAAGGGTAAGAGAGATGTGTGGAAATAAAAAGAGCGTGGTTGAGAGAGCAGAAGAGGGTGTTTTGAAATGGTTTGGGCACATGGAGAGAATGAGTGAGGAAAGATTGACCAAGAGGATATATGTGTCGGAGGTGGAGGGAACGAGGAGAAGAGGGAGACCAAATTGGAGGTGGAAAGATGGAGTGAAAAAGATTTTGTGTGATCGGGGCCTGAACATGCAGGAGGGTGAAAGGAGGGCAAGGAATAGAGTGAATTGGAGCGATGTGGTATACAGGGGTTGACGTGCTGTCAGTGGAGTGAATCAAGGCATGTGAAGCGTCTGGGGTAAACCATGGAAAGCTGTGTAGGTATGTATATTTGCGTGTGTGGACGTGTGTATGTACATGTGTATGGGGGGGGGGGCCATTTCTTTCGTCTGTTTCCTTGCGCTACCTCGCAAACGCGGGAGACAGCGACAAAGTATAAAAAAAAAAAAAAAAAAAAAATATATATATATATATATATATATATATATATATATATATATATATATATATATATATATATATATTACACTGCATCTTATATATTTTTTTTATAATTCTGATATATTAATTTTTTCAAAGTGTTGTACATATCTGAGCATCATTGATAATGTGCAGACAGTTTGATGTCAAGCATGTTTCTTAAAGCCACTTTGTTAAGAGCTTAAAGATAACTCCAACAGATATCTTAGAGCTACAGCCTTAGAGATTTAAGATATCTCTTACAATTGTCTTAAAAGTTACACCCTCAGAGCTTAGAGATACCTCTTACAAGTGACTTCGAGCCCTGTCCTGACATCTGAGAGATATCCCCTACAAGTGTCATAGAACTACTTCCTTAGGAGGTTAGAGACACCTCCCTAATTCCCTTTTAGATAGAGGTACCTCCTACGAGGACTCAGAGCCCCGTCCTTACAGCTTAGAGATACCTCCTACAAGTGTCTTAGAGATACCTTCTTAGAAATTAGATATTCCTCCTACATTTCCTTTTATACAGATATATCCCCTACAAGTGGCTTATTGATTCTTCCCTAAAGCTTAGAGATATCTTCTAAATTGTCTTAAAGTCTCTTAAAGATACTCCCACTGCGATGAGTGTGTACACTTTACACTTGTCGTAAGGTCATTACTACCACTCGGGATGGTAAATATGCATCTCTTCGCTGTAGTCGACACGACACAGGCAAAAGCACGCCCCAGTCACAGCCATCTTGAACGAAAGGTAAAATAACAAGTTTGAAAGATAAAGAATGCAGGAAGGAGTAATTGGATACCCCTCGGGTGTTTGTAGATCCACTTCTTAAAGGTGGAGAGGTTATAAGAAGAGAAGAAAAGGCAAAACGCGGAAGAGAACTCATCAGCTGCTCCGTACTTGGAAAAAGAGTAGGTTATCATAATGGTCAATCCTCGTGGGGCTGGTCTCCACACCGAGGCTATGGCAAGCAGCAGCTCGAAGAATGCCTCAGGTCCAGGTCGTAGGGGCTAGGGACACACACACACACACACACACACACACACAGCTCACGAGAGCAGTGGCCGAAATGATACCTGTAGAGGAGAGAGAGAGAGAGAGAGAGAGAGAGAGAGAGAGAGAGAGAGAGAGAGAGAGAAGCAACACGACAACAGACGGGAAAGAGGATAGTTGAACAGAGGTGATGACAAGGAGGCTGATAAGATGGCGTTTGATTCCACTAGTCCAAGAGAGCTTCAAGGTATAGCCACCCGGATGAGTGTGTGTGTGTGTTTGTGTACACAGACGTACAGTAACACTCACCTTCCACATTCGGGCAGCCTGAACGAGGTTATTCATGTCTGGCAATATGTTCCCCTGATGGTCATCAGACATTCCTCTTTTTTATATCGCTCCTGTCTCGAACTTTCACCCAGCAGCTGGGCAAGATTGATTTGATTCTGATATCTTTTTCCACTGTGGTTCGACCCTTGATCCCTATCGCACGACCCTTGAGCACGACGGTTGCGCACCGTATGTGTCTAGTGGCCTGGCCCTAATGGCCAATCACACCCATAGATCACACCGTCGTGCACAATCGTCGTACCGTCGTGCACAACGGTAGTCCCGTTGTGCACAAGCATCGTACCGTCGCTGTTCGAGGTCGTACAGTTATGCACAAGGGGTTTGAAAGTAATCCTTCGTTAATATCTTAGTTTTGTCGTCCCTATCACTCAGCAGGAGCCGATAGGAGAGAGAGGTTTGCGACATAGGTGTCGTGGACGTAACCTCACCTCGTAAAGAGTCATGATACCATCTTGAAATGCGACCCTTTTTTTGTTTTTTCATTATTATCGGAATGTTAAGCACATCATATGTCAGTAATTTAAGATTCCTTCGTGATATGATTCTTCGAACCCAGAGCCACATTATACATAAATTGTACCATTTTTTTTTATGTGTGTGGCAATTAACGAGGCTAGGGCGAAAAATGTGCTCCAACGTAGCCATGTCGGATGACAGGTGAAGTGATGAGTATTGAGAAGGAGGAAGACACAGTGGGGGTTAGTGTGAGCTCCTCTGGTGTACTTGTAGACTCTTGACGGAGGGGGAAGGAAAGTTCCAGGAAGAGGGAAAGACGAAAGAAGAGCATTCACAGCCTCGCTGCGAGAAGAAAGAAAGGTAGTGTCTTATCGGCTCTGTCTCAGATATTAGCCAAATACATTGCGTCTCTGATTTACTGTTGTTTTTCTGATCTGACGGTGCCCACCATTTTCTAGTGTCCCTTTGACGCGATGAAAAACTCTCCTTCTCTCTCTCCCCTTTCCGGGTTGAGGCGGCACGGGGAAGTTCGCATCTCGACCTCTCACGATTATCTTCATACCCCATATATCAGTCATGGGAATCAGTCATCTATTATGGCTGTGTCTGTCAGTCGTTAATGGGTTCCGTCCTCAGGACACAGCTGCGCGACACAGCCTTACCTCATAGCAGATGTTTATCACTGACGATTATCATCACGAAGACTGGCGATCACTTATGTCTGCTACTGCCTACCAGATCTGTCAGCGCCGTCTGGGTTACGCTGTTTTTTTTATATCCGATAAGGTTCACTGAGGAAGGGTATAGATGTGATACGAGTGCTTAAGAACGTATGGTAGAGGGAGGGTAATAGAATACGTATAGACATGGATACAGCAGACGTTCTGATGGAGAATAACTCATGTGAGTGAACGAACAGCACACATGGTAAAGAACACATGTAGACGGCGAATGTAAAGGGAACGTTGGGATATGGTGGTAGAAAACGTATGGAAGAGGACAGTAAAGAATGTGAAGTCTTAGACACTGTAGGACCGAGGCATGGAGCAGAACAGATGAAAGGGACTGATGCAGGTAACCTGGGGGTGAGAGATAAGCACGAGGAGTTGTTGCGGAAGTGGAAAGGAACTACTTAAGAACACACAGGCAGAAGGGAAGTGAGAAACACATGTAAAGGAGAACACAGGGTGCGGGAAGGAAGTAAAGGGTGGAGAGAAAAACAATTACGAGGAAGGTTTTTACCAAAGAGACAAGGAGAAAGTAATGATAAAATAGAGAGTATAAGACTGTTACACCCTTCTACATTGCAGTGGTACAACGGAACGCTTCTGCGGAAGTAGTTGCCGTAGCTTCTCTTGTCTTCAGAGGAAGCCTGGCTATAGCGGGTGCCGGGTGGGATAACAAGCCCAACTTCCCTAGGTCCCTCACCACCAGCAGGCCGTCCTAGAGCATAGGGCCCTCACCTCCTGAGTTGTCAGGAGGTTTAATCTCAAACAACAACAGGAACTCGTGTCTTCATGACCATCATGTGAGGTGAAGACGCTCATCATCTCCGTTGGTGCTAGGAATGCCCCCAACTCGTTCATTGCTAAGATCTCATCAGCCTTCATGTCAAGAGTGCGCTACAGTCTTGACGCGATCAGCCAACGTTTCTCATTCTCTGAAGTGCAAAGTTATGCTTCGAGAGTGTTTTTATCTCTGATGTACAGAGCGGGGGAAATGTATTTGTTTTTCCGTTGAGAGTTTATGGCTTTGATTTTGAGAACTGACAGCGAAAATTGTCACAGCTAGAGCTATCAATCATTTCACTTTTGACGGAAGATTTCGGTCATTTTTTAACATTCTTGTCGTAAACCATACTTTTCGTAGATTTACATTCGTATTCATCATGTTACGATTAATGGATTCACAGATATTTGTGCCTGGAGAATAGATCACATAAATCTTGATTTTTATCACATATAGTATTATGACTTGAATACTCTCAGCTGCTGCTATGTTGAAGTCTCATAATGATGCAGTGAACCTGACCCTTCTGTACGATCATCATTAACTGTTGCCAGGTGGCCTTATCTATATGATCTCATGGGGAGCATAACCAACACCCATATTAAATCAACTTCTTTTCTCTTGTATGACTATATTCATTTTATTCAAAAAGCATAATTATGGGTATATAGATAGGGGGATGAGGAAAACCATAGTTTATGTTATATCAGTTTGTACTGGACCAAATAAATTATAAAAAATACATATAACAGCTACTAATACTAATATCACAGATTAAGGATGAAAGTGTGGTACAGAGAACAGATGGTGAGGGTTGGAGGGGTTCTTCACGCTCCAGAGAGCTCCCACTGTTGAAGAAACCCCATACGTATCCAGGAGATTTAAGACCCATGTGTCTACACCCAACTGGGAGACCCATGTGTCCTCACCAGCTTAGAAGACCAATGCGTCTTGATTGGCCTGTAATACAAAAGCTACCAGCACTCTCGAGATCTTCTATGTCTTCAGTCCTCTTTGAGATCCATTCTTCTTGAAGAGTTTTTGGGTCCTATTGTGTTTCTGTGTTCTCCCCGACGTCCAAGTCTCTACGAGTCTTGAAGCTCTGTGACCCCACAAGTGACTTGTTTTCCCGATGGTTCTGAAGACCTTAATGATTTGCCTTGCTTGAGCGACGACCATGGTCTCAACAAAGGATTAACTCGTTACATCAAGTATCACAGCCTTCGTAATCAGCAGCTTACTGAGGGTCTTGTCCTCTTGCTTATCCGACACCTCTCCATATGGACGTCGAAGTTTCCCCGTCCAGGGACTCTAGCAGTTGCGCTTGCAGCATCTTCATTACTGGTTATACCATCACAACTTGCAATGCTACCATGTCAAGCAGTTTCATTTGCTGATTCTTCTACCATCTTGCACCCCAGTAGTTCTGATTACTCTCCGCGAGAAAAGCTCCATCGTTTCGCCTCTGAACATCGCGAAGACTATGTTACATTATAAATAATGAAGTATCACAATCAACACTCAGTGAAGTACATTTAGAAATAAATATTTGGCTGTTTAAACATCCTCTCCCCTTTGGAGAAAGCAAAGGGACAGAACGAGGATATCACTAGGTATCTTTGGGTCGAATCCTTGAGAGGAGCTCGTGTTGTAGACCGCGAGCTGACAGCTGTTGCCTGATGCCCGCTCATATCTGCCGACTACATCTGACCAGCTTGATACGCTCTTCCTTGTCGAGAACGATGAGTTCGGTGATAGGCTGAGGGGAAGGGGAGTGGCGACTGATCAGGGAGCCAAGCATCCGGGTGACGGAGAGCTTGCGCTGTTTGGGGGACCCACTGCTCAGGCTGTTTCCGTTGCTGCCACCTCGATGGGACTTCACTCCTCTGAGGAAGCTGTCGAGGGCGTCTGTGACAGGAACGCAGCTCTCGGCCGTGGACACTTCAGAGAACCGCGCCGAGTGGGTGAGGGCTAGAGTTCTTGCTTCCACCTCTTCCACCTCCCGCAGGTGACCCAGATCACTCTTGTTGCCCAGCATCAACACACTGGCTGTCGCCCGCCGCTCTGACAACTCCTGAAGCAACAAAGAAGAAGGAAACTTAATAACTTGCAATTGTAATCAATCTACATCATTGTAAAACACTAGCCAAATAGAAGTTTGCTCCCAACTTTTGCCCATCAAAAGAGAAAGCCAGTTAATGATAATGTTGAACTTAGCAGTTTATGTTTAAGTACAATGGCTCTGATACCAGTAGATGACGGTAGTGTGATCATCATATTATTGAAGTACAATGGCTCTGATACCATTAGATTTACAGCACAGTAACCATGAGTGTGATAATTACCTGCACTGTGTTGGCGGCCCATCTGTAGGATTCCTTGTCGGTAATTGCATACACGACCACGAAGGCCTCAGCCCACTGGAGGTGGGCGTCGGAGGACTCGTCACAACTGGCTGAGGTGTCCATGATCTCCACGGGCTGGGCCACTCCGTCCACCTGCAGCACAGTCTTGTACAGCATATCTGTAAACAACACGAGAAAGCAACATTAGTAAAGGTACATGAATATCAATACAAGTAAAGTTGTAAACAGCATTACTTTTGATACAATATGCCAAAGTGCAATGAAGACATCTGTAATTCCCAACACTAAGTATGTGAAAGCACAAACGACTAACTTCTAAAATGAATTCAGTCCACAACTCTTACCTGTGTCTGATCTGTACTCGCCGATGAATCTCTTGGTAAGGTAGCGCACCGTGAGGGCTGACTTGCCCACGTCGCCGCTACCCAAGACAGCCACACGTAGTGGACCGTTGTTGTTCTTCTCTTCAGTCTTCATGTTGCACTTGAAGCGACCACTTGCAGTTAACACTAATCCAGCAATGTTCACGGTATTGTGCTCTGTCTCACAATACTGCACCGAAATGTTCCAACTTTCACTCCACGAATGGTATTGTCACTAGGATCTTCCTGATTTGCTTTCAAAATATCACTAATGATATCAGCTTGAGGTTGAGGGCCGTAGAGAGCGCCACGGGGGTATCCGTAGATGATGAATATCCAATATTGAGACGTGAGGAGTAAAGAGCGTCGTCCCCAGGGATGTTGCTCTCGTGCCGTTGCCTCGAGGGTTGTGGCGTGATCACGCGCGACGCCAGGCTTTATAGTTTGCCTCGGGGAGTTGCCAAGCCGTCCGTCATCAAGGCAACATTCATCATCCTTATGTTGACGCACTTGGAAATCTCGCACCGCCACAAGCAAGCCTGAGTATTCATTTATGTGTGAGGACATTTTCCATGAGAACTTTTGAAGAATTAAAGTAAGGGTCAGGGGTGAGTGTGCTGGTATTCAAACCAGTTTGTACCAGTTGTGGCAGTGGCGACGGGGGCGCCCTGCAACAGACGCGTGTCCCGCCGTCCCGCTCCACCTAACCCTCAACTTGCCGCCATGAGAGAATAATGCGCACGTTATCAAGTGGCTCCTTCATCATCACTCTTGACGATGCTTTAGTGTTGTTTCTTCCTATACCCTGACCGTCCTCAGATGTCAGTTGTGGCATTTCCCATCTTCGCCCCTCTTCGTCACCTCCACATTGCTAGCCATGTGCAGGTAATTATGTTAACCTTGGCAGTGTTGATGGCATTACTTCTCCCCGGAACAGTGATTGTGACAACACTTCCCACATCGCCTCCTGGTATGCGTGATAGAGTTATGCTCTTGGTGAGGTGAATCTGGGAGCGAACACACGATGGTTGTCATCTCGGCCAACACGAAGTAGCAGAGGTGCACTTGAGCACAGCAGTACATTATCTACCAGCCATTTGCTGAAGGGAGTTTGGGGATTACATTCGACGCCCAGACTGGAGCATGGCAGTTCATTTAACACTTGCTGATGTGAATATGACAGACGCATCAAACATGTGGTTGAAGAAGACACGGCAGTCCTTTCCCCGTCTGCTCAGATACACATCACGAAATTCATCACCTGATGCGGTAAGTTGAACAGTAACAGAAAATCATCTAATTGGGCTGTGGCAACACTTTTACATGGCGATTCACTGTGGCAACGCACAACATCGGCCGCCGATCGGGACTGGCATCGTACTCGCCTCCTGACGAGGTAAATGTGACAGAACACGACATTTGGTGAAGCATGGAAATATATATATATATATATATATATATATATATATATATATATATATATATATATATATATATATATATTCATGATTCGTGGAAACATACACACAGCATATGGTGAGTCGGGGCAACATACTAGACATACTTTGTGTGTGTGTGTGTGTGTGTGTGTGTGTTATACGCTGCTCTGTTAGCCAGACAGACTCATAGCTTTATGTGCCTCTCATATTTGTATATAGATTCACGGCCTATATTCAGGCAGATCCTAAGTACAGTGGGTTCTGTTTTATTAAGTTATTTAATAGTAAAGAGGTTACGCAGGGGGATTTAATGAGGCCAGTCACTGTCTAAACTTGTCTCGGCAACAGTGATAGACAAAGGTGATGTCATCTATCAGACCACGAAAGAAAATCAGTTTCTTTCACACAGTAAAGGCTGGCACAGGAACAGAAGCGGGAAGGTATATTGATAATAGTCAGCGATGGAGTTGATTGATGTTACTCTGTGTCCGTAAAATAATTCCTGAATAGATCCTTCAATTATAGGAGAGAGAGGCATGTTATATAAAGTCACTGGAATTATCAGGGAACCTATTTCTGTCGTGCACGGAGAACGTACAGACAGACGCTCTTGTTATCGAAATGATTCTAGATGAAAAAAAAATTACGATTTCATATTCTGATATAGAAATTCCCAGTTAGATTTATTATCACAAACACACACACACACACACATATATATATATATATATATATATATATATATATATATATATATATATATATATATATATATATATATATATATATATATGTAACGATGACAAACACTTCACATTATTTCGACTTGTCTTTGTATTAAAGAAAAAACTATCATAGTTGAAGTGAAAAGTGTTTGGGAGCAAATATCATAAAAAAAAGAGTGTACAGGATATTTAAGCAGCTCGACGAATGAATTCTACAGCCAGAGAAAAGATGAAATTTATTTTACAAGTTATAATGCCATTTGAGGAGAGGGATAGGTTGTATGACCAGGCACCATCGTCAGGGACACACGAAACAGGAATGAGGTCATGCCAACCATTAGCCTCCACCAGATACAAGCCATGTATCCGATACAGTAGTTTATTCATTCGGTTTAACTTCTAAATAAGGTCTGTCCTCGTATGTCTTTTTTTTTTTTTTTTTTTTTTGCCTTCACGCCTGCAGATGGTGTTCGTGGGCACGTACTCAGGATGCGGTACCGTATGTGTGCATTCATCGAGTGCAGTACGTCTTCACAAAGGCCTTACTGCTAGTGTGAGACAAAGCGCCTCCTTCGGTAGCAGTGTAGTCGTGCTTGCTCAGCCGTATGCCCCCGCACACTCGCCACAAGTCTCCCAGGAATACTGCCAACGCAGCCTAATTAACCATGGGAGGAAGCCGTTAATCCCCTCTCGTCCCGTCCCAACCGCCACCCTCCACCACTCCAGCTACTACCACTGCCGCCCACCCATCCACCCGCCCGCCCCCGACACAAGGGTCGAACCCTGACTACCACCACCCAACCACCACCACCCACGCCCTAACACTGCAGGGGGTCGCTATGTGTGTGTGTATATACCGTGGACGTGAATCACCTGTAGCGTGGGGTGCCTTCCTCTGTTCCCCGGTGAGGGTGTATTGTGGGTGACTGTTTGATGATCCGGTAAGTTCCTAGTAGGGATGAGCCACAGGTAATGAGGTCAGACAGCAGGACTAGGGGGGTATTAGGGTAAAGGTTGAGGAGAGACAGGAGAGTGAGAGGGTGTGTTAAGGTTTGTGGCTTTGAGGATAACTGGGGAAGTGTAGCAAGAGGATTAAGGTGGTGGGGAATAAAGTAGTTGACTGACGTATTGGTGAGGGATTGAGGTCAAGAGGAGATATAAATGAAATAAAAAAAAGGGGGGGAATAGGAAGATTGTTTCTGTGGCAGGAGTCGTTGTCACCGATGCCTGGATTGGAAAATGAGGAGAATGATGGAAAAGGAGAATAACCTTTGGAATTGTTTTGAAGACGTGAGAAGCTTGAGTGGCAGCGAGGGATTGTTTGAAGCTGTTCAGAAAGACATATATGAGAAGGTAAAGAGTTCAGAGTGGCTGTGATGAAGGAGTTTGTCTGTATTATGTGGCGATGGATTATATTGGGGGACTTTGGTTAGTGGAAAATGAGGAAAGGGGTCTGAACGTTAGGGTGATGGGGTTATGGGATCGAGGAATGGACATGGTTATAGAAGAATGGAAGGATGATGGGAGAGTGAAGGAGCGTGAGAGGTGAAGCAATAGCGAGGGACGGCAGTAATGGGGCTGAAAGTAGAATGAAATTCCTTACATGGACTTCGGTCGAGCGCAGGAGGTGTGCAGGGACTGGGTTAGGGCTGGATGACTCGACCACTGTATATAGCCTGTGGATAACAACACGCCTCTGCCTTCTCAGGGTATAACCCATGACGTGGGGAGTGACACGCGGTTGTTACTGATAAAGACCGTGTGTTGGGGTGGGTATGGATGTCCCTATGACAGGAATCTCGTCCATAAAGGAACTTGATTTTTTGAGTAGCATTTTCTTCCTTTTTTTTTTTTTTGATGAGGTCTTTCGTTGTATGTTCGTCTCATACATAAGTCCCCTCGGTAGCGGAGGGAGGTATGGTGGGAGGTTTTCCTCCTCTCTCTCTCTCTCTCTCTCTCTCGTAAGACGTCGCCCATCTGAGTGACCTAACGATTTATCCCATCAGAAATCACTGTAAGAACCTGAGCTTATGATGATTACCCTTGTTACCTCGGAGTGCCAGCAGGGAGACCTATTCAGGCTCGGTGGATTTCTCTCTATCCACCCGATCTTCAAAGGAATGTTGATACATGTATCTTTATGATTCTACGGCACATGGGCGATAACCAAGACACGTAAACATGGACTGTAGGAGCCTTGGTGCAATAGAGTGAGACGTTAGGGACAGTAAGGTGATTAGTGAGAAACATGCAATGGGGAGGAGGCCCGTACATTCGTGTCTTTCAAGGCTGGTGTGTGTGTTTTGAGATTACCTTGACCCTGTGGGCTCTTTGCGAGCCACTGGTCTGCCGCTGTTTTAGATCTAAGGCTTATAATATTAAAGGTCCGGTGTGAGGTGTGACATAGAAAGTGGAACATGCTGGTGCGTCTCTTGTTACCAGTCATGTTGGACTACTGCAACTGTTTTTTTCTTTCTTTTAAGAAGTCTATGGAATGTATTGATATTACTGGAGCACTGAACGCCATTATTCTTGGCGAGATGATCATGCGCTGCAAGAGGCTGTATTTGCACGTGATGACGATGTGGTTTACTGTACACATTCCCGGTGGTTTACTGTACACATTCCCGGTGGTTTACTGTACACATTCCCGAGTGTGAGTGTTGACCTCAGACTATATCGACAGGGTGGGGTGGGTTGGTGGAAAGGTCTCGCAATGACTCGTTGTTCCCCGTACCCAACTTTACTCACCTGATAGGACTACAGGCCACCGGAGTTGCTAGAAAGGAAGAGAACGAGATTTGACCACCTACTCAGGACCTCCTCCTATCTCCCACGTATGATTGTTTCGCTGTTTCTCTTTTGCAGATAACCATTAGAGACCATTGTTGTTTGTAGTAGATTCGATATATAGACACACACGCTCGACACTGGCGTCTCTGTCCCTCGACTGCCCGTTCTTTCGTTTTGATTCTTCTTCGGGTCTTTCACTCTCGATGAGGTTGATCCGTCAGCCTTTTTCAATGGTGCGTACTACAGTGTTCCCAACCATCTCTCTCTCTCGCTCCTTGATATCATATTTCCACTTTCCAGCGTGACAAATTTGATTCGTTTCGCTGTCAGCGGCGAATTTACCGTGCCGGCCGTGCTCCTACGGTGTGAGCGATGGCGCAGAAGGATCACACACACACACACACACACACACACACACACACGTCACACAGGGTCTTTGTCAGAACCCAGTGGTCAGATACTCGTTACATATATTGTTACAAAGTGGGTTCATTACAGAAGCTAACAGTCTTTCTTATGGTTAGTTTGCCGACTAGATGCAAAAAGGTTGATGCAGTTGAATTTCAGGTATCTTTATATCATCAACAATGAGAAGTTGTATCATTTCTTGCAGGGTTTGTTTAGACTTATTCCTTAAAGGCTTCGTTTTTTTTACAGTTTAAGACTCAGTGTTCTAATTGGTGTCCAAATCTTTGGCTTCAAACTCTACACTTCACATAATTATAACCTCTAAAGAGGCCAGAGCGTCCATAGTACGCATAGCGTAGCATAGTGTAAAGCAACTTTACGTATAGCTTAACATTAGGTGTAGCAGTGATAACGTCATGTAATCTGATGATCACTTGTGTGAGGACTATGATGCCCAGTGTTTTCCATGTTCACCATAAGACCATTTGACCCGACCTTCCTCACAGTTTAGACTCGCCTTGAGGAAACAGTCCTTCGACGGTGACACTCAAGCCAGCCATAGTTGTCTCACGTAAATGATATATATATATATATATATATATATCTTTCTTTTTTTTCTTTCATACTATTCGCCATTTCCCGCGATAGCGAGGTAGCGTTAAGAACAGAGGACTGGGCCTTTGAGGGAATATCCTCACCTGGCCCCCTTCTCTGTTCCTTCTTTTGGAAAAAAAAAAAAAATATATATATATATATATATATATATATATATATATATATATATATATATATATATATATATATATATATATATACACCAAGATATTTCGGCGACTTTTTCCCCAACGTATAAAGTGTGTGTGTGTGTGTGTGTGTGTGTGTGTGTGTGTGTGTGTGTGTGTGTGTGTATGTGTGTGTGTATTCCAAGCAACGCCACGACAAGTATGTCAAACCTACTCAACACTGAACGTACGGAGAGCTAAGGAAGATTTTCATGTCAAGTACAGATACATAAGAGGACTTGTCTATCTTGTCTGTCTTTACGTCTGTCGGACGTTTTCAGTTCGCCTTCACGAAGTAGAGTAAGTATTGTTGTACGATCCACGTCGGCCTCGTGCCTACCCGCGCGTCCATGCGTATTTGGGCGTCAACACATAGTCGGGTTATACGCCCGGACTCATTTCCCAGTGATCGCCTGGTTGTACGATCGCGTAACCTCACACGTAGATACATAGCGATGAGCGCTTCAGCAGCCGCGAAAAAGTCGGTCGCTTACGGACCTACATCTAACATCTTAGGAAGTAAACATCGTTAGCAGTGAATGCATTGTGTTTTATGACCGAACTGGTGTCAGTGCAGTTTGTGACAGACATTCTAATGCTAACACAATAATGACCCAGGGTAAACCAGAAGGACTGGTTAGCTTTAACTGGTGACTATTTCCATAATGTGGCCGGGCCATTCATTCTAAATTGTTCCTTATTCTGTCTTCTTACGGCTGCTATCACTGTTAAGGAATTGCATGTTACAACTCCCAAAATGTTGTAACGATTCTTTTGATCAAGATAACCTAGGTAAGGCATACGAGTGATATCTCCTCGATGTATTTCCCAGTGCCACCACGCGAGTGTTACCTCGATATATCTGCCAGTACCACCACCACACACACGGTATCCTAAAACCCAAGTCCATACGTCTCTACGTCTCTGTCTAGCCTTCGCTCCCATTGCATAACAGCACCTTCAGCAGTAAACACCACTGGACTAGTTTCCAGTCCCAGGAATTGCACTTCTTCCTTGTCATTTCCTGATGATCACAGAGCCACTGCCCTCTCCCGCCACACTGATGAACTGTGGGTCTTCTTGCCCATTAATAATCACCATTGCAGACGAGGCAAAGATTTCGGGTTGTGTGTGAAGGTGGGATGATCCTTGCTTTTAAGTCGAGGTGCTGTTTTCTGAGTAGGTTGACGATCTCGCTCAAGGCAGTACGTTGGATGGCCAGATAACAAAACTGACCTGATGATCGAGATTATCTGCCGGAAGACGACAGTACAAGGAAGTGCACACTGGACTGCCAGATACTGGACATCCAGGTATACAGAAGTCCTGATGTTATATGACGACGTTAACTCCTGGAAGACACTACGTGGGAGGACATGGCGGAGATTACAGAAGACCTCTTCATCTACGACTAGGTAGTCTGCTAGGAGATAGCACATGGGCAAGCCAGATATCAGACTTGATAGTCTGTTGCGAGGTTATTTGCCGGAGGGCAGATGACCTCTGTATGAATTCCTCATTATCTTGCTACAGATGTAACCTTGAGATTCAAAGTGCAGCAGTGTTATTGGACTATCATTCTTCCATGCTCCACTGTTATGGATCAGTGCTTAACACAGCTGACTGTTCGTAGAGTTGTTAAAGGCGTGGTTTATGCTGGAATCATTCGTTACTTTGCAGTACTGTTCCATTCACTGAGGCGCTGGATTCCCGTCACTGGCCCTTGGAGGCGAGGTGGGTGAGGTACCCAGCCACATGTTTCACGTAAGAAATCCCCCTCATCAGGTGTGTGTGTACATTCCACAAAGATTCGACTGCCAACGCAGCCACACAGACTTTTGCATACCCGCTAACGGCTATGTCTGAGTAGAAACTCTGTCTACTCAAACGTGGCATTAAGAGGTTCTATAAGTTTGTGTGGTTGTGTTGGGCGTAGAAACTTTGAGAGTTGTATACACCTGATACAGGAGGATTGTCATCTGTGAAACATGTAGCGTATTGTAAAGCTTCCATGGACCAATAGAACTCCTTCTGAATTGCGATTATCCTTACAGACTTATATATATATATGTGTGTGTGTGTGTGTGTGTGTGTGTATTACATCCTCTGGTTATCTGTGAGATAAGGCACCTTTCCTTACGTGTTCCAGGATCGTACCATCGCGTTTCAAGGCCGGTCTCCATCGTACTTGAAGGAAATGAGGAAACTCTTTGATTAAAAGCCCCACTCTGGTGGTAAGGTCAGTGCTACCTTTAAAACCTCAGTTTTTGACATCATCACATCATTTTTTCTTCTCTTGACCGTATCAGTTGCTGGGTTTTTTTCAGAGTATTACCGCCAGTGGTATAACGTTAACGGCGTTATTTTAAAAGTCAACGGATTTACCTTTAATGAGGATGTGTTTAGTTTCACCTTTTTTGCTCTATGTTAGATCTTTGTTCCTTTTTTGTGTGTTTTGGTTTTCTATCACAGAAAACAAAACTCAGTCCATTACTTTTGAGTAAGGCTGAAGTATCAAGTGACTGAAACCATTCCTTTGGTCTCTTGTGGTATTTCTTACCTGTACTGTGCACACGATTTGGTGAGTGTCCCTCAAGACATGATATTGTTCCATTTCTCAGACCCATTAAGAAAATCATAGGTAAAAAAAAAGATTAATTTATCATTACATAAGAGGTTCGTAGTTGACATAACTCTCTTTAGTTGCCTCAGATAATTATGTGATGTAACTAGGTGATGATTGCTGACCTCATGATTAAGGAGAGAAAAAAAAAGGGGGAAATGAAACAACGTATGTTTGACTCTTCTCGGAAGTGTTTATCTGGTCGAGTAATGAAGCCTCGGAGAAAGAGCATTCATGCCAGGCTCCTTCCTCTTTGTATGTGCTTACGTTAGAAGCTGCAAGCAATTATTTTTTCTTTCATTTTCAATGTGTCTCAAACTGGAAGATTCTGGCCTCTTATTAGAGGCAAGAGACCAAACAAACAAATAAAAGTTTGAAGAGGTTCATGTGTACTTGTAATATTTCCATGTCTCACCAACACACCGTCCGAAGAGTGTCTGTCTCTCACCAACACACCGCCCCAAGCGTGTCTATGTCTCACCAACAAACCGTCCAAAGCGTGTCAAAGTTTCACCAACACATCGTCCGAAGCGTGTCCATGTCTCACCAGCACACCATCCCAAGCGTGTCCATGTCTCACCAGCACACCATCCCAAGCGTGTCCATGTCTCACCAGCACACCATCCCAAGCGTGTCCATGTCTCACCAACACCATCCGAAGCGTGTCCATTTCTCACCAACTCACCATCCGAAGCTTGTCTATGTCTCACCAACACACCATCCGAAGCGTGTCCATGTCTCACCAACACCATCCGAAGCGTGTCCATTTCTCACCAACTCACCATCCGAAGCTTGTCTATGTCTCACCAACACACCATCCGAAGCGTGTCCATGTCTCACCAACACACCATCCGAAGCGTGTCAAAGTCTCACCAACACACCATCCGAAGCGTGTCAATGTCTCACCAACACATCGTTCGAAGCTTTTCATATCCCACGCTACAGGGTTGCCAGGAAGCCAGGTATGCATGTATCATTCCCTAAAAGTTCCAGAAAAGTAGATACAGGAGAGTTTTCACTCGCTGTGTGGGGCATAGCCCAGCTCCCTTGCTTCAGCGAGAGATTCGAACCACCCTATCGTCATATGAAAGCCTTTGAGCTCACGAGAGCTAGTGACTCGACGCTCATTTTCCTCACTTAAGAACCTTCAGTATTGTATGAAGCCAACCAGGAGCGACCCTCGAAGGGCCTGATGTGAACGCTTTGGCAGACGGTCCGCCCTCCCAACCAGCCTCGCCGCCTCCTGAAATCACGACACGAGAGAGACGGGTCGATTACAGAGAAGCACTAAATACACGTCTGTGCAGCGCCAGGCATCGAACCCATGTATCGAGGTCACTGAACACCACAATCTGAGCGGCCGCATCACCTGGTCATTCATCTCCTACCATGGGATATAACTCGCACAAAGTGTCTCGCTGTAATTCCTCCATACAGGAACTGCGAGTGTGCGTAGGTTCGAATCCCTCAGCATTCTGTCATTTAGTGTATTAGAAATATTGTCTTCAGCCATTGGAAGGATATAGGACAGTGTTATTGATCATAAGGTGATTAGTATTACATTTGTAAAGCGGTATTAACAGATTGGTGTTAAATGGCTTGTTGTTGAACTATTCCCGTGGTGAGTCTTTGTTTGAGGCAACCTGTTGATAAAGCTATTCTTTTCCTTACGTATCTTCCCTTAGACGAAGGGAATATTGGCATTTCCTTTTGAGCCTTTTATTTGGCGTTTCCATTCCAAGAATAATGACAGATGGTATGTCATTCCTCGACCCCTCAGTCCGTCCTACGTAGAGATAGGAGTAGTTGGTGCCTTATCCCCGTACCCGAGTATGATTGAAGTCTTCAGTTCTCTTCTTCGATTTAGTCTCGTCTTTGAGATTGGCTGGGTGGCAGATCAGTCCTTTTCATTCATTGTCATGCGTTGGCACTTTTAGTCTATTTTCATGTATTCCCATTGTAGCATTGTCATTTGGATGGTTTGTGTCTTTATTTAGTAGTTTACATTCAATCTCATATATATATATGGTTGAGAGAGCAGAAGAGGGTGTTTTGAAATGGTTTGGGCACATTGAGAGAATGAGTGAGGAAAGATTGACCAAGAGGATATATGTGTCGGAGGTGGAGGGAACGAGGAGAAGTGGGAGACCAAATTGGAGGTGGAAAGATGGAGTGAAAAAGATTTTGTGTGATCGGGGCCTGAACATGCAGGAGGGTGAAATGAGGGCAAGGAATAGAGTGAATTGGATCGATGTGGTATACCGGGGTTGACGTGCTGTCAGTGGATTGAATCAGGGCATGTGAAGCGTCTGGGGTAAACCATGGAAAGCTGTGTAGGTATGTATGTTTGCGTGTGTGGACGTATGTATATACATGTGTATGGGGGTGGGTTGGGCCATTTCTTTCGTTTGTTTCCTTGCTCTACCTCGCAAACGCGGGAGACAGCGACAAAGCAAAAAAAAAAAAAAAAAAAAAAAAAAAAAAAAATATATATATATATATATATATATATATATATATATATATATATATATATATATATATATATATATATATCTTTCTTTCATACTATTTGCCATTTCCCGCATTAGCGAGGTAGCGTTAAGAACAGAGAACTGGGCCTTAGAAGGAATATCCTCACCTGGCCCCCTTCTCTGTTCCTTCTTTTGGAAAATTTAAAAAAAGAAAAAAGAAAAAAAAAAGAAAGAGAGAGGGGAGGATTTCCAGCCACCCGCTCCCTCCCCTTTCAGTCGCCTTCTACGACACGCAGGGAATACGTGGGAAGTATTCTTTCTCCCCTATCCCCAGGGATATATATATATATATATATATATATATATATATATATATATATATATATATATATATATGTGTGTGTGTGTGTGTGTGTGTGTGTGTGTGTGTGTGTGTGTATCAATGCAGCGTATTCAGAGAAGGCAAGAAATGATCATGAGAAGGAAAAAGGGTCTCCATACATTTTCTAATGATGGTGAAGACCATGTTGAGGGTTGGGTCATCTCCTTCATGGCTGAACATATCCTTGACAGCCTCGTAACTTGAAGCGGAAAGTTGGGATGGAAGACCTCAGAAACCATCGTGAGTTATAAGTGAAGTAAGGTAAGGCCCCACCAGACCCAGCTGTTGGGGTAAGAGACCTCCGGAATCAAACGTAGGGTATACATAACGTTAAGGTAAGGCCCCACCAGACCCAGCTGTTGGGGTAAAGAAACCCCACCTCCCCCCTCACAACAAACGTAAGGTATACATAACGTAAGGTAAGGCTTCCCCTAGACCCAGCTAGTGAATTAAAAGACCACCGAAGCTATCGTACGATATAAACAGCATCAGTTTCAGTCGTACACCAGTATACGGACCAAAAAACCAACATTCCCGCGTATTTTAGTGTTCAGGAACTCCCAGCCATAGGATGGTTCCCGGGGAGCTGATCCTTCAACTACTAAGATACTGAACTCATCTTTCACCCCTACCTTCGTCCCCCTGACGTATTCTCCTGATACAAGGCACCAAGACGTGTGTGGAGATACAAGGCACCAAGACGTGTGTGGAGATACAAGGCACCAAGGCGTGTGTGGAGATACAAGGCACCAAGACGTGTGTGGAGATACAAGGCACCAAGACGTGTGTGGAGATACAAGGCACCAAGACGTGTGTGGAGATACAAGGCACCAAGACGTGTGTGGAGATACAAGGCACCGAGACGTGTGTGGAGATACAAGGCACTAAGACGTGTGTGGAGATACAAGGCACCGAGACGTGTGTGGAGATACAAGGCACCAAGACGTGTGTGGAAGACGTCACGCGTTGCTTTGGTTACCTCCGTGGCTTGACGGAGGAGCCCGCGAAGTCGTCATCTGTTCGTGATTTCCTACGAATGGCTCGGCGGAGGTGGACATTTGAATGAACGTTGTTTCGAATAAGTCTTAAAAGAGTCAGCCCGGGGTCGTGGCTGATCCAGACAGACCTGAGGATGATGACGTACCAGGGTTACGTAACCAGGTGTACGTGAGGGGACTACTTCCGTCTTAGTCTCTCGCTCTAGAGAGAGAGAGAGAGAGAGAGAGAGAGAGAGAGAGAGAGAGAGAGAGGATGATTGCTCACAGATCCTGAGAACCCCTTTTTTTTTTTTTTTCCTTTTACCATAAATGTGGAAGTTAGGGTGATAGTTCTGTTGATAGTGTTGATCATATGATGGTAATTTCGATCGTGTGTAAGACAAAACACTAAGCCAATATGACCCTTACTGCAAGTGATAAACCATTATCATGTCCCTGATATTGCCGAAGAGAACTTGGCTGCACTGAAAACCAGGTTTATAAACTGAATGATCGGGATAGGAAATGATTAAAAGAATTCAACTTCATTAATCAGGATATTTCAGAGTTAATGTTATATATTCGAAAAAAAAAAAAAACCCATCTGAAGTCCAGATTAGATTCACCCTAAGCACGGACTCGAACCAGGTACCGGGAAACTGGTAGGAACACGACACCACGGATCTAGGCGAGGGGCGTTGAACACATGAAAGGCAAGGTGGGGAACACCGCCGAGGAGGAGGAGGAGGAGGGAAAAATATGATGGCGGATTTTGCAGACTTGCTAATGCGACGACGAGAGAGACGAGAGAGAGAGAGACACGAGAGAGAGAGAGAGAGAGAGAGAGAGAGAGAGAGAGAGAGAGAGAGAGAGAGAGAACATCGGAACTTTTAAGATGGACGGCGCTAAATGCACATACGGTCTCTCTCTCTCTCTCTCTCTCTCTCTCTCTCTCTCTCTCTCTCTCTCTCTCTCTCTCTCTCTCTCTCTCTCTCATACACACACACACACACACTTTACGTGTGTCCGCCTCAGACATGCCAATCCTCACCTTACAGTTCGCTGGCTGCGTGAGGGAGAGCCCTCCATCAGAGTCTCCAGCTGTGTCTAGATTTAGTATCTGTCGTTGGTGACGTGGTGGCCTGACAATGCCCTAACCCTTAAAGTGTATAAGGGCAAAGGTCAGGTCATCTTGCTTAGCGCTTAGATCGACCGTCGTGGTTTAGGGTCATGACCGTGCTCAAGGGTCGTGCCGCTCAAGGGTCGTGTCTTTGTGCTCGAGGGTTGTATCATCGTCCTAGAGGGTCGTACCGTCGTGCTCGAGGGTCGTACGGTCGTGCTCAAGGGTCGTACGGTCGTGCTCGAAGAGCGTACAGTCGTGCTCAAGGGTCACACCGTCGTGCTTAAGGGTCGTACGTACGTGCTCGAGGGTCGTGCCGTCGTGCTCGAGGGTCGTACCGTCGTGCTCAAGGGTCGTACCATCGTGCTCAAGGGTCGTACCGTCGTGCTTGAGTTGAACCATCGTGCTAGAGAGGTTAATTATTCACATCAAAACACATGCATGTTCAATGTTATGTGTTGTTATGTTGGATGGTTATGATGGTTAGGTCGCGGTTATCACTGTCATAACCAAGAACACCTGAGGTTATCACTGTCATAACCAAGAACACCTGGGGTTACCACTGTCATAACCAAGAACACCTGAGGTTATCACTGTCATAACCAAGAACACCACGGGGTTATCACTGTCATAACCAAGAACACCTGAGGTTATCACTGTCATAACCAAGAACACCTGAGGTTATCACTGTCATAACCAAGAACACCTGAGGTTATCACTGTCATAACCAAGAACACCTGAGGTTATCACTGTCATAACCAAGAACACCTGAGGTTATCACTGTCATAACCAAGAACACCACGGGGTTATCACTGTCATAACCAAGAACACCTGGGGTTATCACTGTCATAACCAAGAACACCTGGGGTTATCACTGTCATAACCAAGAACACCTGAGGTTATCACTGTCATAACCAAGAACACCTGGGGTTATCACTGTCATAACCAAGAACACCTGGGGTTATCACTGTCATAACCAAGAACACCCGGGGTTATCACTGTCATAACCAAGAACACCCGGGGTTATCACTGTCATAACCAAGAACACCCGGGGTTATCACTGTCATAACCAAGAACACCCGGGGTTATCACTGTCATAACCAAGAACACCCGGGGTTATCACTGTCATAACCAAGAACACCTGGGGTTATCACTGTCATAACCAAGAACACCTGGGGTTATCACTGTCATAACCAAGAACACCCTGGGGTTATCACTGTCATAACCAAGAGGATCTTGGGCTATCATTATATAAACCAGTACCTTAATAAGAGCCTATGAGACTCTCGTATATGTTGCTATAGATTTGGATATAGCTACCGATGCATAAACAACCCTTTTATCACTTCCATTAGTATAGTCACGTATATCAAATATTCTTATATACGTTGTTATATCCAATGGTTATTATCAGACAGAAGGGCAACTACGTCAAGTCCATTAGTACGTACATCAGTTATCCGTGTATATTAGATGTAATGGTTATTGATAGACAAGGGGTCATTAATTAAGCCAAGTCTCCATCAGCACAAACAACTGGATCATTTTGTGAATATGTTCGCTTCAGTGAGTCTTACCGATTCGCTAACCATTAAGCTCTGGCCGTGGTAATAGACACAGAAGGTACACGAAAAAAAATATACTGACAGAAACGTACCTCTCGAAGTACACGAAAAAAAATATTGACCCAAACGTACCCCTCCAAAAAAAAAAAAAATGTTTCCCTCTCGACTGGCTTGTGGTGTCAGTGTGTACAGACGACGAGGATGAACAACAGACAATCCCAAGTGATCGGTGAAGACTTGAAGGATGATAGCCAACCCTGAGCAGCATCGCGCCGGAGGAGCAACTGTCTTACACATATTCTTCCAAGATTCACATGTTGACCCTTGCTAGATACTTGATATAAAGGACGTGTGTGTGTGTGTGTTGTGTGTGTGTCTGTCTGTCTGTCTGTGTGTGTGTGTGTGTTTGTGTCTGTTTGTCTGTGTGTCTGTGTGTCTGTGTCTGTGTGTGTGTCTATGTGTCTGTGTGTGTCTGTCTGTCTGTCTGTGTGGTGTGGATGTGTAAGAGAGAGAGAGAGAGAGAGGCAGAGAGAGAGAGAGAGGTCTCCTCCTTTGCCATCCCAAAGGAATCCTTCTCTATACGTAACACGCCCATCATACCCTCTTGGGGGCCCCGCCCCTCCGGCCCTGCTGAAGGTGCTGCTGGAGGAGGAGGAGGAGGAGGAGGAGGGTGTTGTGGTGAGGGAGGGAGTGAGGGATGAACAGGATGATATAACAACACAGGGTTGCTGCTGGTCGTTACACGGGTGCTAGCCAGCATCCCCTCCTCCCGCCCCCTTCCTCTACCTCCCTCTCCCCCTTCCTCTACCTCCCTCTCCCCCTTCCTCTACCTCCCTCTCCCCCTTCCTCTACCTCCCTCTCCCCCTTCCTCTACCTCCCTCTCCCCCTTCCTCTACCTCCCTCTCCCCCTTCCTCTACCTCCCTCTCCCCCTTCCTCTACCTCCCTCTCCCCCTTCCTCTACCTCCCTCTCCCCTTCCTCTACCTCCCTCTCCCCTTCCTCTACCTCCCTCTCCCCCTTCCTCTACCTCCCTCTCCCCCTTCCTCTACCTCCCTCTCCCCTTCCTCTACCTCCCTCTCCCCCTTCCTCTACCTCCCTCTCCCCTTCCTCTACCTCCCTCTCCCCCTTCCTCTACCTCCCTCTCCCCTTCCTCTACCTCCCTCTCCCCTTCCTCTACCTCCCTCTCCCCCTTCCTCTACCTCCCTCCCCCTTCCTCTACCTCCCTCTCCCCCTTCCTCTACCTCCCTCTCCCCCTTCCTCTACCTCCCTCTCCCCCTTCCTCTACCTCCCTCTCCCCTTCCTCTACCTCCCTCTCCCCCTTCCTCTACCTCCCTCTCCCCCTTCCTCTACCTCCCTCTCCCCCTTCCTCTACCTCCCTCTCCCCTTCCTCTACCTCCCTCTCCCCTTCCTCTACCTCCCTCTCCCCTTCCTCTACCTCCCTCTCCCCCTTCCTCTACCTCCCTCTCCCCCTTCCTCTACCTCCCTCTCCCCCTTCCTCTACCTCCCTCTCCCCCTTCCTCTACCTCCCTCTCCCCCTTCCTCTACCTCCCTCTCCCCTTCCTCTACCTC
The DNA here is from genome assembly GCF_036320965.1 of Panulirus ornatus. Taxonomy (NCBI): domain Eukaryota; kingdom Metazoa; phylum Arthropoda; class Malacostraca; order Decapoda; family Palinuridae; genus Panulirus; species Panulirus ornatus. The sequence continues at coordinate 14,510,092 of NC_092239.1, forward strand.
TCTTTCCCCCTTCCTCTACCTCCCTCTCCTCCTACCTCTACCTCCCTCTCCCCCTCCTCTACCTCGCTCTCCCCTTCTCTACCTCCCTCTCCCCTTCCTCTACCTCCCTCTCCCCCTTCCTCTACCTCCCTCTCCCCTTCCTCTACCTCCCTCCCCCTTCTCTCCCTCCTCCAGCCGCCCCCGGCCGTGGCACAACACTCTCCCTGGCTCACATTGCCATGGAGACAGAACCCACGCTGCCCCGTCGCTGTCATCACCCTCCCTCCCTCCCTCCCTCCCTCCCTGGCCGCCCCCTCCCCCGCCCCTCACCTCCTGTCCCAACACCCCATCCCCAAACCCTCCCACCCACCCACCCACCCCCCTACCCTCCTGGTTATTATCTCTATATATTCCCTCGCTTTCTTTCTTTCTTTATCTATACTTTTTTCATACTCGATTTTCAGTGATGGATTTTTGTGTTTGTAATTTGTATTTTATCTTCTTATTTTCTTCGCTAATTCATTCTTCTTTTAAGTCTCTCTCTCTCTCTCTCTCTCTCTCTCTCTCTCTCTCTCTCTCTCTCTCTCTCTCTCTCTCTCTCTCTCTCTATCTATCTACAGAGATTCATTTCTATCTCTTTGTGTCTATATCCTCTGCTGTGTCTCTATATGCATATTATATATATATATATATATATATATATATATATATATATATATATATATATATATATATATATATTATTCTAATGCTATTCGCCATTTCTCGCGTTAGCGAGGTAGCGTTAAGAACAGAGGAGTGAGCCTTTGATGAAATATCCTCACTTGGCCCCCTCCTCTGTTCCCTCATTAAGAAAACTAAAACGAGAGAGACGAGGATTTCCAGACCCCCCTCCCCCCCCTTCCCTTTTAGTCGCCTCCTACGACATGCCAACACGGCCCACTGGTACCCCATGGTTTGCTCCTCCACGTCAAAAATTCCTGTTATCCATTTACCTCACAAGAGAGTTGGCGCAGGGTTGAGCCGTGTATACACATGATCGTGTCCGGTGGGTTAGTCACACCAAAGACAAAAATCACGAATGTTTGACTCTCTCAGTGATCGGAATCGTTGTTTCGTCTATTACCTATGACGAAAAAATGGGTTGCAGGATTACTAGGAAGAAAATATGTTTATTATCGGAATGAGGAGGTGTGCCTGACCTTCATATGAACTTGCGATGTTGTATCGTATTTTAAGGTATTTTTTTTTCTTTTCTTTTTTCGTGGTGGGGTGGGGGGGATGGGGGGTTCTTTTAGTCTTTTGTCTGTGACGTCACAGTCCGTCCAGACGGACGGCGAAAACGCTGGTTGGTGAAAACGGGAGGTGTGTGGAGGTTTTAGAGGAAGACTGGTGTAACTTGACGCTTTGGTTGAAGATGGTTGGTGCTGACTGGGGAGTGAGGGGGGGTCGGGTGGAGAGAGAGGGAAGGAGAGAGAGAGAGAGAGAGAGAGAGAGAGAGAGAGAGAGAGAGAGAGAGAGAGAGGGACGAACAGACAGACGGACAGACAGACAGACAGACAGACAAGCAGACAGACAGACAGACAAGCAGACAGACAGACAGACAAGCAGACTGAGAGACAGACAGACAAACAGACTAATAGACACACTTGAGAGAGAGAGAGAGAGAGAGAGAGAGAGAGAGAGAGAGAGAGAGAGAGAGAGAGAGAGAGAGGTGTGTGGGGTGGAGGTGGGAGTAAACACTCACTCCTCTGTTGTAGAATCTCAAGCGGCTCTTGACTCTTCGTTGGTCATTAGGCAACAGCTGTCAACACATACGTCACGCCCACGTCACACACACACACACACACACACACACACCGGCCTCCGTGGTGTTGTGGTTTGCCTCTCTGACAATGAATCATCACAAGCCAGCCCATGGTCGGACCTACATGGGTTCGACTTCAGGGAGTGGTAGTTGGCCCACACCCGACCCAGCTGTACATCTTCACCTCGCAGCTGGTAGATAAGTGGATACGTGGCTTAGGCTGGTGTTTGCGTGTGTGTGTGTGTGTGTGTGTGTGTGTGTGTGTGTGTGTGAACGTATGTACACACACACACACACACACACACACGCACACCTACGTCATACATATTAAACGATCGCGAGCCCCGTTCGTAGTAATACGTATCCTGCCTCTTGACTGTCGTCCGGTCATTAAGCGTTAACTACCAACACATACACGTCACACCTACGTCATACCCACGTCACAAGTATTGCAGAGCGCATGAGCAGCGTTCCCAGCGTCCGCCCCTCGAGGTCCGCTGCAGCGTTTTGTTATTTGTTATAATTGCCTATCATTACGTTGTTCTTTTGAAACGTTCGTTATAATTAATGTAATTGTTTCCAAGTAGTGGCAGGTTCCGTAAACACAAGCAGCAAGCCACTATGTTCCTTGTTCCGATCTCATGTCTCATTTATTGACAATACTGATTGTATTATTTTCATTATTGTTATCATTATCATTATTATTATTATTATTATTATTATTATTGTTATTATTATTATTATTATTATTATTATTATTATTATTATTATTATTTCTCATTATTATTATTTTATCATTGTTATTATTTTTATTATTATTATTATTATTATTATTATTATTATTATTATTATTATTATTATTATTATTTATGTAATTACTAATATTCCTATTGTTATTCCTATTCTTCTCCATGGTTGTTTAATTTGTTTATGGATGGGGTGGTTAGGGGGGGTGAATGCAATACTTTTGGAAAGAGGAGCAAGTATGCAGTCTGTTGGGGATGAGAGAGCTTGGGAAGTGAGTCAGTTGTTGTTCGCTGATGATACAGCGCTGGTGGCTGATTCGGGTGAGAACCTGCAGAAGCTGGTGACTGAGTTTGGTAAAGTGTGTGAAAGAAGAAAGCTGAGAGTAAATGTAAATAAGAGCAAGGTTATTAGGTACAGTAGGGTTGAGGGTCAAGTCAATTGGGAGGTAAGTTTGAATGGAGAAAAACTGCAGGAAGTGAAGTGTTTTAGATATCTGGGAGTGGATTTGGCAGCGGATGGAACCATGGAAGCGGAAGTGAATCAATCATAGGGTGGTTGGGGGGAGGGGAAGGTTATGGGAGCGTCGAAGAATGTGTGGAAGGCGAGAACATTATCTCGGAAAGCAAAAAATGGGTATGTTTGAAGGAATAGTGGTTCCAACAATGTTATATGGTTGTGAGGCGTGGGCTATAGATAGAGTTGTGCGGAGAAGGGTGGATGTGTTGGAAATGAGATGTTTGAGGACAATATGTGGTGTGAGGTGGTTTGATCAAGTAAGTAATCAAAGGGTAAGAGAGATGTGTTGTAATAAAAGGAGTGTGGTTGAGAGAGCAGAAGGTGTATTGAAATGGTTTGGTTACATGGAGAGAATGAGTGAGGAAAGATTGACCAAGAGGATATATGTGTCAGAGGTGGAGGGAACGAGTAGTGGGAGACCAAATTGGAGATGGAACGATGGAATGAAAAAAGATTTTGAGCGATCGGAGCCTGAACATGCAGGAGGGTGAAAGGCGTGTAAGGAATAGAGTGAATTGGAACGATGAGGTATACCGGGGTTGACGTGCTGTCGATGGATTGAACCAGGGCATGTGAAGTGTCTGGGGTAGACCATGGACAGTTTTGTGGGGCCTAGATTTGGAAAGGGAGCTGTGGTTTTGGTGCATTATACATGACAGCTAGAGACTGAGTGTGAACGAATGTGGCCTTTGTTGTCTTTTTCCAGCGCTACCTTGCGCGCGTGCGGGGATGGGGGGGGTGGGGGGGGTGTCATTTCATGTGTGGCGGGGTGGCGACGGGAATGGCTGAGGGCAGCAAATATGAATATGTACATGTGTATATATGAATTTATCTGTGTATGTATATGTATGTATACATTGAAATGTATAGGTATGTATATGTGCGTGTGTGGACGAGTATGTATATACATGTGTATGTGGGTGGGTTGGGCCATTCTTTCGTCTGTTTCCTTGCGGCTACCTCACTAACGCGGGACACAGCGACGAAAGTATAATAGATATAAATGAATAATCATTATTATTGCTATGTTATTACTACAGTCCTAGCGATCATTGATTATGGTAATGAATCAGAGAAGATATTTTCGAAGACCAGTAAAGCTATCAGTTTGCCTCATGTTGTCAGTGGCTGTGAGACACGCGCGATCCAGACGTTTATAAACAAGAAGCTTACCAGACGAAGGATTGTGGGACCTTCATCTTAGACCCCAATTGGATTAAAAGAAAAAGAATCAAGAACTCTTCAAGCGTATTGGCTCGGCCGTTGTATGAGCTTTGTGGGACTAGTAGATGACAACGAAGTCGACCTTATGTGAGAGCTTCGTATGACTGGCTAATAGATGTGAGTGATTTTGAGTCGTGTGGATTAGCTCGTCTATGAGCAAGAGGTATGATTAGACGGCCGATGTTGGAGCGCTGGAATGGTCGACCCACTACTGTATACTAGATATCTAGGGTAAACAGATTCCAGTTGTATACTGGGTTATGTTCGAGAGGATGTTCTTCCCACCCCATACATTGCCACTGACCAAACAATCCCATCGATCAAGCAGTCCCATCGACCAAGCAGTCCCATCGACCAAGCAGTCCCATCGATCAAGCAGTCCCATCGACCAAGCAGTCCCATCGACCAAGCAGTCCCATCGACCAAGCAGTCCCATCGACCAAGCAGTTCCATCGACCAAGCAGTCCCATCGACCAAGCAGTCCCATCGACCAAGCAGTCCCATCGACCAAGCAGTCCCATCGACCAAGCAGTTCCATCGACCAAGCAGTCCCATAGACTAAATAGTTCCACCGAACCAAACAGTCTCTCCGACCAAGCAGTTCCACCAAGCACTCCTGAGAGGCACAGCTCGAGCAATCATTTACTTGAAGATTTTCACTGTTTTCGTGTTGATGATTTTGCTCTCACCTTCTTCAGTACGAAGGTGCGACCCATGAGGACGAGAACATGACCCATAAGGACGAAGGCACGACCCTTGAGAATGATGATACGACCCTTGAGGATGACAGTGCGACTCTTGAGGGCAACGGTACGACTCTTCATGACGACGATACGACCCTTAAGGACGACTGCACGAACCTTTAGGACGATGGCCCAACCTTTGAGGACGACGGCACGACCTTGGAGGACGACGGCACGCCCCTTGAGGACGACGGCACGACCCTTGTCCAACGACGACTTCACGACCCGCCGCCCTCCAGGAGTCCAATCAAAGGCCGGTCAGAGGATCATACCTTCGTACCCAAGGTTACCAACATGTGATATCATCTGTTCCACCACCACAACCATCACAAGCAACCACCACCCTTGATGTATTCTGGAGGTCGTCACACCAGCGGGAGGTGGATGACGACCCTCTGTAGGTGTCGTCAGCACCCCCAACCCCACATGAAGTAAATACCAACAATAATTTACTCTGGCCATTGGCCATCATCGTCGCCAGATAGGAACGTAAGATTACTCGAAGGTCTTCAGTTATAATGCGATGTCCTCTGGCCAAACCTCCTCCTCCAAGGGGTAAGTCAATTACCGGTCCATGACACCCCCGAAGACACCCCCGAAGGATCGCTGTCTTCGCGCTCAGGTCTGGGGGGATCGTGAGGGAAAAGACTGATAACTAAGGCTGTCAGAGCTGGGCTGGTAGGTTATGTGTACGCTGGTAGAGGGAGACAGACGCACGAAGCACTACGAATGACTACGAGATGATTAATCTTTTCCATAATCGGCAAAAAACGAAACTGTGTGTGTGTCTCTCTCTCCTGCGAGAGATGCCGGGTCATTGCACTCTTCCATGACAGATAGGATTGTGGAGGTAAATTTTGGGTGGATGATAATTTCTCTCATTATATCATAAGTTATTACCTCATGCCTCACAGATGCCTTTGATGACTCAAAGCTGTTAACTCATAATACTGACTCAGTCTCTGAGGAAAGGATGCCGAGTTTCACCACGGAGGAAAATAAAAAGGGCAAACGAATTTTGGTCGAGTGTGAGGCATTGAGCGAGATGTGAGGGCTTCCTGTTTGTAAAGATCCATGTCAGTAGATCCTCAACTTTAAGCACATATTACCTAACCGTGGAGGAGTCTTACATTCCTTGTCCACACAGAAATATTGTACCATTATGATATTCACTGATGAGGATATCTATCGTTCATATTTGTCTTCTAAATAAACACTTCTTCATGTGAGAAAATTCTTTTTTTTTATATATATATTTTTTTAGTTTTAATCATACCTGAGCTTAGTCTTGATAATAAGCAATATATTTTTTAGTTTTAATTATATAATCATACCTGAGCTAGTCTTGATCATAAGCAGTTGTTTTTATAAAGATATTTGAAGTGAGGACAAAGGTTATTTGTTTTATCAGTAAATCTGTTTGAAATTAGTGTTATCGTTTCCATCACGTAAGGACAGGAAAACATAACATGTCCAGTCTACATGTGTGTGCCTTGTTCATCAGTACATGACTACGAGTCATTGATATATATGTGTAAGGAAATGTTTTTTGACGATTCATTGGGCAGTCGATGATTATTAAGTCGTATTCAAATCATATTAACGACACTTGGCTGTTGTTGGCCGTCATGAAGTCTTCTGCATAAAGATTATATTCGCGTCAGTTTCACTGTGTAACGTTAGATCTGTGTATGTCGTAAACACATAAGGGTTTGAGGGGTTGGCGATGGAGGGTGTTAGGGAGGTGCGAGCGGCTAAGGGCACCCAGGGTGACTGTCATATCGTCGCCACCTCCAGAGAGAGAAGAGATCTCCTAAGGATAATCATAGAATACGTCTGTGACACCGTCTAAGGCGCAGGAGAGTGTTCGACTGAACCTGTTTTCATTAATCGTTACGAACAAACAGTTGTAGGCTTCTGGGTAATGATTGAGTTGTTTACAACAGTATTGGTCAGACCATGTAAACAATCAGTGGATCTCATGATGGTCAGTCCTCTCCTAGGTTATAATTGAGCTGTTTACAATAGTATTGGTCAGACCAGCTCATCTCGTGGTGGTCAGTCTTTTGCCATCTTTACGAGAAGCCAATTTCCAGGATTTTCCCATCGTCACTGTCCAGCATTGACCTGATGGGTTATACGAACCAGTACTTTGCGCGGTTCGTATTAGATCTAAAGTATATCATTTTCTACCACTTGGTCGTTCCTTCAGGCTTAAAATAACCAAGACATTACAAGTAGTACCAGTGAAATAAGAGGGTTGGGTTGTGGGTACAGAGAAAGCCAAGGGGATCATTCAGATTTCTTTATTACAAAATATAGAAACTTTCTAGAGCTCACGTACAAAAAAGTAATATCACAGTTGTGGGGTGTAAAGCACACGGCAACAATGACAACAACATTAGACTCTTTGGTATCGTTTCTTAAAGCGTTGGAAAGAAGGAGAAAAAAATAAATATATTATCTTACATATTTTGAAGAAGGAAAAAAATAAAGAAACTATCTCAGGTGCCCAAGATGAGCGAGAGTTAGAAGAACTTTGGTATGTTGTGTTGAGAGAGAGAGAGAGAGAGAGAGAGAGAGAGAGAGAGAGAGAGAGAGAGAGAGAGAGAGAGACTGGAGGAAGCACTTGATGTGATGCACTCAGCTGAGTACGACTTGAAGAGCATTAGTTCCTCTGCTCGTGTGTTTATCCTCAGAGAACATGATGAGTACAAAATCATATGAGGCAATAATAAATATCCAGTACAAGCTTAAAAGTAGGGAATGACTGCGGTGTTCGAGGGGAGTTGGGGAAAGGGAGGGGAATTAAACAGCGGTGTGGAAGGAACAGGGGAGGGAGTGGAAGGGTGGTCAGACGGCGGTGTGTGGGGAGCAAGGGAGGGAATGGGCCGGTCGTAGGCATGGCCGGCACAAGCGTCTCATGGGCGTTTGCAGCTTGTTGCGTTCCTCCTTGTCCAGGATGATGAGGTGGGTCATGGGCGTGGGCGGCGGTGAGTTCCGGCCGATCAGCGACCCCAGCATTTTGGTGACGGAGATCTTGCGAAGCTTGGGAGAGCCTCCGCCTTGGTTGCTATTCCTCTGCGACTTGACTTCTTTAATGAAGCCGTCGAGAACTTCTGCCACGGGGGCACAGCTCTCGGCCGTGGACACCTCGGAGAACCGCGCCGAGTGGGTGAGGGCTAGAGTTCTTGCTTCCACCTCTTCCACCTCCCGCAGGTGACCCAGATCACTCTTGTTGCCCAGCATCAACACACTGGCTGTCGCCCGCCGCTCTGACAACTCCTGAAGCAACAAAGAAGAAGGAAACTTAATAACTTGCAATTGTAATCAATCTACATCATTGTAAAACACTAGCCAAATAGAAGTTTGCTCCCAACTTTTGCCCATCAAAAGAGAAAGCCAGTTAATGTTGAACTAAGAGTTTATGTTTAAGTACAATGGCTCTGATACCAGTAGATGACAGTAGTGTGATCATCATATTATTGAAGTACAATGGCTCTGATACCATTAGATTTACAGCACAGTAACCATGAGTGTGATAATTACCTGCACTGTGTTGGCGGCCCATCTGTAGGATTCCTTGTCGGTAATTGCATACACGACCACGAAGGCCTCAGCCCACTGGAGGTGGGCGTCGGAGGACTCGTCACAACTGGCTGAGGTGTCCATGATCTCCACGGGCTGGGCCACTCCGTCCACCTGCAGCACAGTCTTGTACAGCATATCTGTAAACAACACGAGAAAGCAACATTAGTATAATCTCATTGAGGTCGCTGACAAAGTGTCACAACAGTGTACAATGATACAGCATCTGACCCGTAATGGTGTTAGCTTCTGTCACCAGTAGTTTAACTAGATCCTCATAATAGACACTGTAACCTAATCCTTTGTAATGTAGTCGTGTAATCAAGTTCAGAGGAATCATCTTATGCCCGAATCCTGCGTAAACCACTAATGTAATCATAGCCCCAGGTGGTCATTAATGTAACTAAAGCCCGAGCAGCCTTTGGTGTAACCAAATCCAGAGTAACTATAGTGAAACTTAACCCAAAGTAACTATCATTATAACCAGATCTCAGGTAACCACTAATGTAACCGTATCCCAAATAACCACTAATGTTGCAAATCCCAAGTAATCTCTAACATAACTATGTCCACACTAATGTAACCATATCCCAAGTAACCAATAATGTAACTGTATCCAAAGCAGCAAATAATGTAACTATGCTGGAAAACCATTAATGTAACCATATCCCAGGTAACTACTTGTGTGACAATATCCCCAGGTAACCAATAATGTAACCATATCCCAAAGTAACCTCTAATGCAACAGTATCCCAGGTAATCATTAATGTAACCATATCCCGGGTAATCACGAATGTAACAATATCCCCAGGTAACCATTAATGTAACTACATCCCAAAGTAACTGATGTACCTGTATACGAAATATCTATCCTTTGTGAAATATACAACAGACTCCAAAAACTCTTAATTTGTGTGAAAACCCAAAATGATGTGAAAAAAACACATAATCATGTGTCACGACGTCTTAAAGTTGGCCATTACTAACTCTGCAGCGTCTTTTTTTTTTTGGTATAATAGTTTTCAAGACCATTAACAAAAAGAGACTACTGGATCTGGCTATGTAATCCCATGTCACAATAAATCGTTTCGAAGTCTGTATCTTGCATGCTTGAGCCTCGTTTTGTTCTCTCGAAGTTTAACTTTTCTTGAATGGAAATGTCAAGTGAAATTTGGTCTGCTCATCTATCGTAAAGTAAAAAATGAAAAAAAAAAAGTTAAAAGGATGCGTGGCAAGGCATGAGCGTGTGTGTGTATTGTTATATATGCTGTTCAATCTCTTGTGGAACAAAATGTCATCAGAGTATGAGGATGTTCAAAGTTTGATAATTGAGGTATACCTCGTCTGAAAAAATGTTTGATATTGAATCAGTGCGTGAAAGAAAGATACGATAAATTGTGATATATCTAGTGAGTGAAATGATGGATTATCTTTACATCGTCTGATCGCGTCGTGCAACTTACACAAAGTGCCAAAATAACTTTTAAAGAGTCTGTACATTTACGGGCACACAAGGTGTACAAACAGCACATATAACACTACATATGTAGAGAGAGAGAGAGAGAGAGAGAGAGAGAGAGAGAGAGAGAGAGAGAGCCACACCACCACTGCCTTGCCACACTCCGTAAGGAGAACCACCTCACCTGTGTCTGATCTGTACTCGCCGATGAATCTCTTGGTCAGGTAGCGCACCGTGAGGGCTGACTTGCCCACCTCACTGGCCCCGACCACGGCCACTCTCAGAGGCCCACCTTGACTGGAGGTCCTCTCGTCTTTCATGATCACTTTAGAACAATGTCCTCGTCGCACTGCACTACCCTTATTCACGGGGGTCTTCCTGTTGGTCGACCTCTTGATGTAATCCTTGATATCCTCTAATATCCACAGAGGGATGCAAGAAAATGCTTGGTTCCCGTTTGGAGCAATCTTGGATGACTTTCACCAGTACACAGCACGATGAGGTCGGCAGCGGTGTCCCTGCCTTGCCTGTGATGGTAGAGTATCCACGATACACACACGAGGGGAGGTGGGGAGGGATGGCGGGGTCGCTGTCGCGCACAGACTGGATAAACAACTCCTTGTAACGCTCGCCCAGCAATGGCACACAGCGAGGGGAAGGCTTCA
>NC_092239.1:14525819-14610819 GCF_036320965.1 Panulirus ornatus
CTCTCTCTCTCTCTCTCTCTCTCTCTCTCTCTCTCTCCGGCCTACGACCGTCACCTGGAGCGGCTCACCTGACTTCGCCCTGGACTCGTGACGACCCTCGAGGCTGTGTGGCGAACTGAGTGGGATGGAGTCGTCCATCCCTTCCGTCCGCCATCGCACCACCACACACACACACCCCACACACACTCCCCCACCTTCCCTCCCGGCTGTCCTTCGAGGCCATTTACAGGACAGTTAACTTGGTTACATGTTTCCCCAAGGTAATGGCGGCGACGCTCTCTTATAAATAACATTTGCGGGAGGAGAATAAAACTGCGACGACCCCCTCACAGGATACGTGGAATGTAGGATTGTCGAGAGCTCTTAGAGGACATAGAATATTTTGGGGAATATCGTTTTGTGGCGATTGAGAGAGGATGGGGGAAGGTGTGTGTGTGTATGTGTGTGTGTGTGTGCGCGGAGGGAGGCCAAGCCTTCATACCAATGCCTACTGAAGACACGTGCCTCTAACTCGGCACTTGTCTTGATCATCCTTCAGCGTCTCTGATGTTCCAGTGGTAGATAACATTCTTAGAACCCGCAGGTTCATCGACCGGGTCCCCCTATTACTGCATCGTAATTAGCAGTACACTCACTATACCCCACGTCGGACGAGATGGATATATATTCCTCGGCTTTGTGGAATGTGCTGCCTTCAGAGGTCACTCCTCCTCTACACATTACGTACGTCTTAATCCCCTGATGGCTCGTAAGCCCCTCACCCAGCAGGTTGGAGATCTCGTGTGTGTGTGTGTGTCTCTCTCTCTCTCTCTCTCTCTCTCTCTCTCTCTCTCTCTCTCTCTCTCTCTCTCTCTCTCTCTGTGTGCTGTAGGCGTGAGGAGGTAAGAGGCACGTGTCCACAGGGTGGGGAGGATGCGTTACTATTGACCAACCCATCCCTCCTTGTTCGTCCTGCCGACCTTCCTGCCGGAGAGGAGGGATGGGGGGAGACGCCCCTCGGTGGCACATCACATGTTTGAGGATGAAGGAGTTTCAAAGTTCGGTTTTTTAACCACTTCGTAATTCTCTCTCTCTCTCTCTCTCTCTCTCTCTCTCTCTCTCTCTCTCTCTCTCTCTCTCTCTCTCTCTCTCTACTCACGGAGGTGGGAGGGAGGGAGGAGCGGGGAAGACCCCCGTCTACTCCAGCTACTTCTACTGTCATTCGACCTTCGTCGAGGCTATATCATCACTGGAAGTACAGTCTCATCCAAGAACTTCTCCACTCTGTAGGAGTCTACACTTCCCTGCCACTGGAAGTAGCGCAGGCCTTGGGCTCCCTAAAGCCTATAGAGCGGTCCTGGGTAACCCTTTTTTTTTTTTATTTGAGAAAGTAGATCAAAGTCTCACATTGCCAGAAATTGTGGTTTTAATACAGGATGACTCAAAAAAAAAGACCGCTTGTACATGTGTTCCAGAGGCGGGTAAACACTATCGTTATGGTGGCGTAAGGGAAAAGTTACCTCCAGGTTTGATAGGAGATTGAGGAGAATTTAGCTTGAGATCAGGTAATGAGCAGCATGGTGGAGTGTGAGGACAGCATGGTGGAGTGTGAGGACAGCATGGTGGAGTGTGAGGTCAGCATGGTGGAGTGTGAGGGCAGCATGGTGGAGTGTGAGGGCAGCATGGTCGAACGTGAGGGTAGTATGGTGGAGAATGAGGTCAGCATGGTCGAGTGTGAGGGCATGATCGAGAGTGAGGTCAGCATGGTCGAGTGTGAGGTCAGCATGGTCGAGAGTGAGGTCAGCATGGTCGAGAGTGAGGTCAGCATGGTTGAGTGTGAGGTCAGCATGGTCGAGAGTGAGGTCAGCATGGTCGAGTGTGAGGGCAGCATGGTTGAGTGTGAGGTCAGCATGAGTGTGAGGTCAGCATGGTCGAGAGTGAGGTCAGCATGGTCGAGAGTGAGGTCAGCATGGTCGAGAGTGAGGTCAGCATGGTCGAGAGTGAGGTCAGCATGGTCGAGTGTGAGGTCAGCATAGTCGAGTGTTAGGTCAGCATGGTAAGGTGAGGGCAGAGCCATAGGGTTGTGAGGAAGAGTCAGCGCTGGTGAGAGAAAGGTCAGCGTGCCTCGGGGAAGCGGCGGTAAGGTTACGAGGAAAGGTAAGCAAAGGTCGGGAAAAGGTCTACATGATCGTGCCTGGTTAAGAATCAGGTCACCACAGTATAGTGTGAGTTCAGTATAAGTCACCGTGGGTAAGTACGGAGGCTGCAGGGGTCAGCATATGCTTCCAGACATCAGGATAAGAGGTCTGAAGAAGTCAGCATAGGTCACCATGGCTCAATACGGGTTGGAGGTCAGCATGGATCAGCGCAGAGGCTGGATGGTTCTGCATAGGTCAGCATAAAGCAAGACAGGGGATAGTTGTCAGCATAGGTCACGATGGATCAGCGCAAAGGCCGCACAAGTCAGCATAGGTCAGTAAGGGTCAACGCAGGAGCAGGAGGTCAGCATAGGTCACCGTGAATCAGATATAGGGCAGAGATCAGCATAGGGGATTCAAAAGTCAGCATATCTCATCAAGAGTCAGCTCTGGGGCTGCAGAAGCTGGCATACGTCAGCATAAGTGAGCGCTAGGGCACCATAAGTCAGCGAAGGCCAGCATGGATCAGCCCCGGGACTGCAGGAGGCAGCATTTGGTCAGCATGGATCAGCACCGGGACTGCAAGAGGCAGCATTTGGTCAGCATGGATCAGCACCGGGACTGCAAGAGGCAGCATTTGGTCAGCATGGATCAGCACCGGGACTGCAAGAGGCAGCATTAGGTCAGCATGAACCAGCACCGGGACTGCAGGAGGCAGCATTTGGTCAGCATGGATCAGCCCCGGGACTGCAAGAGGCAGCATTTGGTCAGAAGGAGAGGATGACCATCGCTTCACCAATAACTCCAGGAGTGTGGGCTCTCCACACGGAACTGGAGTGTGTAAAGATTATTGATTCCAGCGCGTTCCTGGATCCGTTAGATTCCATTGCCATACTGTCTTTTTCCCGTTCCAGTGAAGCAATTGCGCTGTAATTATTGGGGTCGCTTCCAAGACAAAGGGAGAAAGGCAGACGGATGTCGGTTATCGTCCTTAGAGTTTACGTGTCATATCCTCTTTAATAATGTGTGGCGCTTTTATGTTTTACTTGTGGAGGGCGAGTGAAGGAATGACTCCAGCGAGTTATGTGTGTGTGTGTGTGTGTGATTACTTTGTGTGATTACAGTGTGTCATTACTATTATTGGGTTACGGGGAGAAAGATGTACATTCGTGTTGCCCCAGGTCTCGTCTCTTTGTTTATTATGCGTTGTCTTTGCTCCATAGCTGTGTACACACACACACACACACACACACACACACACACACACACACACACACACACACACACACACACACACACACTCCAGCTTAAGCCAGGTACCCATTTATCGGCCAACCCTAAAAGACGGCACATGTGCTCGCATTAGCGTCTGTCGTAAATGAAATTGTGGTTTCGATATTCGTAGAGTTTTCGTTCTAAGTCATCCAAGAAAAAAAAAGAATAAATAGAGAGAGAGAGAGAGAGAGAGAGAGAGAGAGAGAGAGAGAGAGAGAGAGAGAGAGAGAGAGAGAGGAATGTTGGTTAAATCATATGTCCCCATCATTATGACGGTGTTTTGTGATTTCTGGGATACCCTGCTGGCTCCACAGGTTAGGTCCGCAGGTGCGACACAGCTGCGAACAGAATTATCACCGGCGACACCGTAGTATGAACCCAAGAAGAAAACGGTGCAGGGTAGACTGCTCTAGTCTTACCGTAAACATAATTCGACTTCCACGTGCCGTGTTAATTTCCTTATTTCAGTCTAGCGTGGGTGTGAGACTTTCCTACGCTATGAGGACCATCCTCCAGGTTATGAGAGAGTGACTCTTTCTTTTTCCTCAAGCAAGGGCCGTGGATGCTTATTGATTCGAATCTGTCTCTTGTCTCGCAATATGGTCGTTGTAATTATACAGAGAGGCTCCAAGGCCAGGCCTCGGTGGGGGTGGGGGGGGATGTGACCACACACCACACATTACGAAGATACAGAAGATCTGGAAATTACATAAGCGGAAATGGGGAAGAAGGGGGGGGGGGGGGGACTTCCTTCCTCTTTAAGACAGGTCCTTGAAACTTCTCCTGGTCTTGGACGAGCGGGTCTCTGACTCTCTCTCTCTCTCGAAGAAGAAGAAGAAGATGAAAAGAAGAAGAAGAAGAAGAAGAAGAAGAAGAAGAAGAAGAAGAGGAAGAAGAAAGAAGGAGAAGAAGAAGAAAAAAGGAGAAGAAGAAGGAGAAGAAGAAGAAGAAGAAGGAGAAGAAGAAGAAAAAAAGGAGAAGAAGAAGAAGAAGAAGAAGAAGAAGAAGAGGAAGAAGGAGAAGGAGAAGAAGAATAATAATAAGAAGAATTGCACGGCACTGCCACTGACAGAAAAAGAAAGACGCTAACAGAGGTACTGCACCACTTAGATGGCTGACATGTATGTAAACACCAATGAATGCGAGAGTGAAAAAGACACCTCTTTTATTCTCCATGATTCTTACAAAAAAAAAAGAAAAAAAAAAGCACTTCACAGAGTAAGACGTGGAGTGTTATTGAAGAAAGCGACGCGACAAGATATAAAAGTTTTTAAAAGGGGGAAAATTGCATCAAAGAATTTCTAACCAACTGAAGGTTCAAAGCGGTTTCGTCTGGAAACGTGTTTGACGATGGAGATGTGCTTACGGGAGTACAGCGGGGAATGGCTTAGAGGATCAAATTCCTCTTTTGTAATCATATCTAACGTAGATAAGGAAGGGAAAGAGAGGAGAGTGCCAGTTGTTTTGCAGATAACACTAGACTTAAGTAAAAACATTGGGAAAATGAGGAACATTTAGACAAAAACTTCAAAAAGATTTTTAAATGTTGTACACAAATGGACGCGAGAGAGTCGGTTGGAATTCAATTCACGAAGAAATATTTGACCAAATGAATCACGGGGAAGCTGTCAGTGTTTCAGCCAAAGGCCCAGCAGGAAAGGAGATGTAGACTGAAGTAAACGTCATGCATATAGGAATCATTTGAAATGAAGCATTTGAGTCGAAGGCACACGCTCCCTTGTCAAATATAGGGTGGTATGATGATGAGAAAACACTTGTGTCAAAGTGGAGCAAATCAATGCTGGAAACGTTTAATGTTTATAGAAAGAGTAAAAGTAAATACTGATGTGTTGTATGATCGCCTATTGAATTAGTTATAGATAGATAAGATAAATCAGTGGTCTGGGTCGTATCAACTGCCACGAACGATTGAAAGACCTGGAACTATACATAATGAAGAACGACGAAGAGAGAGAGACATATGTGATGGTATATCCCAAACAACTGATAGCAGGCATATAGAGCAGTGTTTTACACCTGAAAGGAACCCAGCACGCAAGATGTAGAATCAGTGAGTGTAATTCCAGGATGTCTATGTACAAAAAATGACAAATCCAGAATAAGATAAACGAATGCCAGGCGAGAAATCCAAATGAGCATCTTACTTAATGCAGTACAAGGAGAAGCAAAGACACATGTACCGAGGGAGGGTCAAGGAACGTTCAAAAGAAGACCAGAGTCATGGTTCAAGACAGTGTCAGGTGAACCTGTTGAGGAGAACGACGCTGCTGGAGGAGGAGCCGACAGTAAGAAAAAATACAGCTCTGTGCAGCGACCGAGACAAGTGGTGGGGAGGGGAGAGGCGGTCGGGAGACACGCACAGTTATGTGACGCAACGAGCGGTGATGAGCCTTACGCGCTGTCCTCTGCCATCATGGTAACACCTCGTCGGAAGGTGCTGGTATTATTATTCTCTCTCTCTCTCTCTCTCTCTCTCTCTCTCTCTCTCTCTCTCTCTCTCTCTCTCTCTCTCTCTCTCTCTCTCTTTCCTTTGCTCTGTTTTCCCGCTCGTGAATACCCGTGTGCAGCCAATGATAAAGGAGTATCCATCGATCGAGGTGACATTCCACTTCCTCGACTGAATTGTGCCTCCCTATGAACCTTACCACACATTAGTCAATCTTTATTTATTATTACATATATACAATATATATATATATATATAATATATATATATATAATTAAATTAAAGGATACAATATTTAGCTATATCAAGATATTCATATAGTCCACGGGAAATAAGACACGATTCCCAAGTGCACCCCTGTAATAATCAACATACAGGGAGAAACAAGCAACAGTAACAAACAGGTCATCTCGCTTTAATAAATAGAAACAAGCTTTCTTCATCTCGCACATTTTAAACATGTTTCTGTTTACCAATCATTCCAACCTCCACTTGCCCACCTTCGTCCCACACCTATATCACTGACTTGTTAATTTCAACATCTTTCACAACCCTCATGTGTGATTATTCCAAATGCCTTGGACACTTTTGTTATCATCCTTCCCCTGTGGACTCTGGAAATTATAATTTCTATTTACTATGTTATATACTACTATTATACTCTTTAAATATTTTTATATTTTAAAAGTTTCTTTATCCATGTACTCCCGTCATGCTTTTTGGAGGTTCACAGTCCTTCGCACACACCATTACAAAGGCAACAGGGACAAAATCCAAATGACAGAGGTACAGTGTGAAGTTTTCCTGGGAAAATGATAGAAGGTAGGACTTAGAGTGAAGATAGTAAGAGACCAGATTGAAGATGAGCTATGTCACGGTTTACGAGTGGAGGACGAATGTATAGATGATGGGAATTGGTTATGAAGAAATTAGAGAAATTACGAAAAGACAGTAAGTAGAGCGATTCTGGGCTTGAGATACGACAATACTATTAAAGTAGAGACCGTTCGTGTGGAAATGGTTGTAGAACTAAGGATTGGAGGACGTTCGTGAGGCCTGAATATAGAATTAGACTGAGAGTAGGCACCTTTCGTGAGCTGAAAGATAAACAGTATGACTTTAAGTGAACGTTTGTAGGCTGGTCCCCTCGATGTCGCAGAGGTTAATTTGATAAGATGTTGACAAGGAAAATGCTTTAAGTCCTTAAAGCAATACATGCTTTTAGGTGAAGAAGCCTTGAATGACCTTCTGTTTGCAGTTCACGGAACAGCGCTCTGAGCGACTCACTCCTAAACTGAAAACGCTACGACGACTTCTGTAAAGTCGAAGAAAAAACAAAATGAAAATAGCAAGTTATTCAGCTACGTAGGGTGAGTGTTCGAATTTTCTGAGGGTGATGAGCGAACAACTGCGAGCATACAGTCTAGATACGGAGTGGATCGGTCGCCGATTACCATGAACGCTACGCGCCATCGATAGCGAGCCCGGTGCACGGCCTGAACTTTGGGGCTCCTTGAAAAATTCGTAAGTCAGTAACAGTATGCTCGGAGAGAATGGTAGTTGAGGAAGGGTAGTCACAAGTGTGTTAGGAGCGTGGCATGGAGGAGAGATGTGCAGGATGTAGGCTGGAAGAGTGGGAAGTGTGTGGGTGTTTGATCGGGTAGTCGTAGGGAGAAGGAGTGGGAATAAAAGAGGGGTGAGAGAGGGAGGGGTTTGGGAAATTGGATGCTGCTTGGGAAGAATAATTGATGAGATTTGCCAAGAGATGGAAAGGAGAGTGGAGGGAAGAGGAAGAAGGGACAATTGGAGGTGGAAGAGAGTGAAAGGAGTGGATCCCAACACACGAAAAGAGCAAGAATAGAGTGAATTGGAGCGATGTGGTATACAGGGTTGACGTGCTGTCAGTGGATTGAATCAAGGCATGTGAAGCGTCCGGGGTAAACCAAGGAAAGCTGTGTAGGTATGTATATTTGCGTGTGTGGACGTGTGTATGTACATGTGTATGGGGGGGGTTGGGCCATTTCTTTCGTCTGTTTCCTTGCGCTACCTCGCAAACGCGGGAGACAGCGACAAAGTATAAAAAAAAAAAAAAAAAAAAATATATATATATTATAACAGGTTGTCTTTCATCCCATGTACTCCTGTCATGCTTATTTGGAAGGTCACCACATGTCACTACACACACACACACACACACACACACACACACACACTCACACACACACACACACACACACACACACACACACACATGGACGACCTGGACAGTGACCAGTTCTTCCTGAAACGTAGGGGATAGAACACCCGTAGGACTTTAGCATGAAATTAAGTAAGAAACTCGTTGAAGATGATACTCTCACGGTATACGAGTGGAGGACGAATGTAATAAGATGACTGAGGACATGGTTAATGCGCACAACATTAAGAGATTGTACGACACTAGAGACCATTAAAGTAGAGACCGTTCGTGGGGCCTGATGATTATACGACACTAGAGACTATTAAAGTAGAGACCGTTCCTGGGGCCTGATGATTATACGACACTAGAGACCATTAGAGTAGAGACCGTTCGTGGGGCCTGATGATTATACGACACTAGAGACCATTAGAGACCGTTCGTGAGGCCTGATGATTATACGACACTAGAGACCATTAGAGACCGTTCCTGGGGCCTGATGATTATACGACACTAGAGACCATTAGAGACCGTTCGTGAGGCCTGATGATTATACGACACTAGAGACCATTAGAGACCGTTCGTGAGGCCTGATGATTATACGACACTAGAGACCATTAGAGACAGTTCGTGAGGCCTGATGATTATACGACACTAGAGACCATTAGAGACCGTTCGTGAGGCCTGATGATTATACGACACTAGAGACCATTAGAGACAGTTCGTGAGGCCTGATGATTATACGACACTAGAGACCATTAGAGACCGTTCGTGAGGCCTGATGATTATACGACACTAGAGACCATTAGAGACCGTTCGTGAGGCCTGATGATTATACGACACTAGAGACCATTAGAGACCGTTCGTGAGGCCTGATGATTATACGACACTAGAGACCATTAGAGACCGTTCGTGGGGCCTGATGATTATACGACACTAGAGACCATTAAAGTAGAGACCGTTCCTGGGGCCTGATGATTATACGACACTAGAGACCATTAGAGTAGAGACCGTTCGTGGGGCCTGATGATTATACGACACTAGAGACCATTAAAGTGGAGACCGTTCGTGAGGCCTGATGATTATACAACACTAGAGACCATTAAAGTAGAGACCGTTTGTAAGACTTCCCTCCCCCCGTGCGGTACAAAGAGGTAATTACACAGAGTAGACAAGACAAATATGCCTTTAAGCCCTTCACATTTACCCACATACCTGCTTTTAAGTCCACAACGCCTCTAACTAGACCTTCTGTCTTCGCCAGTCACCACGGCAACAGCGCTCTGACCTACATCTAACTCTCCTAATTCCTGACAATACACGTCTACCACAGCTCCTTCTACAACCCAGAACAACAACAACAATAACAACCTAGAAATGTCTCCAGCTACGTTCCAGGCTTCGTGGTGTTCGTTTTCTCGACCGGACACCCGCGCCACCTCCACCCACGCCACCTCCACCCACGCACAGGAGGAAAAGGACGCCTCGTTCATCACGCCTACGCCGCCCTCGCTAGCGACCCCCCGTCACCGCCACTGCTGCTGCTGCTGCGCCTCCTCCTTAAATCAACCTAACCAGTTAGTCGGAGACGTGGAGGTGTGTGGGGGAGGGAGCAAGGGTAAGGGGGAGAGGAGGAGGAGGAGGTTGTGAGTGTTTACTGGGTTGTGAGGACAAGGGGGAGGGAGGAGAGGAGAGGGGGGGGGGTAAGGGGGAATTGGAAGCTCTTGGGCAAGTAAATAATTAAGACTGAGCTCTTTCAGGGAGAGAGAGAGAGAGAGAGAGAGAGAGAGAGAGAGAGAGAGAGAGAGAGAGAGAGAGAGAGAGAGAGAACACACACACACACACACACACACACACACACACACACACACGTATGTGAATACATGTATAGTGACGTCACTGGATCTCATATTTATTCCCATTCATATCCGCGTCTTCAGTCACTGGTGTTTATCAAAATAAATCTCACCATTGTTCGGACTGGCAATATATATATAAATGTAGCACCAAGGCTGAAGGTGCGAGAAGAACCAACACATTCTCCTGACGAAGCTCCTTCAGGAGTGGCGTCTCTTGTATGCCCTCAAGTCGGTATCCTTACTAATGACATCTATCGAAGGCTTCGTCTTCCAGGAGATCAGTATCTGTCCACTAATGCATCTCTTGGTCATCCTGGATATAAAGACTCGGGTCCTCCAGGAGGAAAATAAGAATAGGATTCCATTAATGTATTTCTGGAAGGTCGATCTGGAAGGCAAATGATCCTGATCTAACGCCCTTGCGTCCTACGACTTGTATACCATGGATGTATTGAGAGAAGACTCACGACGCGTTGCGAGGGGGGGGGGGGAGGTGCTCCAGGGTATTTCCTTCGAAGTGCTAGACAATGGACGAGGTAGAACTCATCCTTGACATACATCATGTCGACTGCTCTCCCTCAGGGCCTCGTCAGCTAGAGCAGTGCGGACCTGCAGGAGCGTTTGGTTTGTGGTCCACAAAGATTCGCATGTAAGAGAGGTACTTGTGCCGTACAAGACGTTTGGAAAGGATGGATTCCATCAGACGTCTGTGACAGTACGAGCTCAGAGGCACCACAGTGAACGCTGGATGATGTATGGGTCAGAAGGTACGAGCACAGAGGTACCACAGCGAACGCTGGATGATGTGTGGGTCGGAAGGTACGAGCATAGAGGTACCACAGCGAACGCTGGATGATGTATGGGTCGGAAGGTACGAGCGCAGAGGTACCACAGCGAACAGTAAATGATGTATAGGTCAGATGGTACGAGCACAGAGGGACCACAGCGAACGCTCGCTGATGTATGGGTCAGAAGTTACGAGCACAGAGGCACCACAGCGAACGCTGGATGATGTATAGGTCAGAAGGTACGAGCACAGAGGGACCACAGCGAACAGTAAATGATGTATAGGTCAGAAGGTACGAGCTCAGAGGCACCACAGCGAACGCTAGATGACCTGTGGGTCAGGGGGTCGGAAGAGGCGATCGGATAACAAAGCTTGGGGAAACGTCCCCAACAACCCAGTTCACAAACGGAAGTCATCACGTGAATGAAAAATGGAAACCTCTCGTTTACTGAGCCGTAATTTCGTGTACTTCCTCCTCTCGGCTTACTTGCCGCCACACTTGACACGGTAACCTATTCCCGGGAAAACAGTTCGGGTTTAAGAAGGACGAGAGCTCGACCCAGCCAAATATATAATGTCACCCTCGACGTGCTGGTCACTATACACAAGCAAGGTCAAGTTTCTCTCGCCCATAACCGTTATAGGACTACCTGGTGATCCTCACACCGTGGTGAAATCACGGTCTGTTATAGTTGATACAACCAGTTGAGGTAGAGAGAGTTGTACAAGTGTGTGTGTGTGTGTGTGTGTGTGTGTGTGTGTGGTGAAGCGAGTCAACATAGCAAGCGGGTGAGGGTTTGCTGACAAAGCTGACTGCAGTTCAACTCCATCATCTTGAACGTCAGATTTTAACATATAAGCGTGTGATGCCCCACGTCCCCCGGTGGCTCCGCTACGCTGTGAGGACTGTTGTGTGCTGCAGTATAAGGAGAGAGGGAGAGGAGGAGACCAAGTGGATGTGGGTGTTGCGAAACCATCACTTTTACTCCCTCTGGAACGACGCCATTACTGTTACTCCCACTGGAGCGATGCCATTACTGTTACTCCCACTGGACCGATGCCATTACTGTTACTCCCACTGGAGCGATACCATTACTGTTACTCCCACTGGAGCGAAACCACTACTGTCACTCCCACTGGAGCGATATCATTACTGTTACTCCCACTGGACCGATGCCATTACTATTACTCCCACTGGAGCGAAACCATTACTGTTACTCCCATTGGAACGACACCGTCACTCTTATTCCCAGTGGACGCCTTCGTGGACGACGAAGCAGACCCTCGTCCTCTTGTCGCCGGGACGCCACACCCGTGTGGCTCTTGGTCACGAAGATGACCCTAGCCTAGCATTCTAGTCACCAGGAACAGACCCTCCTGACCTCACCACAACCACCTGCCATGTTGCGTCACGCAACGCTACTTGTGTAACGTGCCGTTGGGCGGGAGGAGCCACCACCACGCTCTCTCAACATGAGGAGGTGACGACCCCATGTGAATTAGAAATGGTGTATCCACAAATACCGTTGCAGCGGCAAAGCTCTCCCGTGAGAGCTCATGAAACACAACCCAGGCACAAGTAGGAGGTGAACATTCAGGTCATTTGATCGTGGATGGATAAAGTCAAGGTAGTTTCTACCGCAGTTCATTCTCTGCGCTGGTTTAATCTTATCCATCGTCCACAATCGCACGGAGAGGCGTTCATTTGTTTTACCCCCGTCTGTGTTTGTTTGTTATTTGTTATTTGTACGGTACATGAAGGATAGTGGTTCTGCAGGTGTGTGGTCTGTCTGTCTGTCTCTGTCAGCAAGACACGTGTGTGTACTAAAGTATATCTCACGTCGGAGTGGAAAGCGAGTGCAATTATGGGTCTTCTGTTGAATGTCTCGAAGGTTGATGTCTTCCGAGAAGCACGTGTGTCGCAGATACGCACGGCATTACCATACGCATGAATAGATGCGTATAATGTAGGATATTTCGTTTCGTCTTTTATCATATTATTATATATCATTTTGCGCATTTTTTTTTTTCCTATCTTCCGGTGAATGATAATGAGGAATTTAGGGTAACATGTAACCATAATAAATGGACGATTTAACGATACAAATTATGCGTCATATAAACTACACGAGAGCCAGTGTATATACCTCTCTGTGGCAGTATCATTATCATTGTGTATCGTCTATACTGAGCACTCTTTAAGATTCCAAATTTATATCAACCTACATATCAGATATATATATATGCAGAAATTACTATGAAACGGCTTATATTTCGGGAGTATGTGACTGCGTATCGTACGGTGAGAGAGAGAGAGAGAGAGAGAGAGAGAGAGAGAGAGAGAGAGAGAGAGAGAGAGAGAGAGAGAGAGAGAGAGAGAGAGAGAGAGAGAGAGAGAGAGAGAGAGAGAAAGTTCACCTCGTTCAACTGTCTTTCACCTTAGCACCATTTCTTTCACGATGAAGACACACCCACACCTCTAACCCACACTCCCTCTCCCCAATGGTCAGTATCTCAAGAGGTCGTTCCCCTCACCCTACCATGGGAGTCACTTGACATGTCATGTCACGTCACCAGTGCCTGCCTCACCCAGGGTATCAGATAGCGTTCGGTGGTGGGTGATGGTAGCTTATCACCCTTTATCATCTTATTCGTCCCTGCCTTTCCCTTCCAGCAAGGCAGAGATGATTGTTCCTTAACCCCCTACCCTTTTTTTTCTCCCTCATTTCATTCTCTTTCTTATCTGTTTCTTATCAATTAAACGCCTTTACTCACCTCATATTTCAGATATAATATCCCACAGGTAAGGACACGGAAGACACACGCCTCATACCCTCACTTCCTGTATTTCTGTGGTCTCGTGGCATGTGTGTAGCCGCCTCTGGCGCTTGCTTTCCTCAGCCACTTCCTCCTGAGCTCCTCCTCCTGCTCCTCCTCTCCCTCATCTATGTCCACATTAGCCACGTGTGGCTCCTGGGAGCTCCACCCTCACGGTCTGCACCCGTGTAGCCCGCCAGAATGACAGGTGATTTACCTCCAAGGATCATAGTTCAAACCCACCTAGATATCTTGCTTCATATTTTTCCCCCCCATTCATAACTTTTCCCTTCGAGGCTCCATATAATTTCCCCCCAAGTCTTTCATCACCGTCCTGCCGCCCAAAGTCTTCAATTAGACATTCATGCCCGATGTACTTACTTACTCCCCCAGACGGTGAAACGTGGAACTAAACCCCCTCCTCTCTTCACCCCTCACCCCTTCACCCCGTCTTGTCAACTGAAATTTATGTAAGATAATCCGACTTGTCTCAATAAACACGTCCAGTTATCACGTTCGTGTGTTTATATGTCTCGTCCTCACACAGCCTAGCCCTCTCATCATCTCTCATTGTTCTGGGAGACGATGTGTCTCACCCTCCTATCTCTCAGTGCTTCCCACGAGAGATATGAGACAACTAACTATGTTGGCGTCTCTCTCTCTCTCTCTCTCTCTCTCTCTCTCTCTCTCTCTCTCTCTCTCTCTCTCTCTCTCTCTCTCTCTCTCTCTCTCTCTCTCTCTCTCTCTCTCTCTCTCTCGTGTCTCTGTTGTCCCAACATTTGACAGTAACTGGACCGTTCCCTGGTCCAGGGGTGTTAAGCCGTACTCTGGCCGTCCTCACAGAGCTTCTTCGCTGTTCCATAAAACATTTCATACCCTCTCACGTAAATCCTGGGATGGTGACCTACATATCTTACCTGACCAAGACTTACGCGGTTCTTCCAGGGCAACAGGTGCGGCAATGCTGGGGATTCTTTGTACGATTTTGTCTTTCATTCTCTGTTGCGTAGGATGGACT
This sequence comes from Panulirus ornatus, assembly GCF_036320965.1. Lineage (NCBI taxonomy): Eukaryota > Metazoa > Arthropoda > Malacostraca > Decapoda > Palinuridae > Panulirus > Panulirus ornatus. The sequence goes on from NC_092239.1 coordinate 14,540,336, forward strand.
CACGCCCTTTCCTCTCTTGTCGTAAACAACATCCTGTTCGTTTGATGGGTCTTTGTGACATCCTCTTCATCTGTTACACCGCTGCGAGTCAGGTCCAAGGGACATACATGCCGGCCCTTTGTGTCTTGTCATGTGTTTCGCTACCTTCCCTCCCTCTGGAATCGAACCGAGGACCATTGTCTCATAACGTAACTGTAGGATCGATCACCTCGTAACCATCATGTGAATCTGATGATCAGACGGGGAACAAAGAAGAAAAATTGTGACCTGGTCAGCTCTTAACTTTGTCTTTCTTGCTCTAACTTGCGCTCGCTTTATCTTGCTCTCTCTTTACCGCTACTCCTTCTCTTTCCCCAGCTCTGTGCCATCTGAAGTGCCATCATTCGGTGCAGACTGTATTTTTCGACTTTGTTCACCCAGTTCAGATGTTCTTTGCTCAGCCTAACTCCTCTTGTTTTCCGTTCTTCTCTGCTGAGACCTAACTCCTCTGGTTTTCAGCGGTTTTCTGCCTAACCCAACTCCACTGTGCTGGTCCGTCCTCATCTATCCTCTCCACGCCTCCCTGAGGAACGGGGGTTAGTGTCAATAAACTTGTTGCCAGACGTCGTTAATCCTTCGCTTCCTTCCATCTCCCAAGAACCTTCGCGGGTGTTGCCCCCGCCGAGTCCCTCTGTTCATCTTAATGTTCCTACGTTTCTTCAACTATTCTTCTTTCATTCCGCGTTCCTCTCTCCATCTTCCCGCCACCCCCTAGGCCGTAGATTGTTTCCAAGACTGGTGGCACTACATTCTACCTTCTGTCACTGGTGTTTGCTGGAAGCTGAGAGTACGAACCGTGAGCACTGTGGTACTCGTGGCTCGTAAAGTTGCAAGTGGTGTGTGTGTCACCTGCTCCCCCTGGAGTGACGTGTCGAGTTCAGTATATCTAACGGGGTCGAAATATATTCCTGTCTTACTCGTAGTTGCTGTCAAGGTCTGCTGTTGGTGTTATGTTCTCTAGTTATTCCTCTCACACATCTCGTCTCCAGGGGGACAGTCAGTCGTCCTTGTCTCTGTGTACTGTCCCCCAGCACGACAGAGACTGTCCTTTGCCTCTGGCGTCTTCACCTCTATCAGCAGTGGCACTGTCTTGCGTCCTTTGGTTATTAAGCCGTTAAGACCCTTTATGTGGTATACTTAAACTTGTCTTCCGGTAGAAACGGACAAGAAAAAGGATTATCTGTGGCCACATCGCTCTAAGGCTGTCAGTCCTCGATCAGACGATGGATGAAACGCTTTTCAATACTTCAGCTCCGTGAGGAGAGAGAGAGAGAGAGAGAGAGAGAGAGAGAGAGAGAGAGAGAGAGAGAGAGAGAGAGAGAGATGATCACACCTCTATATGATAACGTAGAGCATATCACACCTGTTAACGTGTAAGAAACAAGATGTGAAATTTGTTATATTGGAAGTCCTTGGACTGTCGTTTCCAAGTTCATCCTGTTACCAGTCTGGAACGAAGGAATATGATCAGAACACACAGCTGCTGGCCATGAGGGGCGGCAGTGGGCTGAGCACGGGGTGGACGTCGCGAGCAGCAGAGTGACGGTGCCTGACTCCACAAGGTCGAGCCTCGTGCTGACAACCAACTCTCCTTCGCCACTCGTTTCGTGAGAGTTCCCGTAGCTTCCCTCACCCAGAGGGGGGCGTCTCTCTCTCTCTCTCTCTCTCTCTCTCTCTCTCTCTCTCTCTCTTCTTTTCATGATAATTTTTGTATGTATAGAAATGGAAGAGGCGAAATATAATTCTGGGTTAGAAAAGGACAGAAAAAAGAAAATAAATCAGATAATTATCATGATGATAATGATAATAATAATGATAGTAATAATAATAATAATGGTAATAATTACATTATTATCATTATTATTATTATCATTATTATTATTATTATTATTATTATTATTATTATTATTATTATTATTATTATCATTATTATTATTATCATTATTATTATTATTATTATCATTATCTTTATCATATTTGCTACTAATACGTCTCTGAAGTCTCTATAACACCAGGTAGTGAAGACGTACCTGCCCGTATCCCGTGTGTGTGTGTGTGTGGTGACTCGTCAGGGTGTCGGATGACCGTGGAAGATATACTCTTGACCTGAGAGGTCATGACCATAATGAGATCATTTCAGCATATCGGGAGTTTCCATAGTCCCTGGATACCATATCCTGGCGTACTGAACGACCTTCTTAAAGGCCGCGTTTAAGGACCATTTTGGCCTTTAAGTGGCACCACTGGTTGTTGAGGTAAGGTCACGAGATGATGAAGTCTACGAAGCCATTCGTGACGTCACTTGACCTTGAACTTTTTTTTTTTTGTACACCAGTAGAGTTTCCCCTGTGTGCTAATGAGCGTTATGACATTTCACTTTTTTTTTTTTTACGTCAGTTGAGACGGCACTTTATTTCAAGAGCTATGGTTGTGGTGTAGTGACGTCGCTTTGTGGTGTAGTGGCTTTAGGAGACGTGGTTGTGGTGGTGGTGGTGTTGTGGGTTAAGGAGACGTGGTTGTGGTGGTGTAGTGGCTTTAGGAGACGCGGTTGTGGTGGTGGTGGTGTAGTGGCTTTAGGAGACGTGGTTGTGGTGGTGGTGGTGTAGTGGGTTAAGGAGACGTGGTTGTTGTGGTGGTGTAGTGGCTTTAGGAGACGTGGTTGTTATGGTGGTGTAGTGGCTTTAGGAGACGTGGTCGTGGTGGTGTTGGTGTAGTGGGTTAAGACTTCTGGTTGCAATGGTCGCGAAAGATTTTGTTAGATAGCGTGGTTTGTTTAACCTCATTAATCTACCAGCTGAGGAGAAGTCCAACTCATAAATCTACTAGCTAAAGAGAAGTTCACCCCATTAATCTACCAGCTGAGGAGAAGTCCAACTCATAAATCTTCCAGCGAAAGAGAAGTTCACCCCATTAATCTACCAGCTGAGGAGAAGTCCTACTCGTAAACCTACCAGCTAAAGAGTTCACTACATTAATCCATCAGCTACAGAGAAGTAGACCTCATAAATCTACCAGCTGAAGGGAAGTAGACCTCGTAAATCTACAGCTGAGGAGACGTCGGCCTCAAATCTACTAGACTGATAGAAGTCGTCCTCATGAATCTACCAGCTCAAGAGGAGTCGACCTCATGCATCTACCAGCTGAGGAGAAGTCGACCTCATGCATCTACCAGCTGATAACTAAGATGCGTCATTGACCTCTGACCTGTGGACAAACCTGTCCATCACTCCTGCCCTGTGGAAGCGTAAGATGCTTCCGGATGATGACCTCATGGAGAACGTGTGTGATTGACGACACGTGTTTCAATAGTCCCCGGTTCGAACCTCCGTGATACTCCACGTTCGTTTTCTTTTCTTATACTTGTTTTCTTTCTTCTTTCACGCTCCCTGATCCCCCTCATGTTAGGACTAATGCCCCATGCTCAACGCTCCATGCTTCCTGCTCCACGTTTTCTGTCCTTGTTTCATGTTTCATGATGGCCCATAGCCCTCGCCCATGCTCCATGCTCTGTGGGCCATTTCCTACCGCCATGGGCCCGCGATACATCTTCGTCCACCATGCTCAATGCTCTTGGATCGCTCTCCCTCTCCCTCATGCTCCCATGATCTGTGGTGCCTTGATCTTCCTCATGGTCCCTTGATCCATCATCCTGTCTCATGCTGCACGTGTTTTCGCCTTACATGCCCCTCTCATCGCTTCGCCGGGCCGTGTTGTATTCAACGTTTTTTTAGCTGATTGGATAAGTGTGCCGGTGGAATGCACTGGCCTCATACTAGAATATTGATTGGGTAGTCTCTGAGTGTATTTAGATTACACATCTCAAGTTTATTTACTGAATAAAGTGTAAAATACGTGAGAAGTGTATGACGCCCATATTGTTCACCGCACAAAGGTCTGGACACATCAGGAACAAGAAGGATTGGAAGATGCAAACGGTCGGTTGTGGCTGAGAGATGGAAATGCATCTGTTCCACGGTACGACCCTTGAGCACGGCGGTACGACCCTAGGCCACGACGACACGACCTCAGGGCACAATGTTACGACCCTTGAGCACGACGGTATAGACACTTAAATGCGATCCTTGATACATCATGACCAAGCCTTTGACATGACCCTGAAGGGTCAGGATTCGAAAAAGGATACCGTCGTGCTCAAGGGTCGCGCCTTGTCGTGCTCTAGGGTCGTAACGTCGTGTTCTGTGGTCGTACCGTCGTGCTCGAGGCTCGTACCGACGTGCTTTCAAGGGAATATTCACGGTCTCTCTCTCTCTCTCTCTCTCTCTCTCTCTCTCTCTCTCTCTCTCTCTCTCTCCGTCTTTTACCAGCGTGGCGTCGTCAGGTTTCGTCATACCTGTTGTGCCACCTCGCCCGTGGCACGGATATCCGTTCTCAGACCTCCTCCTCCTCCTCCTCCTCCAAGGTAACTCCATGACGAAATAACCAGAGGTTCCCTTCGGTGTTGGGTACAGGGAGTGTAAAAGGAAATGGATTTCGATATTCCCCATCTTCCGAATGTCCGACTCTCGAGGATTATATTAATCATATTTATACTCACCTGATAATGCTCATCTAATCATTGTAATCAACTCTTCTAATCAGGAGGAAAATGATGCTTTCTTCACATGTATCAAAATGGTAATTGCATCGGAAATGAAAGCGAGAACGTGTTGATCAACACAATTTACGTTTTCTCTGCTCTTTCTATAATCAGCAGAGTTCATGATTGATCTTCGATTAGCATTACCTTATGTACCAGGAGAACACATCAAGCCCCGTCTGCTGCTGCTGATTGCTTTGTGGCGACCACCCGGGTAAATTTATCGTGCACCCCATGTTCATCCTGTGAGCGGTAGCGCAGAAAGGATGACACAGGTCACAAAAGGGGTCACAGGAAGGCACCTAAACCCTGGAACATAGATGGTTTCGACCCTTGGCTATGGTAGTCTGGCCCTTTTGACCTGACTCTTGAAGGCCACTTCGAAGGTCAGGCCATTATTACTCAGCGATCAAACGCTCCGACTCAAGTGTCGTACCTCCCTGCTACTCGAAGGTTTTAATGATACGTTCGAGGGCGATCGTACCGTCGATCGTATCGCCGATCGTACTGTCGATCGTATTGCCGATCGTACCGTCGGTCGTAGAGTCGATCGTACCGTCGATCGTATGGCCGATCCTACCGTCGATCGTATCGCTGATCGTACCGTCGATCGTATGGCCGATCCTACCGTCGATCGTATCGCCGATCGTACCGTCGATTGTATCGCCGATCGTACCGTCGATCGTATCGCTGATTGTACCGTCGATCGTATCGCTGATTGTACCGTCGATCGTATCGCCAATCGTACCGTCGATCGTATCGTCGATCGTACCGTCGATCGTATCGCCGATCGTACCGTCGATTGTATCGCCGATCGTACCGTCGATCGTATCGCTGATTGTACCGTCGATCGTATGGCCGATCGTACCGTCGATCGTATCGTCGATCGTACCGTCGATCGTATCGTCGATCGTACCGTCGATCGTATCGCCGATCGTACCGTCGATCGTATCGCCGATCGTACCGTCGATCGTATCGCCGATCGTACCGTCGATCGTATCGCCGATCATACCGTCGATCGTATCGTCGATTCGTAACGTCGATCGTATCGCCGATCGTACCGTCGATCGTATAGTCGAGTTTGGAGGCGTTACGTTGCAGTGTCTGGTGGAGTCAGAGGGTTAAACCCCGTAGCTAGAGGGGGTTAGGTTGGGTCAAAGGTTATCTTAGGTCACGTGAGGTACGAATTATTCCCCTTTCATTATTTGTTTAATAACTCCATTTTCCAAAGCCCCTGTCGCTTTTATCTCTGGGATAACAACGGTAAAACACCTCTCCGTTCGACGTATCAAATACCAGAATCATGTTACAGAGAGGAAAAAAAAGGGGGGGCGGGAGTTTTGCTTGATTTTGGCCAAAAATAAAAAAAAAAATGACGATGGTTGTGTCCTTTCCAGCTGCTGTGAGTTCTCTGTGACATTCGTTCCTGTTATTACAGATCTTGTTCACGGTTGAATGTACGCCCTGTTCAGGGGGTTCGTGTGCCATGGACGGTGATATAGGTTCGCCGAAGGTCTTCCTCTCTCTCTCTCTCTCTCTCTCTCTCTCTCTCTCTCTCTCTCTCTCTCTCTCTCTCTCTCTCTCTCTCTCTCGCGGCCTGACTTTATGCAGGTGCAGTCCAGTAACGCCTTGATATACACATTTCATTTATTTGTGTATAATAGCCCCATCACCGCTTTTTTTTTTTTTTAAGAAACGATCCTCGTGTTACCCAGGACCTCTTCCCTGCAGGTCCAAGGGTGCGCTACTTCCAGTAGCAGGGAAACGATGCAGTTCTTCGGAGTAAGAAGTTCTCTGACGACACAGTATCTCCAGTCTCGCCAGAGATGACTTCTCACTTGTCATTGTTGTAACCCCATGCAGACAGGATCCGAAAACACTCCTTTATATATATATATATATATATATATATATATATATATATATATATATATATATATATATATATATATATATATATATTTATATATTTATATTATATCATATATATATATATATATATATATATATATATATATATATATATATATATATATATATATATATATTATGATGTGATTATTACACGAAAGTGCACTTGGGAACTTATCGTGTTTCATTTTCCCCGTGGACTCATAGGAATATATATATATGTATATATATATATATATATATATATATATATATATATATATATATATATGTATATATGTATATGTGTATATATTATCTTCAGTAGTGGACCCTGTCACCCTCACAGGAGCCAACCTTACACTGATCTTACGTAACTCAGCCTCGAAGCTGTTGCAAAAGCCGCCCCAGATGAGGGGGTGGGTGTGTATGTGTGTCCTGGGGTTATATAATGATCAAGATATATCTTTTTTTTTTTTTTCCATACCCCTGCTCGCCTTTACCCGCCTGGGCGAGGTCGCGCCACGAACAGATGCCTGAGCCTTTGAAAGGAAAAAATATCCCACCCTTGGCTCTTGCCGCTGCCGCTGCTGCTGCTTTTAGAAAGTTGTTGCTGAATAAAGCGGTTTCCAAGCGCCCTCGCCCTCCCCTTCCCTCTCCTCTCCTCGCTCCCACGTCTTTTATTCGCCTCCTACGACATACAGGAGGTACGTGGGTTGTACTATATTTACCCCCATCCCCAGGGATATGTATATATACATATATATTCCTATGAGTCCACGGGGAAAATGAAACACGATAAGTTCCCAAGTGCACTTTCGTGTAATAATCACATCATCAGGGGAGACACAAGAGAGAAATATAACATTCAGTTGATATACAACGAAGAGACGTAGCTAGGACGCCATATGGTAAACATGTGATTGTCCATTTACTTATTTTCACATGAATATGATTACCCCAAGACCAGTTTCTGGGAAAGTGTCTTGGTGTTACCCAGGGCTGTTCCAGAGGCTGCACCACCTCCAGTAGCGGGGATGTAAGGACTCCTTTTTGGGGGTGAGAAGCTCCCAGTGATACAGCCTCGCCCAAGAGGACTTTCCACTCGTTGTGTAACCTCGAACAGCCGGAGGAGGAGGCCGGTAAACATCCCCCACCCTCCCTCCACTCTCTCTCTCTCTCTCTCTCTCTCTCTCTCTCTCTCTCTCTCTCTCTCTCTCTCTCTCTCTCTCTCTCTCCGGGTCATCATGAGGTTCTTCCCGGCCACCATCGTCGTCATGTACCAGCTGGGGCGAGGTAGTGCCACCGTCAGTGTTCGCGATGGTATACCGAGACCATCGCCGGTGATAGACATGGAGGAGACTTTTGGTAAGTGTTCGTGAGCTTGCTGCCTCCTCCTACCCTTCTTCCCCTTTTTTTTATACCGTGATGTAAGGCCACCTTGTGCCTCCGTCCTCGCTGACTGGGAGGAGGAGGAGGACGAGAAGAGGAAGAAATAAGACGTAGGAGAAAAATGAGGAAAAAGTCGCTTTTGGGAGGAGGAGGAGGAGGAGAGGAAGAAATAAGACGTAGGAGAAAGATGAGGGAAAAGTCGCTTTTGGGAGGAGGAGGAGGAGTAGGAGAGGAAGAAATAAGACGTAGGAGAAAGATGAGGGAAAAGTCGCTTTTGGGAGGAGGGAGGAGGAGGAGGAGAGGAAGAAATAAGACGTAGGAGAAAGATGAGGGAAAAGTCGCTTTTGGGAGGAGGAGGAGAGGAAGAAATAAGACGTAGGAGAAAGATGAGGGAAAAGTCGCTTTTGGGAGGAGGAGGAGAGGAAGAAATAAGACGTAGGAGAAAGATGAGGGAAAAGTCGCTTTTGGGAGGAGGAGGAGGAGGAGAGGAAGAAATAAGACGTAGGAGAAAGATGAGGGAAAAGTCGCTTTTGGGAGGAGGAGGAGGAGGAGAGGAAGAAATAAGACGTAGGAGAAAGATGAGGGAAAAGTCGCTTTTGGGAGGAGGAGGAGGAGGAGGAGGAGGATAGGAAGAAATAAGACGTAGGAGAAAGATGAGGGAAAAGTCGCTTTTGGGAGGAGGAGGAGGAGGAGGAGAGGAAGAAATAAGACGTAGGAAAAAGATGAGGGAAAAGTCGCTTTTGGGAGGAGGAGGAGGAGAGGAAGAAATAAGACGTAGGAGAAAGATGAGGGAAAAGTCGCTTTTGGGAGGAGGAGGAGGACGAGAAGACGAAGAAATAAGACGTGGAGAAAGATGAGGGAAAAGTCGCTTTTGGGAGGAGGAGGAGGAGGAGGAAAGGAAGAAATAAGACGTAGGAGAAAGATGAGGGAAAAGTCGCTTTTGGGAGGAGGAGGAGGAGGACGAGAAGAGGAAGAAATAAGACGTAGGAAAAAGATGAGGGAAAAGTCGCTTTTGGGAGGAGGGAGGAGGAGGAGGACGAGAAGAGGAAGAAATAAGACGTAGGAGAAAGATGAGGGAAAAGTCGCTTTTCATGGCAATTTGTGGTGGTCGGAAGGGTATAATGTGGGGAGGAGGAGGAGGAAGAGGAGGAATGATGGCTTGTTATAGCCAGGCAGATGTGTAACACACGTGGCTCTGCTGATGGCAGTCCACATGTGTCATTTACCGAGACGACCCACAACCTGTGACTGCCCGACCTGCCCACCACGTGCCCTCAGTCATTACCACCTACTGCCACGTGTTTTCAGTCACTACTACCTACTGCCACGTGTTTTCAGTCATTGCCACCCGCTGCCACGTGTTTTCAGTCACTACTACCTACTGTCACGTGTTTTCAGTCATTACAATCTACTGCCACGTGTTTTCAGTCATTACCACTTACTACCACGTGTTTTCAGTCATTACCACCTACTGCCACGTGTTTTCAGTCATTACCACTTACTACCACGTGTTTTCAGTCATTACCACCTACTGCCACGTGTTTTCAGTCATTACCACTTACTACCACGTGTTTTCAGTCATTCCACCTTGCCACTACGTGTCCTCATTCACCTGCCATCATGTGTCCTTAGCCTCTCACATCTACCACCACGTGTTCTCAGCCATTCCCTCCTGCCACCGTGTGTCCTCAGCCATTCGCACGTGCCACCACGTATTCTCATCTACCACCACGTGTCCTCAGACATTTCCCACCTTCCTAACACGCGTCTCTCTCTCTCTCTCTCTCTCTCTCTCTCTCTCTCTCTCTCTCTCTCTCTCTCTCTCTCTCTCTCTCTCTCTCTCTCTCTCATCCAAAGCTAAAACGTGCCCATCTCCCATCCTAAGGTAAAACGTGTCCAGTCCTTACTCCACCTCAGCATGAGACCACAGCATCCTTGCTTACCCCAGGCACCAAGCACCTCATCACCCTCCTCCCTCTCTCTCTCTCCTGCCGCAGCACGTGCACGAACCCCTCCGTCACTACCTGCCGGGGCCCAAGAGTCGCCCTCTCACCCCTCTCCCTGACCGCCAGAATTAACCTTGACGAAAAGACCACGTCGGCCGGGAGCAGCTTGGCTGGCTCTCTCATCTGGTCGCGACCTGAGGGTGAGCCACGGACGACCATCGCCCGGGTCTTGGAAGAAGTTGTCGATGACGATACACATTTGGGTTTATGATCCCCCTCTGAATAGCCGTGATACTGGGGGGTGCTGACTTCTAAGTAGCCGTGATACTGGGGTGTGCTGACTTCTAAATAGCCGTGATACTGGGTGTGTGACGACTTCTAAATAGCCGTGATACTGGGGTGTGTGACGACATCTAAATAGCCGTGATACTGGGGTGTGTGACGACATCTAAATAGCCGTGATACTGGGGGTGTGACGACATCTAAATAGCCGTGATACTGGGGGTGTGTGACGACATCTAAATAGCCGTGATACTGGGGGTGTGACGACATCTAAATAGCCGTGATACTGGGGTGTGTGACGACATCTAAATAGCCGTGATACTGGGGGTGTGTGACGACATCTAAATAGCCGTGATACTGGGGGTGTGACGACATCTAAATAGCCGTGATACTGGGGTGTGTGACGACATCTAAATAGCCGTGATACTGGGGGTGTGTGACGACATCTAAATAGCCGTGATACTGGGGTGTGTGACGACAGTTAAATAGCCGTGATACTGGGATGTGTGACGACATCTAAATAGCCGTGATACTGGGGTGTGTGACGACATCTAAATAGCCGTGATACTGGGGGTGTGACGACATCTAAATAGCCGTGATACTGGGGTGTGTGACGACATTTAAATAGCCGTGATACTGGGTGTGTGACGACATCTAAATAGCCGTGATACTGGGTGTGTGACGACATCTAAATAGCCGTGATACTGGGGTGTGTGACGACATCTAAATAGCCGTGATACTGGGGTGTGTGACGACATTAAATAGCCGTGATACTGGGTGTGTGACGACATCTAAATAGCCGTGTTACTGGGATGTGACGACTTCTAAATAGCCGTGATACTGGGTGTGTGACGACATCTAAATAGCCGTGATACTGGGGTGTGTGACGACATCTAAATAGCCGTGATACTGGGGTGTGTGACGACATCTAAATAGCCGTGTTACTGGGATGTGACGACTTCTAAATAGCCGTGATACTGGGGGTGTGATGACATTTAAATAGCCGTGACCCTTGGATGCGACACATAATGAGCCATGAAGCAGGTAACACAAAATATCTTGTCCCTGGCCGTCCCAGGTCATCGACGTGTACTTTCTTTTTTTATCAGCCCTTCATCAACCTTCTCAAAACTTATGATAAGAAGTTCATTATAGTTAATTATTATCTAATCCTCGACCCGTCGCTTCCCTCCCACCCACGCACTTTATAATAATAGCTTCACGCGCCCTGGCTCGTAAAATTGAGCTGCCGGAGTCGGTGCTCGCCCACGGAATTTCCTGGAACCGGTGTGTGTGAGGGGAGAGGGAGGGAGGGAAGGAGGGTGTGTGTGTGTGTGTGTGTGGAGTGTCAAGCACGCACACCAGTTCCAGCGACCGTTTCCTGGAACGCCCCCGCCGTCCAGCGTCACCCGGAATGGGCCAATGCATCTCCCAGGGCCGGAGTTATAGTCTTTCCTGCTCACTCGATGGTTTTCGACTTTCTCTGAATTGTCGCTGAAGGTCACGTTCTGGTCATGGTCTCGTGAGGGTCATCAGGTCGTAGAGGTCAAATCGAATGAGGGTGAGGGAAGGTGAGTGGGGAGGGAGGAGGCTGGATCACGGGTGTTGAGGTCCTGGAGATAAGGTCAGAGGTCTTGCTTAGTTCGGTGTGAAGTTGGGTCCTGGAAACAGGTTGTGAGCAGGACGCAGAGGTCACCTTGTTGAAACCACACTATATATTATGATGATATAACTACTACTACTACTACTACCACTACTACTACTACTACTACTACTACTACTACTATTTGAAACCACACTATATATTATGATGATATAACTACTACTACTACTACTACCACTACTACTACTACTACTACTACTACTACTACTACTACTACTACTACTACTATATATATATATATATATATATATATATATATATATATATATATATATATATATATATCGCTATTTCCCTCCACAGCGAGGTAGCTTCAGGTATATATAAACACGGCCTCGTCGCTCGCATTCACTTTCTATCTGTCATGTATGATATACTGAAACCAGCAGCCCTTCTTCGCAGCCAAATCCCATATTCTAAACCGTTTTTTCCCCCGACTGATTCATATGCCCTCGTTAAGCCCACTGAAACCACGTCGCCCCCTCTATACCACATCGCTCCAGCTCGTTTTGTTTGATATACGCCACTGACCCAGGTGAATGCTCAGGCGTCGATGACTCATTTCTTTCATTTCATCCCTCCTCTCCGCGGTCTTACCCTGCCTGCCCCTTGCTCCCTCCATCTCTGACAGCACCATCCTTAAAGTCAGTCTCTCTTCACTCATCCTCTTCATATGTCCAAACCAGTTCAACATACATAGCTCAGCTTCCTCAGTCATACTGTGTTTACAATCACACCTCTCACTTACACAGTCATCAACGTGCCTCACGACGCATGCTCTCCTCGGGCATTTCATGTCCAGCATGGCCAACACATCTCATTCTCCTCCATTCATGTCCCAAGACTCACATCTGCGCAGCGCTCTCGGTGTTCCTGCACCTACGCATGTATCAATTTCTGCCCTAGCGGACACTGACCTCCCCTGCCACACACTCCTCAGTGCACCCCGGGCCTGTAAGCTCTCTCTCTCTCTCTCTCTCTCTCTCTCTCTCTCTCTCTCTCTCTCTCTCTCTCTCTCTCTCTCTCTCACACCCATCCTGTGACTCACATTTGGGGCTCCATGGTTCCTCCACCGCTGCCAAGACCACTTAAAGGTATTAAAAGCACCTCACTTCCTCCTAAACCTTCCTCATTCAGACTCACTCTCAGACCTGCCTGCCTTCTCTCCTGTAGCATCTCATCACCTTTTTTTTCCCCCCATTTTCTCATCTTTCTCCTTCAGGAGTTTTTCTCTCTGCCACCGGAGCCGTGTCATCTGCAAACAGTAACAGAACCATTTCCCACAAGTGTGACTTTGAAATTCCCCTTCGCTTCAGGACCCTAGGGGTAATCTCTCTCACTACCCAGTCTGTAGAGATATGTTGTAGTGAACAACAAATGCAGCAAAGGGTGTTACCGGACTCCGCCTAGATCACACTGCGAGTGAAAAGTTACCTTTTACGGGAGGCTGTATCATTTGGGAGTAGCCTCGTCAGAGAATTTGTCACTTCAAGGGAGTCTCCATTTCCCTGCGGGTGGAGGTAGCGCAAGCATGAGTCGCAGGATCCTTTAGAACGGTGTAGGACTCTCTCATAGAAACTGGGTCTTGGGATAATTACGAACAAATGAAATCAGAATCGCAACAAAATGTGTCCTTGACATTGAAAAAAAGATAAAGGATCTAAATTGAAAGGTAAAGGTTCGTACATACTTCATTTCATTTGTTAAATAGATTGAATAAGTGAATTAATTATCTATCAGTTTACAACACTGTTGTATTTGATCTTAACCTGGTGTGTGTGTGTGAGAGAGAGAGAGAGAGAGAGAGAGAGAGAGAGAGAGAGAGAGAGAGAGAGAGAGAGAGAGAGAGAGAGGTCGTCGGACTGGCAATGCAGGGAAGGCATGACTGAGTGACTGCACATTGTTATTTTCATAAGTAGATCCTTGTAATTTTCCGGCTGGAAACTGAGAAGCGTTTGATCTCTCTCTCTCTCTCTCTCTCTCTCTCTCTCTCTCTCTCTCTCTCTCTCTCTCTCTCTCTCTCTCTCTCTCTCTCTCTCTCTTTCTCTCTCTCCCAGACGGTCTCTTTATCTCATACATAAAAGTGTCACTTGAAAGCACATCACTCCCAGGTCTTCTTCGTATCTATCTATCTATCTATCTATCTATCTATCTATCTATCTATATATATATATATATATATATATATATATATATATATATAGATAGATAGATAGATAGATAGATAGATAGATAGATAGATAGATTTAGTTCCTGCGGTGAGCACTACGCGTTAGCCCTGCCTTTTGGCAAAATGTCGTAGAGAGTAAGTACTCTCCCTGTCTCATTCCCTTTGTCTCAGTCTTCATTTATCCTTATCTTTCCCTCTCCTCCTATCTCATCTTTCTTTTGTCTTAATCCAAATCCTCTATATTTACCCTTTAATCTTTACCTCAGCCATATATATATATATATATATATATATATATATATATATATATATATATATATATATATATATATATATATATATATATATATTATCCCTGGGGATAGGGGAGAAAGAATACTTCCCACGTATTCCCTGCGTGTCGTAGAAGGCGACTAAAAGGGGAGGGAGCGGGGGGCTGGAAATCCTCCCCTCTCAATTTTTTTTAATTCTCCAAAAGAAGGAACAGAGAAGGGGGCCAGGTGAGGATATTCCCTCAATGGCCCAGTCCTCTGTTCTTAACGCTACCTCGCTAATGCGGGAAATGGCGAATAGTTTGAAAGAAAAAGAAAAAGAAAATATATATATATATATATATATATATATATATATATATATATATATATATATATATATATATATATATATAAGTTAAAAAACAGACAACCTAAGACATGAGCCGGTAAGCCTCACCTGTCGTCTGTCTTTCCCATCCACTCCTCATAGAAAACGATTGAATTAAACAATTAAAAAATAATTACATTAAACAATTACATCATGTGAAAGATATTCCTCCCAACTCTTGAGGAAGGGCCAGGTCAACCACCGGATCACCACCTACACAGGTCGTGCCATTGTATTCAAATGACAGACATCCACTCGAACTCACTGGCGTGGGGGGGAGGAGGTTAACAATTTCATCAAATTTCACCTGATTTTAATAACCCAGGCCCCACACCAACTCCCAAACCCCTTTTTTTCTTTTACCGCTGATCAAAGCCCAGCGCGCGCCAAATAAAACATAACTTTTGCGCCCTTTGGTTGCGCTTTATGTCCGATATGTTTTCTCGAATTCGTTTGATTACAGAGCGCTGGAACTGTGTACACAGAGGCTACGTGACGTGACCTTTCCAGTCGTGGGCATAAAAGTAGAGCGGCCTCGGGGGGGGTCACAGGAGCAGAAGGGATGTGGGGGGGGTACTTAAATGTCACACTTGGTCGCATGATCCACTCGTGTTTACCTGTTAGCAAACCAGTGATGCGTTTTCTCGTTATCTCATTCCCGTGTTCTGTTCTGGTCCTGCTTGGTCTGTTCTGGTCCTGCTTGGTCTGTTCTGGTCCTGCTTGGTCTGTTCTGGTCCTGCTTGGTCTGTTCTGGTCCTGTTTCGTCTGTTGTGGTCCTTCTTGGTCTGGTCTGGTCCTGCTTGGTCTGGTCTGGTCCTGCTTGGTCTGGTCTGGTCTTGCTTGGTCTGGTCTGGTCCTGCTTGGTCTGTTCTGGTCCTGCTTGGTCTGGTCTGGTCCTACTTGGTCTGTTCTGGTCCTGCTTGGTCTGTTCTGGTCCTGCTTGGTCTGTTCTGGTCCTGCTTGGTCTGTTCTGGTCCTGCTTGGTCTGTTCTGGTCCTGCTTGGTCTGGTCTGGTCCTGCTTGGTCTGGTCTGGTCTGGTCCTGCTTGGTCTGTTCTGGTCCTGCTTGGTCTGTTCTGGTCCTGCTTGGTCTGTTCTGGTCCTGCTTGGTCTGTTCTGGTCCTGCTTGGTCTGGTCTGGTCTGGTCCTGCTTGGTCTGTTCTGGTCCTGCTTGGTCTGTTCTGGTCCTGCTTGGTCTGGTCTGGTCCTGCTTGGTCTGGTCTGGTCTGGTCCTGCTTGGTCTGTTCTGGTCCTGCTTGGTCTTTTCCGTTTCTATTGGTCTTCCTTCCTTTAGGGGGGAAGGGGTGGGGGGTTGGCCTGTTATGGTAAAATTCATGGCGTGTCACCAGTTCTTCATGTTGTTAAAGGGACAGTATCTTAAAGGAAGAGGAATTGTAAGGAAGGGGTTTAGAAAATGAATAAAGGAGACAACCTATTGGCAAGAACTGCTTGTTGTCTACCTTCGAAAAAACGTGTGTGAGGAGTTGTGGCTTGTTGCGTGCTGCGTGTGGTAAATATATCTATATCTATATCTATCTATCTATCTATCTATCTATCTATCTATCTATCTCTATCTATCTATCTATATATATATATATATATATATATATATATATATATATATATTTTTTTTTTTTTTTTTTTTTTTTTTTTGCTTTGTCGCTGTCTCCCGCGTTTGCGAGGTAGCGCAAGGAAACAGACGAAATATATATATATATATATATATATATATATATATATATATATATATATATATATATATATATATATGTAAGGCATGTGTACGTGTAGGAAGAGAGGAAAGTGATTGGTTCTCAGTGAATGTAGGTTTGCGGCAGGGGTGTGTGATGTCTCCATGGTTGTTTAATTTGTTTATGGATGGGGTTGTTAGGGAGGTAAATGCAAGAGTCCTGGAAAGAGGGGCAAGTATGAAGTCTGTTGGGGATGAGAGAGCTTGGGAAGTGAGTCAGTTGTTGTTCGCTGATGATACAGCGCTGGTGGCTGATTCATGTGAGAAACTGCAGAAGCTGGTGACTGAGTTTGGTAAAGTGTGTGGAAGAAGAAAGTTAAGAGTAAATGTGAATAAGAGCAAGGTTATTAGGTACAGTAGGGTTGAGGGTCAAGTCAATTGGGAGGTGAGTTTGAATGGAGAAAAACTGGAGGAAGTGAAGTGTTTTAGATATCTGGGAGTGGATCTGTCAGCGGATGGAACCATGGAAGCGGAAGTGGATCATAGGGTGGGGGAGGGGGCGAAAATTTTGGGAGCCTTGAAAAATGTGTGGAAGTCGAGAACATTATCTCGGAAAGCAAAAATGGGTATGTTTGAGGGAATAGTGGTTCCAACAATGTTGTATGGTTGCGAGGCGTGGGCTATGGATAGAGATGTGCGCAGGAGGATGGATGTGCTGGAAATGAGATGTTTGAGGACAATGTGTGGTGTGAGGTGGTTTGATCGAGTAAGTAACGTAAGGGTAAGAGAGATGTGTGGAAATAAAAAGAGCGTGGTTGAGAGAGCAGAAGAGGGTGTTTTGAAATGGTTTGGGCACATGGAGAGAATGAGTGAGGAGAGATTGACCAAGAGGATATATGTGTCGGAGGTGGAGGGAACGAGGAGAAGAGGGAGACCAAATTGGAGGTGGAAGGATGGAGTGAAAAAGATTTTGTGTGATCGGGGCCTGAACATGCAGGAGGGTGAAAGGAGGGCAAGAAATAGAGTGAATTGGAGTCATGTGGTATACAGGGGTTGACGTGCTGTCAGTGGATTGAAGCAAGGCATGTGAAGCGTCTGGGGTAAACCATGGAAAGCTGTGTAGGTGTGTATATTTGCGTGTGTGGACGTGTGTATGTGCGTGTGTAGGGGGGGGGGGGTTTGGGCCATTTCTTTCGTCTGTTTCCTTGCGCTACCTCGCAAACGCGGGAGACAGCGACAAAGTATAAAAAAAAAAAAAAAAAAAAAAAAAAATATTTATATATATCTTTTTTTTTTTTGCTTTGTCGCTGTCTCCCGCGTTTGCGAGGTAGCGCAAGGAAACAGACGAAATATATATATATATATATATATATATATATATATATATATATATATATATATATATATACATACATATATATATACATATATCATCCCTGGGGATAGGGGAGAAAGAATAATTCCCACGTATTCCCTGCGTGTCGTAGAAGGCGACTAAAAAGGGAAGGAGCAGGGGGCTGGAAATCCTCCCCTCTCGTTTTTAATTTTCCAAAAGAAGGAACTGAGAAGGGGGGCCAATTGAGGATATTCCCTCAAAGGCCCAGTCCTCTGTTCTTAACGCCACCTCGCTGGTGCGGGAAATGGCGAATAGTATGAAAAAAAAACGAATATATATATATATATATATATATATATATATATATATATATATATATATATATATATATATATATATATATATATATATATAAAACAAAAGACCTATTGACTGTAATGAGGTTACAGGCTGATAGAATTCATTTTTTGTTTCTTTATTCCCCTTCGTTGTCAGTGGTGGTCGATAGAATTAAAACAGTCATCTTCTCTTCCGATATTTGTCTATAGTTCTAGATCCCTCAGTCTCTCTTCCCTTGTGGTTTGCTTGGTTCAGCCACTGGCATTAACCTTGTTGCTCTTTTCTGGACTCTTTCTAGCCTATCTTAATGGTGTCTGCATGATAGAATCAGACGAGAAACACATCTTTCAGTACATTTATTTAAGAAAGATTCTTTTTTCTTCGTTACTGAAGCAATGAGAGTTGTACAGGCTAAGGTATACAGAACTAAGTGTAATGATAGGCTTCTAGGTTCAACTCTTGCATTTTAAAAGGAAATTGCACACACTCTCATACAGCCATATATACAACACAAAATACAGCCATATATACAACACAAAATACAGCCATATATACAACACAAACTACAGCCATATATACAACACAAAATACAGCCATACATACAACACAAAATACAGCCATATATACAACACAAAATACAGCCATATATACAACACAAAATACAGCCATATATACAACACAAAATACAGCCATATATACAACACAAAATACAGCCATATATACAACACAAAATACAGAGACGTACACATAGAAAAAAAAAAGAATAGACACACACACGCCCACCCACACACACACGCATGTGATGGTATCTGCAGCGCTGTGTCCCACTTTAGGGTAAAATTCCCATGGATGACAGCCGCCCGATCGACTCAAACTGCTTGACTTCTAAAGTAGCTCAGGAGTGAGTGCCAGGCACACCCACGCACACAGAAGTCTTCCCCGCGCCACCAGGACATCTCAGGTCCTTCACCTTAGTCACCCCAATTTTTCCATTCCTCCTCGTTTTCTTTTTTTTTCTCCTCTCTTTCATCTTTACCTTTTCGCTGATTTTCTGTTCTTTACTTCCCTATAATTGCGTTTAATTCCTCGTATTTCATTCACTTCTTTTTATCGATCTTTATCTTCCTCATTTCCTTCCCCTTTTAAATGTCGTTCTTGCCCTTTTTTCCTTTCCTTCTTTATATTTTTGTTTCCCTTATTTTTATTCCCTTTTGTTTCTTGCACTTCCTACGTCGTCCCTCGAACAAGTCATTCTTTCACGGTCGTTCTCTGGCAGTCCTTCACTCATTATCTTTCTCTCATGTCCCTCTTTCGCTCTCGTCCCTCACTTCCCCCTTCCTCTTCCATCTTTCTCTCTCGCGTTCGAATTCGTTCTTCCATCTCGTTCCCATCACTATCCCTCTACTACTTCTCCCCTCCACCTATTCTTTCCTTCTCCTCTTCCATCATTCACTTCTTTCCTTCCGTCTCTCTTCCTTCATTTTGTCCCCCATATTTGTTCTCCTCCCTCAAGCCTTCGTTTCCCCCACGTGGAGAGCCACACTACCACTCCACCTTCGTCAGGAGTGCGTTTCCCCCACGTGGACAGCCACACTACCACTCCACCTTCGTCAGGAGTGCGTTTCCCCCACGTGTACAGCCACACTACCACTCCACCTTCGTCAGGAGTGCGTTTCCCCCACGTGGACAGCCACACTACTACTCCACCTTCGTCAGGAGTGCGTTTCCCCCACGTGGACAGCCACACTACCACTCCACCTTCGTCAGGAGTGCTCGTGAACCACCTGCGGGAGCTGTGCGCGGAGTGATGCGGGATCGGGGCCCGTAATCCTCGACCCGGGTTCACACTTTGTTGTGTTTTCGTCATTGGCTCTTTGGTGTTCGTCCCGCGTTACCCCCGTGTTCACACCGTGTTCCCTACTGTTCTCCTGGTGTTCTTCAGTGCTCACATCGTGTTTCGTATGTGTGTATAAATATATTGTTCCTTTGTGTTGATTTCGTATTCCTTCGTGTCCATATCGTGTTGTTTCGTGTCCACGTCCGTGTTCCTTTGTGTTCACATCGTGTTCCTTCACGTCCACATCCTGTTCCTTTGTGTTCACATCGTGTTCCTTCACGTCCACATCCTGTTCCTTTGTGTTCACATCGTGTTCCTTCACGTCCACATCCTTTTCCTTAGTGTTCACATCGTGTTCCTTCACGTCCACATCCTGTTCCTTAGTGTTCACATCGTGTTCCTTCACGTCCACATCCTGTTCCTTTGTGTTCACATCGTGTTCCTTCACGTCCACATCCTGTTCCTTTGTGTTCACATCGTGTTCCTTCACGTCCACATCCTGTTCCTTAGTGTTCACATCGTGTTCCTTCACGTCCACATCCTGTTCCTTTGTGTTCACATCGTGTTCCTTCACGTCCACATCCTGTTCCTTAGTGTTCACATCGTGTTCCTTCACGTCCACATCCTGTTCCTTTGTGTTCACATCGTGTTCCTTCACGTCCACATCCTGTTCCTTTGTGTTCACATCGTGTTCCTTCACGTCCACATCCTGTTCCTTTGTGTTCACATCGTGTTCCTCAGTGTGCGTCTCGTTATCTTTCTTGTCCACATCGTTTTCTCTCGCCTCCCCGCTCGTTCTCGCCCTGTTCTGCGTCACGTTCAGAACGCACTCTGTAGCCTCGCCTATCAGACGCCGCTCAGCGTCCCACCCTCCATACTTGGCGCGCGCCGGGGCAGGCAGACAGACCCACTGTGAGGTCGAGGACAATACTTCTCTCCCGTATTGATGTCCCGATCGTCCCTTACATTACCTGGAGGGGGACCTGAAACTGCCAATATTGCTCCTTAAACGAAGGCAGAGCCAGGATGTGCCCCCGTCTGTCGTTGAACGCCTCGATAACCCCCCTTCGTCTTCTCCCACACACAGACAGCAGTCGGGCAGTGTAAGTCTCCTGACACAAGGAGAACGTATAAGGTTGCGCTCCGAGGTATGATTTGGATCGGAAGGTGTGAGCGGTGATGGAGGAGGGAGGGAGTGACCTGTGTAGCCTTCCATATGGAGGATCTCTCTCTCTCTCTCTCTCTCTCTCTCTCTCTCTCTCTCTCTCTCTCTCTCTCTCTCTCTCTCTCTCTCTCTCTCTCTCTCGTCATGGTCCTCGCCGAGTGTCCAAGGGCGTCCTGTAGAGGTCCCATGTGCCGTCACTGGATCGGAAACGGTTTTATGATAAAAGTCTGGCTTTGTCACGCGCGCACACACACACACACACACACACACACACACACACACACACACACCTACACACACACACCTACACACACATACCTAGACACACTCATACACACACACACACACACACACACACACACACACACACACACACTCGAGTGAGGTGTGACGTATAGACTCGTACACCATAAACTTCAGTGGACTCGGTGGCATTTTCTATGTAAACATATATGCAAATCCTCACACACAGATCTCACTTGACTATTTCCCTCCATTCAAAGATGATGCCGACGAGCGCGTCAATATCTAATTCAGATTTACTTGCCTATAATTAGCATCAAAACATCCGGCAAATGAAAACTTATGATTTTCATTTTCGAGCGAAACAGGTCTATATGGAGGGAAGGAGGGTGGATCTACCGGAGGCGAATGGATGGTTGGCTGGGGGGGGCTGGCGTGGGGATGTGATCTGTATAATTTGCCAATGAGATATATTCACAGTTGGTGTGGAATGATACCGTGATTACCAAGCGAATTTTGGGTACGTCTTCGAGTAATATGTGTGTGTATATATATATATATATATATATATATATATATATATATATATATATATATATATATATATATATATATATATATATCACATGGATTCGTACCCTGGGCAGGGCGCCTGGCTGCCTCGGCCACACAGGTTAAAAGACACACGCACACACACACACACACACACACTCACACACACACACACACACACACACACCAGACCTTTGGTGTTTTTACGTGGGTCTCATCCTCATCTCGGTCGGGTTAGCATGGATTATAATCTCATCCGTCTGCGATGGTCGACAGGATATGCTACCCAAGTAGGTTCATGTTATTGTTGAGGAGTTCGTGGTCTCCCTGTTGACTTTTGAATTCATGAAGTACGTTGGATTCTTGTAATGTGTCTTGTTTTTTTGTACGAATCCTCATTCTTCACCTCCACAAGATAGTGATCAGACATCCCATCAGCTGCCCTTCTTAGGAGTTTCACATCCAGAAGTCTCTCTTTTACACGCCTTTAAATTGATATGTAATCCAGTATTGCCCGCTGACCATCTCTCCTCCATACATATGTATACACTTGTATGTGTCCTTCTTTTTATACTAAATTCCTTTTCGGCACACAGCTCCTCAAACTGTTCAGAATTTCCATTCTCTTTACTGAATACACAATGCCCCCTAATTATACCCTAAACTGCCACACTACTCATCTTCGCATTTAAATCACCCATCACTGATACCTTGGTCTCTTGCACCAAAGCTATTGACACACTCACTCATTTCATCTCCAAACATTTTTTTGTCATGGCCAGGTGCATAAACACTAGTAATCATCCATCTCTCGCAGTCCACTTTCATTTTTATACATCAGTCTAGAGCTCACTTCCTTACACTCTTTCGCACAACTCCTGCTTCAGCAGTAGTGCGACCCCTTCCTAAGCTCATGCCTTCTTGCCAACCCCTAAGCTTACTCCTGAGACATATCCAAACAGTTTTTCCCGTTTAACCTCGAGCTTTGCTTCACTCAGAGCCCAAACATCCAGGTTTCTTTCCTGAAACACACCACACATATATGTCCTTTTCTCTCATCTTGGTTACACCCACACACATTTAGACACCCCAGCATGAGCCTTCAAGGAGGATGAGCACTCTCCGCTTGGCTCCTCCTCCTGTTCCGTCGTTTAGAAATTGAAATGTAATAGGGGTAGAATATCCAGCCCCTCGCTCCCGCCTCCTTTAGTTGCGTTCTACGACATGCAGGGACTTCTACGACTATGTTATAACTACAAGGAAAATAACATTTATTACATGGCTGGAAATGTTTCAGGGTGCTAACGCTTGTGTGTTGGTGAGAGCGTTTGTATCTGTATGATTTTCTGTGTTTGTCCGCGTTTCTGTGTGAGTGTATTGTGTTTGTAATTCCCTGTTTTTAGTTACTTATTTGTTCAAACTAGAAGTTCTAAATTCGTGCTGCAACATCTCCTGAAGTTTCACTACAGTTATACAAATTTATAAACTTCTGTCTGCTGTCTGCCCTCATAACTTCATCACTTAGTTTATTCTGTTCATCAACTGTTCGTATACTTTTAAAAATTGTTTCTTACCATTTTCCCTAACGTTATTTGCTTAATATAGTCTTGGCCTCTGCTCGTTCACTCTTGGCTGACCTTTGTTGTTCACTCTTGGCATCTTTGAAAAAGCTGTTCACTTCTGATATTACGAAACTGATTCAAAACGTAAATGTTGTCATCATGTCACGCCTTACTCTTCTAAGTTCCATGATGAACAAATTCATAGCCTTTAACCTCTCACTGTCAGTTAGATCTCTTCAATCTGGCAACATCTTTGTTGCCTTCCTCTGGATTTCTAATAGTTCGATATACATCTTTAAGTGTGGTGACCAAAACTTGAGAAGCAAATAGTAGCTCTGGACCATATATAAACTGTTAACCGCACTTGCGGCGAAAGTTTTGGTACAATCACGACTGTCGTTCCTTTCACACTCAAGTTCCTGCAACTTGTTTCCTGATAGGGTTGAGGTCTTCTTCCCACTGTGTCCCATCCTCATTACTTTGAATCTCATTATCCATATGTCACCAACTTCTGGGTTTGACTAGGCCTCCCCTTATAAGTTAATGCAGTCCTGACCACTCATTACTTCTGTCATGACCTTGGGAGCATCAGGGAACATATGAGTTCAGTCTTGCTGGCAGATTATTTACATGTATAAAGAAGAGCGGTTTCCCGAGACCGGGCCTTGTGGTACGCCACTTGTGACGCAACCCATTTCCTGAGGGCTTCTTTAACATGCATTCTTCCTTCCCTTCCGCTAAAGTGAATTTTTCTGTCCATCGAAGGAGGTCTTCACCCTTATTCGTGCCTGAAGGTTGACTTTACCAACTTTCTGTGCGGTGCAGCGTCAAATGCTTTTTGGCTGTCCAAATACACACAGTCCACCAAAAGAGGAGCTCACTCTCTCGTAGAAGTACATTTTTTGACTGTGACGACCCTGTTATACATGACCTCCTCTCCCTGACTACGAGATGTCTCTCTCGAGTGGGTCGTTCCTCCATTCCCTTTCTGGTTATCTCCTCCAATAAAGACCTAAATTCATCAGAGACTTGTCTCTAGTTCAGCACAACTCCACAGTCTCGCTTCTCAAAGAGGGGTACGACATTTCCCCTCTTCCACTCCCTTTGGCATATTACCTTCTAACAGCGACATAGCGTGTGTGTGTGTGTGTGTGTGTGTGTGTGTGTGTGTGTGTGTGTGTGTGTGTGTTAGCTCTCTCCCCTCTATCCTCTCTCTTTACCGTGACATAGCAAATGAATTGAACTAAAGGTCATGTCAGAGACACCTGCATCCCTCATCCCTCCAAGGCCATTAGCATCGGATGATCTTTCATCAAGGGGATGCAGAATTAATCGACTTATAGCCAGGTCATTAACTCTCTCCCTCTCATATATATATATATATATATATATATATATATATAATGTGTGTGTGTATATATATATATATATATATATATATATATATATATATATATATATATATATATATATATATATATATATATACAAAAATGGCTATGTTTGAAGGATCAGTGGTTCCAACAATGTTGTATAGTTGCGAGGCGTGGGCTGTGGATAGAGTTGTGCGCAGGAGGGTGGATGTGCTGGAAATGAGATGTTTGAGGACAATGTGTGGTGTAAGGTGGTTTGATCGAGTAAGTAATGTAAGGGTAAGAGAGATGTGTGGAAATAAAGAGAGCGTGGTTGAGAGAACAGAAGAGGGTGTTTTGAAATGGTTTGGGCACATGGAGAAAATGAGTGAGGAAAGATTGACCAAGAGGATATATGTGTCGGAGGTGGAGGGAACGAGGAGAAGTGGGAGACCAAATTGGAGGTGGAAAGATGGAGTGAAAAAGATTTTCAGTGATCGGGGCCTGAACACGCAGGAGGGTGAAAGGCAGGCAAGGAATAGAGTGAATTGGATCGATGTGGTATACCGGGGTCGACGTGCTGTCAATGGTTTGAATCAGGGCATGTGAAGCGTCTGGGGTAAACCATGGAAAGTTGTGTGAGGCCTGGATGTGGAAAGGGAGCTGTTGTTTCGGGCATTATTGCATGACAGCTAGAGACTGAGTGTGAACGAATGCGGCCTTTGTTGTCTTTTCCTAGCGCTACCTCGCACACATGAGGGGGGGAGGGGGATGTTATTCCATTGTGTGGCGAGGTGGCGATGGGAATGAATAAAGGCAGACAGTGTGAATTGTGTGCATGTGTATATATGTATGTGTCTGTGTGTATATATATATATATATATATATATATATATATATATATATATACATATATATATATGTACATTGAGATGTATGGGTATGTATATTTGCGTGTGTGGACGTGTATGTATATACATATGTATGGGGGTGGGTTGGGCCATTTCTTTCGTCTGTTTCCTTGCGCTACCTCGCAAGGAGACTTGTGTGAGGAAGTACCAGGAGAGACTGAGTACAGAATGGAAAAAGGTGAGAACAATGGAAGTAAGGGGAGTGGGGGAGGAATGGGATGTATTTAGGGAATCAGTGATGGATTGCGCAAAAGATGCTTGTGGCATGAGAAGAGTGGGACGTGGGTTGATTAGAAAGGGTAGTGAGTGGTGGGATGAAGAAGTAAGATTATTAGTGAAAGAGAAGAGAGAGGCATTTGGACTATTTTTTGCAGGGAAAAAATGCAATTGAGTGGGAGATGTATAAAAGAAAGAGACAGGAGGTCAAGAGAAAGGTGCAAGAAGGTGAAAAAGAGGGCAAATGAGAGTTGGGGTGAGAGAGTATCATTAAATTTTAGGGAGAATAAAAAGATGTTCTGGAAGGAGGTAAATAAAGTCGGTAAGACAAGGGAGCAAATGGGAACTTCAGTGAAGGGCGCAAATGGGGAGGTGATAACAAGTAGTGGTGATGTGAGAAGGAGATGGAGTGAGTATTTTGAAGGTTTGTTGAATGTGTTTGATGATAGAGTGGCAGATATAGGGTGTTTTGGTCGAGGTGGTGTGCAAAGTGAGAGGGTTAGGGAAAATGATTTGGTAAATATATATATATATATATATATATATATATATATATATATATATATATATATATATATATATATATATATATGAGTCATGGAAGCATTGGTATCCTTATAAATTTTGCTTTTTAATATGAATTAAATGCAATGCCATAAGTGAATGATTGAGAGAGAGAAAAAGAGAGAGAGAGAGAGAGAGAGAGAGAGAGAGAGAGAGAGAGAGAGAGAGAGAGTCTCTCACTCTATATTGACAGATTACAAAATTATACGGTAAATGCATTGGACAGAAGTAGGAGAATTTTCTCCCTGATGATATAAGATAGACATCAACAAACGCGGACGGACGAGGTTCACAGAGCACAAAGTTGATAGCGTCCACTTTGCCGAGCATACGTCCGGCCTTTGAGAACGGTGGTTCGACCCTTGAACACGACCGTAGGACCCTTGAGCACGACTCAAGCAAGGGTCGCACCGTTGTTGTGCTCTATAGTTCGCACGGACGAGCTTAAGGATCATACCTTCATGCTCAAGATAGGTCGTACCGCACGTGTTCACGGGTCGTGTCGTCGTGCTCAAGAGTCGTGCCGTCGTGTCCACAAGGGTCGCAACATCGTACTCAAGAACTGAACATCCTACAAGAAACCACCCTCGCCAGTGTTCCTCCTCCTTCAGGAAAAAAAAAAAAATTAATAGCGTCTTAGTCTGAGCTCGAAACATTATCTACCTGCTCTGTGAGGCTCAGCTCAGAGGGATTGTAAGGACTATACGCTGATCCACTGCAATGTTATAGATCTATGTCCCTGTGCAATGAGGCTTAGAATACGCTGATCCCGTGCAGTGTTATAGATCTATGTCTCTTTACAATGAGGCTTAGAATACACTGATCCATACCAGTGTTATAGATCTATGTCTCTCCCATGAGGTTTGGAATACGTTGATCCATAGCAGTGTTATGGATCTATGTCCCTCCAATGAGGCTTAGAATACGCTGATCCCGTGCAGTGTTATATAGATCTATGTCTCTCTCCAATGAGGCTTGGAATACGTTGATCCATAGCAGTGTTATGGATCTATGTCCCTCCAATGAGGCTTAGAATACTTTTATCCCGTGCAGGGTTATAGATCTATGTCCCTGTGCAATGAGGGTTGGAATACACTGATCCCTAGCAGTGTTATAGATCTATCTCTCTCTCTGTCATGAGGCTTGAAACAAACCTTGTATTTTGCTGCGTCGTGTGAGCATATCATCTCCAGTCTGAATGTGGTAAAGGTTATGCACAAGTTAAAGCCAGACACACTCCGCTTCCACCTGATTAAATGAAAAGCCACGCTAATTGGTATCATATGCATGCAAGTCCAAATGTCTTTGTAATTCAAATGTAAATCTAATGAGTTGGCTGACTCTGAATCATACTTTCTACTGTTTACTAATGTCGAAAAGTAAACGTGCGTTAATGATTATAATAGTCATACATGAAAAGTAGTCAACACTGAATAAATGGACGACATGTTTGGATTTTAATTATAATCTCAGATCAGTGTTTGACAATAACATACTCGTATGTATTCAGAGATTTAGCTCAGGGTTCTAATATGTTGAGTCATACGTGAGAACTTGTCTGAGTAGCTTACAAACCAGAGCAATCTGCGGCAAACAGTGGCATGAATATCCTCAAGTGTGTTGACAAGTCGCCAACCCTTTCCACTCAGTGACAGACTCGAGGCAAGAGAAAGAAAGAAAGAGAGAGAGAGAAAAAAAAATTAGACAACTCCATCATTATTATTCCGTTGCTGTGGTGGAGACATTTCGATTCTAGAAAATCCAGAAACGTCCCAAAACTATATTCAACAATTTCATATACAATTTTTCCCTTAACCCAGGGTCTTGATAATACATAATTATCGAGGTATTTACCTCAACGAGCTCCACGTGGTAGCCGGAGCAGCACGCGCCGCCTCCCTCAGTGAATGTGTAGCTTTAGAGGCCAACAAGAGCCATACCCTCCAAGACATACCACCGTCTCATATCAAATTTTCCCGCCAGGTGGCCCGGCCAGGCAATCAGCTGTAATTGAGCTTCGAACTCAGGTACATGGAGAGAGGGGCGCGTG
This sequence comes from Panulirus ornatus, assembly GCF_036320965.1. Lineage (NCBI taxonomy): Eukaryota > Metazoa > Arthropoda > Malacostraca > Decapoda > Palinuridae > Panulirus > Panulirus ornatus. The sequence continues at coordinate 14,568,773 of NC_092239.1, forward strand.
CGGCCGACCGCCCGCCGGAGACTTAATATCCAGTTTTCTTTTGGTGGAAGGGAAGGAGGATCTTCCATCGGCCGCAATTAAAGACATCAGCTTCCAGGTAATGTTCCGTCTGTCGAAAAAGCTACGTGGAGGTTTTGACACGTGTAAGGACCATTAAGTCTGAAGAGGCAATTTGATTTCATTTGTCGGGGGGGGGGAGGGAGGGCAATTTTGTGGCATGATCTAATGTTATTTATATACCTGGTGGGTGTCGAATGGATGAAGCACGGCGGGCCTTTTATTTTCTCCCTTCCTACAAACATTAACGGTCTCTTGGGGCAGTTACACTCAGGAAGCTAATGACGAATGAATTATAACCTCTTGAGCGCGACAGTCTAAAACTCCCTGACCACAATATTTCCGCTGTTGAGAACAATAGTTCGACCCTTGGGGAAGCTGGCGTTAGCGGCGTCAGTAAGCAAGAGATCGTAACATCATTGCTCATAAGATTAAGGTGTTCAGAAACCTTTTTGTAATGTTGTTACCTCAACTGCAAACCCACACTTTAGCATTTAGCATCCGATACACATCTCAGACTCTCGTAACCTCATTGTGGAAAGTGAACAAAGAAATATATATATATATATATATATATATATATATATATATATATATATATATAATATTTTTTTTTTTTTTTTCTTTTTCTTTCAAACTATTCGCCATTTCCCGCATTAGCAAGGTAGCATTAAGAACAGAGGACTGGGCCTCTGAGGGAATATCCTCACCTGGACCCCTTCTCTGTTCCTTCTTTTGGAAAATTAAAAAAAAAAAAGAGGGGAGGATTTCCAGCCCCCCGCTCCCTCCCCTTTTAGTCGCCTTCTACGACACGCAGGGAATACGTGGGAAGTATTCTTTCTCCCCTATCCCCAGGGATAATATATATATATATATTTTTTTTTTTTTTGCTTTGTCGCTGTCTCCTGCGTTTGCGAGGTAGCGCAAGGAAACAGACGAAAGAAATGGCCCAACCCAACCCCATACACATGTATATACATACGTCCACACATGCAGATATACATACCTACACAGCTTTCCATGGTTTACCCCAGACGCTTCACATGCCTTGATTCAATCCACTGACAGCACGTCAACCCCGGTATACCAAATCGCTCCAATTCACTCTATTCCTTGCCCTCCTTTCACCCTCCTGCATGTTCAGGCCCCGATCACACAAAATCTTTTTCACTCCATCTTTCCACCTCCAATTTGGTCTCCCACTTCTCCTCGTTCCCTCCACCTCCGACACATATATCCTCTTGGTCAATCTTTCCTCACTCATTCTCTCCATGTGCCCAAACCATTTCAAAACACCCTCCTCTGCTCTCTCAACCATGCTCTTTTTATTTCCATACATCTCTCTTACCCTATATATATATATATATATATATATATATATATATATATATATATATATATATATATATGTATATATATATATATATATATATATATATATATATATATATATATATATATATATATATATATATATAAATATATGTATATATATATATATATATATATATATATATATATATATATATATATATATATATATATATATATGATGTTCTTTTTCTCTTTTAATCAAGAGTTCTTCGGTGAGGCGGACTTGATGACCCGGCTCACACTCCTGACCTACATACAACTTAAGCGAGGTGGCCCGTGAGGGGTAGACCATGTAGACCATCGTTGGTGAGAGGTTTACCAGACCTGAATTAACCGTGACCATCTGGGCCCCAGCCATCACCGTTAACACGGGAGGTTTCATCAAAGCCTCGCTACATTTTGGACGGGGTCGCGGTGGACAGAGGCCCTAGATGTAACAAGGTAATTTTTTTTTCATTTATATATCAGCTGATCAGAAGGTTTTTAAGAATTCTTTTTATTATTTTCCTAGATTATCAAGGCTTCAGGTCTAGTGTTGGTTTCAGAATGAAAGGTAACATACTTACCGGTGCTTCAAGGTAGTGACACGGTGGTGGTAAACAGTAGCAGTGCCCAGCTATGTAGGTCAAAGAATGTTGCTGTAACCATCAGGCCTGATGCTCTCTAAAGCTCCACTCACGGAACGCTCTTGGTCCACTCACGGAACGCTCTCGCTCCGCTCACGGAACGCTCTCGCTCCGCTCACGGAACGCTCTCGCTCCGCTCACGGAACGCTCTTGCTCCGCTCACGGAACGCTCTCGGTCCACTCACGTAACCCTCTCGGTCCGCTCAAGGAACGCTCTCGCTCCGCTCACAGTCAACATGTTTCTGTATATCCAAACGTGGCTTCGTATGACCACATACGTTTCCTATATTATTTGGACTCTGGAAAACCAACACAAGTAGATTAACCGTACATCACACATAGGCTGAGGATGTTTCATATAAAAGTTTACTCTATTGTTTGAAATTTCTCTGCAGTTTCCTCCGCGATATACCTATGGTGTTTACCGCACTTACTAGAGTAAGGAGGTAAGACACAGATGTGTATTGCTGTTCACGTAGGAAAGTTATTTCGTCTCGTCTCCTGGCGCACTCAGTTACACGTACAGTCAAAAGAGATTTCAAAACCCGTTGGCGGCAGCCATTACCTGGGACCCGCAACATGAGAAATAATAACACTTGTTCTATTTTTACTTTCCCCCCCCCCCCCCAGTTTAACTTCCATGAATTCGAAAATATAATATTTCTCTTTCATTAAGTATAGTGTCATGAGAACCGGAGCGATCAGTTCTGAGTTCGTGATTAATCTACTGGCATTAAAAGCAGTTGACATTTTCTGTGTCTGTCACACTCACACAGTGGGAGAGAAAAGGATTTGGTTATGAAATACATAGAATATGATAGATCTAACCTACTTTGTGAACGAATGTGGCCTTTGTTGTATTTTCCTAGCGCTACCTCGCGCACGCGCGGGGTGAAAGGGGAGTGCCATTTCATGTGTGGTGGTTGGCGACGGGAATGGATGAAGGCAGCATGTATGAATATGTACATGTGCAAATATGTATATATCTGTGTATGTATGTATACTTTGAAATATATGTCCGTGTGTGGGCTTTTATGGATATACATGTGTATGTGGGTGGGTTGGGGCATTCTTTCGTCTGTTTTCTTGAGCTACCTCACTAACGCGGGAGACAGCGATAAAGTATAATAGATAAATAAAGAAATAATATATATATATATATATATATATATATATATATATATATATATATATATATATATATATATATATTTTTTTTTTTTTTTTTTTTTTTCTCTCTTAAACCATTCGCCATTTCCCGCGTTAGCGAGGTAGCGTTAAGAACAGAGGACTGGGCCTTTTTTGGAATATCCTCACCTGGCCCCCCTCTGTTCCTTCTTTTGGAAAATTAAAAAAAAAAACGAGTGGGGAGGATTTCCAGCCCCCCGCTCCCTCCCCTTTTAGTCGCCTTCTACGACACGCAGGGAATACGTGGGAAGTATTCTTAATCCCCTATCCCCAGGGATATATATATATATATATATATATATATATATATATATATATATATATATATATATATATATATATATATATATTGGAAAGGATCACAATTGAGCGAGTGATCAAGTATATTCCTATGAGCCCACGTGGAAATGAAACCCGATAAGTTTCCAATTGCACTTTCGTTTTATAATCACATCATCAGGGGAGATACGAGAAAGAAATATAACAGTCAGTTGATATACAACGAAGGGACTTAGCTAGGACGCCATTTGGTAAACAAGTGACTATCCGAATGTAGGTCGGGTGCGTTCAAGTCAGGCAACAAGCGTATCATAAACTTATGTGGACAGGAAGGGGAACTGTTTACTTACAAATTTTATTAACAATAAAGCTATTCACTGATATCAGTGTTACAAATCTTTGTGTATTCAATAATAGAAGATTCAGTGATATTTCTAGTGGAACAGGAGTTAAGAGTTGATAACTGAGATGGTATTACTCCATGCAGTACAATGACCATGATTTTTAACATGATCAAACAAGGCGTTTGATTCTTGTCCTGTTCTTATACTATATTTATGTTGCTTAAGTCTAACTGAAAGATCCTTATCAGTCTGCCCAACATACGTCTTATCACAATTTCTACATGGCACTCTATAGAAGCATCCTGTAGAACTTTTTGGTGAGTTCCTGATTAAGATGTTCTTTATTGTATTGTTGTTGCTGAAGGCAACATTTACATTAAAGGATTTAAGCAACATGGGAAGTAAAATAGAATCAAAAGGGAGAACTAAAAGATTCTTGGTGTCAAGGGGAGGTTTGGGCTCATCTCTATATATGATGATTTCCTTGCCCGTGGACTCATATATATAATATATATATATATATATATATATATATATATATATATATATATATATATATATATATATATATATATATATATATGACACATTCCGCTCACACAGTACCACCATCATCACAAACCCTCCCACACCTCAAGCACCCCACATTCCCCATGATCTTTCCACGGTCAGATCTCCTCGGGAAAACTCTACTCAAAAAGGCAAATGAAATCATTTAACTTACGAAAGCTCACGTGACGGCTCGTCACGTGAGCTGAAGGTCAAATGAGCAAAAGCGGCTTTGCCTAGCTATGACCAAGCCTGGAGGTCGCGCTGGAAAGGTCAGGCGAGTTGTGCCTCTCTGTGATGTTCGGTGGTTGTGTCTCGCTCACTCGCACCTACAACCATCAAACGTCAACTCAGATCATGGAAGCGGCTCTCTCTCTCTCTCTCTCTCTCTCTCTCTCTCTCTCTCTCTCTCTCTCTCTCTCTCTCTCTCTCTCTCTCTCTCTCTCCTGCTGGATTCACCGTTCACTCTGCCTTCCAGAGTAATCTGGAAATCCTGGAATATTGTCATTATGACACTGTCTCGCCCGTATCTCTCCCACCGTTACCACTGGATCTCACTGGAAGGTTTAGAATAAAGCTTCTGGATTCTTCTCAGTGTTACTCCCTTTGTTCGGGGTTACACCCTTGGCGAGGCTGTATTGCATCACTGGGAGGGCGTAAAGGACACTACATTACCCTGCTGCTTAGGATAACGCCAGGACTCTCATAGAAGAACTTGGTCCTGGGATAATTTTGAATGATATACATATATATATATATATATATATATATATATATATATATATATATATATATATATATATATATATATATATATATATATGTGTGTGTGTGTGTGTGTGTGTGTGTGTGTGTGTGTGTGTGTGTGTGTGTGTGTTCATAAGACGGCGTAATAATATATAATTTTGATAAGACTCTTTGCAATTTCATGGAGCTCTGACGTATTTCTCCAGGGTTTCGAGTCACCTGTGGCTACATCAAAATGATAAACTTCCCCTGAGTCAGGTGTGCACACTTGACACACATGGGGGCCTAATTAGTGCAACCATTATCAAGGTGTTTGTTAATTGTACTACTAATTAATTTGATGTAAGCAAGCTGTGTGATTTTGATGTTGTTTATGATTGTCATTAGAGAATATATATATATATATATATATATATATATATATATATATATATATATATATATATATATATATATATATATATATATATGTGTGTGTGTGTGTGTATGTGTGTGTGTGTGTGTGTGTGTGTGTGTGTGTGTGTGTGTGTGTGTGTGTGTGTGTGTGTCAAAGTTCAATCAGATTTAGGTTTACCCTTCTACACTTTTCTTACCCACTGTCAGGTTTACCCTGCTGTAAACTTTAACATGAAAGTTTACCTACCCGTTAGTTTACCTTCACGGTAAAAGGTAAACCTAGCTCGGGGAGTGTCCAGACGAGGTTTATGTAATCGTTGGTTTACCCACTATCCTCAGGTAAACCCATTCCAGGGTTTATCCCAGCTAAAAGTTTACTTTCCTTAATGCATGAGTAGCTGGAGGTCTTGAATCACAATTACTCCTCAGTTGAAGGTTTTTTAATCAATTACTCCTCAGTTGAAGATTTTTTAATCAATTACTCCTCAGTTGAAGGTTTTTAATCGCAGTTACTCACCAATAGGACGTTTGTAATCACAGTTACGCCTAAGGTAGATGATTTTAATCACTGTTACTCCCCTATTGGACGTTTATAATCACAGTTACTCGTTAAGTGGAGTATTTTGTATCACGATTACTCCTAGTGGGAGGTTTTTACTCATTTACTCCTCAGGTGGAGGTTTATACTCAGTTACTCTCCAGTCTGAGGTTTTTTAATCGGATCTACTCACCAGATGGAGGTTTTTTTGATCACAGTTACTACTCCTCAGTGGGAGGTTCGTATTCAGTTGCTACTCCTCAGGTGGAGGTTTTTAATCAGTTGTTCCCATTGTGGAGTTTTTTTTTGTTTTAATCACAGTTCTTCCCCAGGTGGAGGTTTTATCATTTACGATGAATCCTCATGTGGAGGTTTTTAATCACAGTTCTTCCCCAGGTGGAGGTTTTATCATTGACGACGAATCCTCATAGGGAGGTTTTTGATCACAGCCACAGTTATGTACACGTAGTGGAAAATGGTTAAAGATGTGAACGATGTAGAAAATATTCTGGTTTTGTGACTTATGGGTTCGATAACCATGAGTTTAGCCGGAGACCTGTGACCTTGTTGTGGGTCAGCAGCCAGCTAGGATCCTGTGACCCCGTGGCTGGTCAGCAGCCAGCTAGGGTCATGTGACCACATGACAGGTCACCAGCCAGCCAGGGTCTTGCGACCCCGTGACAGGTCAACAGCCAACCAGAGTCATGTGACCTCGTGACAGGTCAACAGCCAACCAGAGTCTTGTGACCCCGTGGCAGGTCACCAGCCAGCCAGGGTCCTGTGACCCCATGGCAGGTCAGCAGCCAGCCAGGGTTCTGTGACCTCATGGCTGGTCAGTAGCCAGCAAGGGTCATGTGACCCCGTGACAGGTCACCAGCCAGTCAGAGTCTTGTGACCCCGCGGCAGGTCACCAACCAAGCAAGTCTGCACGTATCTATCACTGCACACAGTCATCAGGCCACAACCCTGACACATACCTCAGCCATACACGATAGATAACCTTTCTAGTAAATCCCGTCCCATACAGACATACACACCGACATACAACGATGTATGTCTTGGAGAAGATGTATAACTCCCTGACTCTCATTAAGATCCCATGTGAAAGGCATTACAAGAAAATGATTTCGATTTCATTATATTTTTAGTACGAATCAGTGATGGTCGTCACACTGTCGAAAACTATTAGCTGCGGGAGAACACCCTGCAGAACACCCAGCAGACGTCTGTGACCACTGACTCTAACGCAGTAGCCAACAGCCTAACTTGAAGAATTCGCTCTCTTTCTTTCTCACCCCCATAACCTTGAGGAGGAGCTCTTGTCTCCCCCACCCCCAGAAGCTTGGGGCAGGGTGGGCTCAGCCTGGCCTTGGTAGCTGGGCTTTTTGGTCTATGTGATCCATTGCCTCCAAGATGGTGGGATGATGGGGGAGGGAAAGGGGTGACTGGCTCCTTGCCACTGACCCCTGGCTAATATAGATCACCCATCTGGTGTCATCATCTCTCCTGTAATCTTACGTGTTAGGGATGTAACTCATTCAGACACGCTTGCTTCATTTGCGATTAAGGAAGTGAATAATGCCGGCGATGATAATGAGGATATTGGCTGCTGGAGTTCATCAGCAAATGGTCAAAGGGTGACCAACCCAACTCCCCCTTCTCCTCTCCCCTCCCCCTTTTGCACGTCAAGGTCAGGTCGCTTACTCACGGCGGCGACCTCCTCTTCGTCTCCAACACCTCGAAGAAGTCTCGTGATTGCGATGCCGGGTCGTCGTCGTCTCCTTCCAAGACATCGAACTGCGAAGAAAGTTTTCCCTCCCTGAGCTCAGGAGGGATATATTACTGGACCGTCATGTGAAGACGTTCGCCCCTACCCCCTGCTCCCAGGAGATCACCACCAGGTCGGGGAACTGAGGACGTGGAACTCTAGACATTCTGTGATTCTCAAATGTAGCCAAAAGCAGCCGATCATTTGGTGGCGGCAGATGATGGTTATTGACCAGCTATTTTACCGGCTGAGAACGATGACTGGGAGTTGACGCCATCCGACCGTACATTACTGGTTAGTTCGGCAGAATAACGTGTCACGTTCATGACTGTGGCTGTCGGCTTGGTTCTCTTGCCCACGCTATGGTCACCTGTAAACGACCTTATTCAGTTAACTAGTGATTGCTGGCCATAGGCCATTACGTCAATTACAAAACAGGTTATTCTTCTTTACTTCACCTGTGCAGAACCTAACTCACCTGAAACCTTGCAGATTCTCAAGGACTTCACAACAGATCAATAGACGAAGATGGGAGCTGTGTTCCCCTTGAAGTTTGAACTCTGGGTCCTGAAGTCCAGCTATAGTTAATGATTCTAACAGTTTACGTCCGATAGCCATGACAAGTGAGTTACTTTAAGTCAGTCAGGTAGAAATACACAGTCCATCCAGCAAGACTCAGGTTGACTATGGGCGAAAGTTTGCTCCACTTCAAAACTTTGAGCGTGACGGTACGACCTTTGGGTATACCGGAGTATCGTCCTTCATCCTTGATCCTCAAAGGTCAGATTGAAGCCCAGGCCATCATATGCAAGGGTCGTACCGTCGTGCTCAAGGTTTATTAACCCCGTCGTACTAAAGGGTCGTTTCCTCTTACTCAAGGGCCATCACGTTCTGCTCACCCTTGAACACTGTGTTCAAGGGTCACACCGTCAAGCGACGAAGGACGTGAAACAACCACCACCAACACCTCCTATTCCTCCTCCTCCTTCTTCTTCGCCTTCTGCTGTACCAGACCCCAAGTGGGAGACCCATGACCTCTGTGCAGTCAAGGCCAAAGGGAACTCCGCTTCTCATCTCGAAGATTCGCAGCCGCCCAAAGGGGGAACACCACGACCCCGTGGAGGTCCACACGCCTTTCGTCACCACCTCAGCTTCGCCAAACTGGATTGAGGATGCGACCTGGAAGTCCCAACTCAGAGATTCACGTGGGAATTACAACCGTAGACGTCATGATGTTGTGCAGAGAGAGAGAGAGAGAGAGAGAGAGAGAGAGAGAGAGAGAGAGAGAGAGAGAGAGAGAGACAGACAGACAGACAGACAGACAGACAGAAAGACAGACACAGAATAGATATGAGATGCGACACAGAGCGTCTTGTCGCTATTTACGATATCACTCCGCGGATGGACGGATCTACAGAGAGACGTAATTCATGATCAGCACGCTCCCCCTACAACCCAGTTTTGGTGCAAGTTTTTCTTTTAAGGTCGCGTCGTGAAGCGCTAAGGACGTAACATGATCCAAGATTAACGTTGCTGAATTTTATATCTAATTTAATCGCTACACCTTTTTTTTTGACCCGTGGTCCCTATAACTCAGTGTCCGTGAGCGCTGTGGTAGCCCCGTTATGGTAAGGTCCCGTGGGGCTAGGAAGGTTAGGTAAGGGAAGGTACGATCTAGTGGCTAGGATGTGAAGCTTAAGTTTGTTGTTCATTCGTCCTTAACATGTTTGGGTTCGTTGGTTGAGAGTGGAGCGACATAACCCAGCCACGGGCACTGAACCGGATTCCATGATACGGTCTGGGGGAGGGGGAAGGTCTGTATTCCCTTCAGTGTTCTTTGACCTGAATCCCATGAAGGTTGTGTCATAGTCCAAGGCTATCTTACCCAAGCGTCGTATCGTCGTTCTCAAAGAATCAACAAATGTATTCGTCATTCAGTATGGAACAAATCGATTTTTTTTTTCTTTTTTTACGTAACTTTTGAAGAGCATGATTCGAGGCGACCACAAAGAATGATCTACAGACAATTGAAATTATGATTGAGTTTATCCATTGATTCGTAGCCACTTAATGTTATAACCTGACAATTCTTGCGTACTGAAATATATATATATAAAGGAAGTAATCATTTCATCTATACGAGTCACTGGCTTTATAATAGTAATGATGATCATCATAATACATTTTCGTCCTTTGTACATTTCGAAGGAAAGTTCGACTTCAGACGTAAGAATCCGTTTTGAGATTTCTTAATAGCCATTACGTTCTCAGCGACATACATTCAAAGCCATTCTCCAGCTGGGAACACTTTGTGTCTTTACGTCACTAAGTATGAAAATGGAGTGACCGTTTCATATCAATGTGACATTAGGTTAATACTTTCACCCTTTCACCCTTAAGCGACACGTTAGGACATAAAAGAGGCGTTCGCATTCAGAATACGCCGGGTCGATAACTCGCTTACCATTGTTCGAGGCTAGGCTGCGAATGCGCCTGGTAGGTATTGTCGATGTATTTTGAACATATCTTGTTATACACACAAGTCCTCCCGTGAACATCGGGGTATTTACGCGGTGAAGGAATAAGAACATTGGCCTGGTTCTGCACTGGAAATATAGTCTCGTCTAAAGAAAGCATGTATGATAGAGGACGTCAGCGAATCACTTGAATGTGTTGCACTCCTGAGTTGAATCATGGCGTCCAGAAAAATCACAATACCTAGTACTAGGCCAGTGAAGAATTATGAATTATGAATGGATTATATGATGAGTCTAAGACGTCACTGATAATTCCTTTTAGGTTGGATGTTTGTTCTGCTTGAATTTTCCCGTGCCAGGTTTATATATATATATATATATATATATATATATATATATATATATATATATATATATATATATATATATATATATATATATTCATACTTGCTGCCTTCATCCATTCCTGCCGCCACCCCGCCACACATGAAATGGCACCTCCGCACGCGCGAGGGGTGTATGTATATGTATGTATACGTTGAAATGTATAGGTTATATGTGTATAGGTAGATGTGCTTGTGTGGGCGTTTATGTATATACATGTGTATGTGGATGGATTGGGCCATTCTATGGTCTCTCTCTCTCTCTCTCTCTCTCTCTCTCTCTCTCTCTCTCTCTCTCTCTCTCTCTCTCTCTCTCTCGCGCGCGCGCGCGCGCGAATGGCTAAACTACATATGCCATGGTACAAGTGATTGTAAATGGATCCAGATAACAGCCAACCGCATGGCAACGTGTGGAGTACACTAAGTGTGTAGAATTAAGGAAGTAGTAGCATTTTATGTCTTCCTGGCGAATATCGCTAACTTCCTTTGACATCATCACACCTATTTGTCCACGTAAGAAACTTATTGTTTGCAGTCTTCACTTTTAGCCAAAACCAGTGCTCTTGAACATATAAAGAAACTCCAAACTTAAACTATCATAGCCTAATGATGTATAGAAAGTAAACTATCATAGCCTAATGATATATAGAAACTAAACTATCATAGCCTAATGATGTATAGAAACTAAACTATCATAGTCTAATGATGTATAGAAAGTAAACTATCATAGTCTAATGATATATAGAAACTAAACTATCATAACCTAATGATATATAGAAACTAAATTATCATAGCCTAATGATATATAGAAACTCCAGACTGAAACTATCATGGCCTAGTCTATGACGTCTCTTTCAACTCTACCACTAGGAGGGCTGGAAATGCCGGAAGAGAAGCAAGTTAGAATGAATTATTGGGTATGTACCTGATAATGATCCGCCATACTCATTGCCCTTGAGCTTGTAGAAATCACCCCCAAAAGCAGTTTGATTTATCTCTCGTTCTTCATCCATGAGACTACTTGCACTAAACATCCTCAGGTCAGCATGTAACATGTCTGGTCTGTGAAGCCAGAGACGATATCGTACACTCTTGGTCAAGGGATTCAGATCAAATTGTTATGGATTCCTTGTCAAACGGGTCTCCGGTAGCGCGACGAAGTTGTTTTTTTAAGCCAACCTAACACTTTGGTCAAGAAGGTGCTGACATCAATATTGGGTTGTCAGTCAGAAGTCTCAAGTCTGTAATTTGAGAGGAACTAATTGGTCACTCAAAGGCCAACTGACGAGTGCGAATAGGAACTCGCTTAAAAAATAAATTTCATCACACTGAAATGTGTACAGTAAAACGCGATGGAGAAATTAATAAGATCAGCAGATGACAAGTTATTATTGCAAAACTAAAGCTAGGCTTACAGGCACTGTCTGGAGATGTTGATAATTTCAATTGCAAACTTTGTGGCCGGCATTTTGGACACAGACTAGAACCCTATCTTGGACTGTGAAAAAATAGGAGTCTTAGGGATATAGATAAACCCATGCAAGAATTGGCTCATCTTATTGTTCATAACGAGACAACTGAAATTCTATTATCATATCCACTTTTTCCATCTTCTCAGTATACTTACAAGTATATGACAGACTGTTAGCCTATCAAATGAATCATCTTTGTAATAATTGTCTTGCCCACTGGAGTCGGACAAAGACCCTTTGTGACCTCTGTAATCCTCTTGCGTTAGTGTTCGCAGAATGAACAATAAAGTCGCCGTTGGCAGCTTCGTAAATCAAGGTATGTCGTTGGCTCCGGTCATGGGCCAGAGTCTTCACGGACGCCAGACTTTAAGATGAAATAGAACTAGAATAACTTGAGAAGTATAGAGAGAATAGCAGAGATAATTCAAGACATTTTAAAGAAAGTGGATAACCTAACTTTCAAAAAGGTTTGAACACTAGCTGTTGGGAAATGTCGTCAAAAGGTACAAAGAGAATTGAATCTCTGTGGTGTAAGGAAAGGAGGTTTGTTGGATTATACGACCAGCGACTTGCAAAGGCAAGGAAGACACTACATAAAAGCTGTGACGCTCTACCCCGATGGATGAAATGCCATAGATCACGGTAGGATTATCTGGGATCATGTTTGAAAATAACTCTGGCGGTGATTCTAGTTTACAGCGTAGTATCTGAGTGCTTAAAAAGGGAAAAATCAAAGTCTGAGGAGCATAAGAACTTGCACAATCTTATCATTGGTGTTTTGGGAATGCAAGAAGGGGGTTACTAGAGCGTGTTTGGTATCGGATGATCATGGACACCTGAAGAAGGTGTTCTAGTTTTTCGATTGGTAGCTACAAAATGCCAGTGACGTCCTCAATTAATGACACTTGTAATCGTTAGGCCTTAAGGTAAAATTAACCCCACTAACCAACCATTTTCTTTTGAGGCAAGAGCCCAATATACAGTGAGAACATGTATGGCCTCAGAAATATCTATAAAACCAGATGTCCGTTTTCTTTATATTGATGGTTACAACATGACGTTGGCGGCCTTAATGACCCGGGCTTAAAGCCGGAATAACCAACCAACCCACCAGCCAGCCAGCCAGCCAGCCAGCCTCTCTGATCCTGTTGCCTCTTTTTCATGTTTTGACGCATGATGCCGAGTCTGGCTGAGTGACCTTTACCTGCTGATAACTATTAAACCCAACAACATACTGACTTGGGCCTAAACTAACTCACTTATGTACTTTATAACTCACTTATGTACTTTATAACTCACTTATGTACTTTATAACTCATGTACTTTATATCTCACGTCCTATATAACTCAGTTATGTACTTTATAACTCTCTTATATACTGTATAACTCACTTACGTATTTTATAACTCACTTATGTACTTATTACTCACTTATGTACTTTATAATTCATGTACTTTATAATGTTGGACGTATTGTGACGATATAGGCTTAAGGACCTTTAGTAGCAGGTGTTTGCCCCTTTAGTTTGATAACACATTCATACATGTTCCGTACAGAGAGAAACAAGAATAAATGAAGAGGAAGATCATTTCGAAGTCAGGGGTCTTCATGTAGCGTAGTATCATCACTTCGAAGTCAGAGGTCTTCATGTAGCGTACTATCATCACTTCGAAGTCAGAGGTCATCATGTAGCGTAGTATCATCACTTCGAAGTCAGAGGTCATCATGTAGCGTAGTATCATCACTTCGAAGTCAGAGGTCATCATGTAGCGTACTATCATCACTTCGAAGTCAGAGGTCATCATGTAGCGTAGTATCATCACTTCGAAGTCAGAGGTCATCATGTAGCGTACTATCATCACTTCGAAGTCAGAGGTCATCATGTAGCGTACTATCATCACTTCGAAGTCAGAGGTCATCATGTAGAGTAGTATCATCACTTCGAAGTCAGAGGTCATCATGTAGCGTAGTATCATCACTTCGAAGTCAGAGGGCTTCATGTAGCGTACTATCATCACTTCGAAGTCCTTACCTACAACCTTGGTCTCTGTTACCAGTGACATTATTAGTTCACATGGGAAGCTTACTGAAAGTAAAAAAAATAATTAAATACGAAGTTTTTTTTTTTATTCAAAAGAAGAAAAACGGGTAATATAAACACGTAGGTTATTGAAACAAGAGTAAACCTTTTTCGTACAGTTAAGCGTCTTTAACGTTTCATTCGTACAACATAGAGTATGAAAGCTGTTTTGTATATATTCTGTACGTAATTTGCGGTTAAGAAGAAGCGAATATATTTCGTAGAATCTTGATTTTACCTCGACCAACTCTTGCGTCATCAATGTGCCCGACACCAGAGTATTGTGTCATAGTGTTAGTTTCATTGATTCGTTTGGTTGAAAATCGAGATTTGAAAGCAAAAGGTGTGTTAGATGGGGATGATGACTGATATTCATAAGAGGTAAGAACATTTGTCCCATGGGACAAATTGGAAGTGCAAGCAGAGCGGACGAACTGAAGATTTTGATATATTACAAAATGACAGACAGGGGAAGTAGAGAGCAGATAGGCTCAAACTTTAGAATTCAATTCTTATATTTTCTGTAAATGATTTATCAAAACTAAAGTTTTTGGTGAGTAATACGATGTCTGGAAACTAGATACACCAGAGAAATTCCACCTTATTGTCTTCGAGTCTTGTCATTAAAACCGTCATTCTTCGGTTTGCCACAGCATCAAATCCTCATCAGAAACCTGTAGTCAAGCATTCTTAAAACAGACCTGAAATACTTGTCTCTTTAATGGCCTAACATTGAGAGATTTCCTGATAAAGATAGTATGATTTCTTTAACAATGAAGGTAAACGTGAATCTCGCAAAGTTCCCCGTACATGTATTTTAGATTTTCTTTAACAGAAAACGACTCACGCGTAAGTTTCAATACCATACTTGTCTATTCAAAGTGTCACTTAATTTTTATCTTCAGGGAAGGAAATCAGACCTTGCTAGAGGGAGATTCAGAGAACTATCTGCCTTTCATCTGTGATGCTGAGCCTCTGACTGTGGGCGTACCCCAACACGTGGGAAAATTGAGAGGAACTTTTCGTTAATGTCCACGAATGTGACTATATAAATGCATATATATATATATATATATATATATATATATATATATATATATATATATATATATATATATATATATATATATATTATATTATATTATATTATATTCATTATTATACTTTGTCGCTGTCTCCCGCGTTAGCGAAGTAGCCCAAGGAAACAGACAAGAGAATGGCCCAATCCACCCACATACACATGTATATACATACACGTCCAGACATGCACATATACATACCTATAAATTTCAACGTATATATATATATATATATATATATGCTCATGTACATAATTCATACTTGCTGCCTTTATTCATTCTCGTCGCCACCCCGCCACACATTAAATGACAACCCCCTTCCCCCGCTCGCGCGCGAGGTAGCGCAAGGAAAAGACAACAAAGGCCACATTCGTTTACACTCAGTCTCTAGCTGTCATGTAGTCATGTATAATGTACCGAAACCACAGCTCCCTTTCCACATCCAGGCCCCGCAAAATTTTCCATGGTTTACCCTAGACGCTTCACATGCCCTGGTTCAATCCATTGACAGCACGTCAACCCCGATATACCACATCGTTCCAGTTCACTCTATTCCTTGCTCGCCTTTCACCCTCCTGCATGTTCAGGCCCCGATCGCTCAAAATCTTTTTCACCCCATCCTTCCACCTCCAATTTGGTCTCCCACTTCTCCTCGTTCCCTTCACCTCTGACACATATCCTCTTTGTCAATCTTTCTTTCTTCGCTCATTCTCTCCATATGACCAAACCATTTCAATACACCCTCTTCTGCTCTCTCAACCACACTCTTTTTATTACCATATATATATATATATATATATATATATATATATATATATATATATATATATATATATATATATATATATATATATCTTACCCTTTCATTACTTACTCGATCAAACCACCTCACACCACATATTGTCCTCAAACATCTCATTTCCAACACATTCACCCTCCTCCGCACAACCTTATCTATAGTTCATGCCTCGCAGCCATATGTTGGAACCACTATTTCTTCAAACATATCCATTTTTGCTTTCCGAGACAATGTTCTCGCCTTCCACACATTCTCCAACGCTCCCAGAACCTTCGCCACCTCCCCCACCCTGTGACTCACTTCCGCTTACATGGTTCCATCCGTTGCCAAATCCAAAACACTTCACTTCCTCCATTTTTCTCCATTCAAACCTACTTCCCAGTTGACTTGTCCCTCAACCCTGCTGTACCTAATATCCTTGCTCTTACTCACATTTATTCTCAGCTTTCCTCTTTCACACACTTTACCAAACTCAGTCCCCAGCTTCTGCAGTTTCTCACCCGAATCATCCACCAGCGCTGTATCATCAGCGAACAACAACTGACTCACTTCCCAAGCTCTCTCATCCACAACAGACTGCATACTTGCCCCTCTCTCCAAAACTCTTCCATTCATCTCCCTAACAACTCCATCCATAAAAATATTAAAACAACCATGGAGACATCACACACCCCTGCCGCAAACCGACATTCAATGAGAACCAATCATTTTCCTTTCTTCCTACTCGTACACATGCCTTACATCCTCGATAAAAACTTTTCACCGCTTTTAGCAACTTGCCTCCCACACCATATACTCTTAATACCTTCCACAGAGCATCTGTATCAACTCTATCATATGCCTTCTTCAGATCCATGAATGCTACAGACAAATCCATTTGTTTTTCTAAGTATTTCTCACATACATTCGTCAAAGCAAACTCCTGATCCACACATCCTCTACCACTTCTGAAACCACACTGCTCTTCTCCAGTCTGATACTCTGTACATGCCTTCACCCTCTCAATCAATACCCTCCCGTATAATTTCCCAGGAATACTCAACAAACTTATACCTCTGTAATTTGAGCACTCACTTTTGTCCCCTTTGCCTTTGTACAGTGGCACTATGCATGCACTCCGCCAATCCTCAGGCACTTATATATATATATATATATATATATATATATATATATATATATATATATATATATATATATATATATATATATTGTCATGAGTTAGTTGGTTGAGGTTGGTAGGCCTGCGGCTTGTTGGCGAGGGAGCCTGTCAGGTGGGTTGGTATTCCTGGGGTAAGCACACGTTGACCGTAATGGAAACAGCTTCCTTACGTGTGGTGGAAATTTTGCCGTTATCCACGGAGGTATGTAGCTGAGCTGTGGAACAGGGTTGTGATATGGTGCATAGAGAGTCATAGATTGTTGTGGTGACGTAGTGAAGTCCTGGCAGTGAGGATATTGTGGATTTTTAACAGGAATCAGAATGTTGGCGACTGGGCGTCGTTTGAGGGAGGCTGGCCGTGAGTGGACGGACACACAGTACCCACAACTATACATCAGGGTCTAGCATGCTACGCTGTGTCATGGACGGCGGCTGCATTGAGGCCAAGGTATCCCCCTAAGGAGAGGAAATATCACAGGTGAGATCTACCCAGTTCTGTGGAGTGGCAGAGAATATTTCAAGCAGTAGCTAGACTGCGCGGGTATTGTTGCCAAGCTGTAGGATCACACTGGTATGAGGAAGGGTCGGTTTGACTCGGTACTCAGGCCGGGTTTCAGAAGTGAGGCAGATTGATATGTTGTGGTTAGTATTGGAGCAGGACTTGGAGTGGTGTTAAGAGTTAATGGGAAGAGAAGTTTGTGGGCAGAAACGGTTCGGGTAAAAGTGTGTGAACCATTAAACTGACGGGCATGGTAAGGCTTGGAGCCACATTGACCAAAGTGTATTGGTGATTTGATATTTAAAAAAGCTACCTGAGATTGTGTGATTAGATGACACCCTGGATATGAAGAATCTGTGAACTTCTGAAAATACTGTTTTTATTGGGAATAAGTTTTGAAAGGAAATTGACCTATGTTTTTTTTTTGTATTGTCAGAGATTATTCTTGTAATGTATATTTTGTCAGTAGCAACGTAGATTTGTGTTCTGTTTCAATGACTTATGCAGGATTTCATCAGTATGTTAAATTTCCTCTTAATGACGTGTGGCGACCTCGTATACTCTGCTGCTGGTGACATTTGTGTGTGAGGGCAGTTTAGTCTCCGTACAGAATTGGTAGCAGAGCATGGCTGAGCTTGGCATTTTAGTTTAATTAAAATGACTGATTCCTGCATGGGTCCAGTAGTATATATGGCATGGTGAGTTATGATTATGTACCAGAAAGGGTGATGACGCCCACTCCCTGATTTCCATGAAGGAGGTCAGAGATGTACGTACATGTATCCCCAGGGACGGAGGATTCCCTGCTTAATTCGACTAACCAGCTGGCCCTCACTGTGGCGGAATTGGGGCAAAGGGTTTCTGGTGTCATGGGGTCTAAGGGTATTGTTCTCCCCCGGCCAGCCCCCACTGTTCATAAATTCTCAGGAAGGTCAGGGCAGGCCAAGCAATTAGATGATTAGGTGAAGGATGAAGAGGAGAGTGTAGTGCAGGTAGGTTTGCAGGGTCAGGAGGTAGTGGCTCATTTGTGTGGAGTTTGGAGCGACCTACCTTAAGTAAGGTTCGCAGCAGGTGTGTGAAAAATCCAGAGGAATTGTTTGAATGTTTGCTTGAGGTTTTTACGAGGAAGCTAAGTTACGTAGAGCTGGGAAAAAATACAATTCTAGGTTCTGTTTCATCAGTCACAGGAAGGTGAGTGGGAGTATGGTGATGTGTTGAGGGAGACAGAGGAAAAGGTGCAGAAAGTATGGCAGAAAGTCGCAAGAACTCACGTGCATGTGTTTGTTGCGTGCTTCGATTTGTAGGAATCGGAGATTAGAAAACTGGAGTGAAGCTGCAGAAGTGGTAGGAGGAACATCCCAGTGCATCATGGGAACAGCTCGTTCAGCGTGTAGATGACATAGTGAGGGAGGCGCAGCGGATACGCAGTGACAAAGATCAGGTGAGGAGAACGCTGAGACTCGAGATGGCGGCGAGAGGTGTACGTTCGTGGTAATGTTCATACGCCATCATGTGTCTTGGGTGGTCAGCAGGGGCGTCGTGGTTATCAGAGTGAAAGATTCAAAGATCTGGTATTACAGAGTCCGGGAAACGGTCAGCCTTGAGTGACACGTTACAGTCCTCAAGGTAAATACATGGCCCCGGACCGGAACCAAGGTGTGCGGGGCTGGCGGGCGCTCCTGGGTTGAGTGGGAAGTCTGAGGGTAAGTTGTTTGGGAAGACGCCTAGGATTAACGTGTCGGTGATGGTGTCTCGCTGGAGGCTGTCGCTGATTCAGGAGGAGAGATCAGTTTAGTGACGGAGGCCTGGTACAAGGAGTGGCTTCTACCTAAGCAGGTGGTAATGCATAGGATGGATGTTCATATTACTGATGCAAACGGGTTGTAGATCCCATGCCTGGATTATGTTCGTGTGGATTAGAGGACCAATGGAGATGAGGGAGTGGTCCAGGGAACCCAGTTGCCTGTGTTACTAGGGATGAATGTATTGGCGGAGTTGTCGAAGGGCTGGCGGAGCACCTGCCGTGAGCGCCTTCAAGCGGCAATGCAGGGAAGGTGTGGTGGATGTGTCCGCGCGCCGTGGAAGCAAGGCTTAAGGTGATGCAGCAACTGCTGGGCTGGGTTGTAGTGCAACACCAGCAGAATCTGACTATCCTTACAGGTACTAGAACGGTGCTGGAGGTGTTTGTGCAAATCTTAAATGCAGTTGATCTAGATATCGTGATGGCGCCGTTAGAGAGAGGGTTGGCTATCGGGTGACGGAGGGTATTTTGTATTTCCAAGTACGCTAAGGTGGCCAGAGATAAGGGCTGGGTGTCGGTAGCCAATATGGGTAAGCCTGACATAGAACTCAGGCAGGAGTGGATACGTGCTTATGCGTCATGTGGACAGGCAGAGAAAAATGGATGTTGGCAGCCATACAGCTGAGGAAACCGTGTCCCCAGAAGTGGCCCTAGAGTTCCGGCAGCGTGTGAGTGTGCATTTGGAAGAAGAGTATGTGGATCCAAGTCAGCTGCAGCAGATAGATCAGTTACTATATCAGTATTGGAGTGTTTGAAATGGAGTTGGACTGTGCATGAGATGCACCTCACGAGTGAAGTATGACCGAGGTGAAAGCACTCGTAAAGGGATTGTTGGAACAGAGAGTGGTGGAGGAGGACATGAGCCCACATGCTGCACCTGTAGTGTTGGTGAGGAGGAAAGATGGAGCATTAAGACTGTGTGTGGATTACAGGAGGTTGAATGAGATTACTGTCAAGGATGCTTTCCCGCATCCGAGAATCCAGCACACATTAGATGCTCTAGCAGGAGCACAGTACTTTTCCTCCTTTGATCTGGCTGTTAGTTACCACCAGATTAAGGTGCAGGCAGAGGATCGTCCTGAAACTGCCTTTGTGAAGCCGTTTGGACATTGTGAGATGCCCTCTAGGATTGACCAATAGTCTTACCACATTTCAGAGGTTTATGGAGTATGTGTTCAGTGATCACATTTCTTCACTTGATTAGTGTACCTGAATGTTTTGTTAGTCTTTGGCCGGGAAACTGAGGATCATCACTTACATATTGTGGAGCTTATTCCCCCGTACTAAAGAGTGCTGCATGCGCCAAGCACTTCGTAGTAGAGGCGAATGCAGGTTTTGAAGGACAAGGGACCTGGTGGCATTTGCGAGTAGAAGGTTGAGGAAATCCGTGGTGAATATGAGTAATTATAGCACCAGAAAGCTAGAACTCTTGGTTTTGGAGTGGCCAGTGCTAATGAGGGCAACCCGTTGGCCCATCTTAGAACTGCAAAGTTGGGTGCAGTGAGGTAGGTGATCTGAATCGGTTTGATGTGATGGTAAAGTACCGGTCGTGAAAAGAGAAAGCCAATGCGGATGGGCTGTCACGGAAGCCGCACAAGGAGTTGGAGGTGTACGAGGTGTGGGGAGAGCTCTCGGGGACGTGTTTCTAAGGGAAGAGTGGCAGTTCTGAAGACACGGGACAATGTGAGTTTAGAGCAGATGAGAGATGCCCAGAAATCGTGCCCCGTGTTAGGCAAGCTGTGGATGCAGATGATTGGGAAGCTGAGTTGTGATTTGAAAACAATTGCATCTAGCCTTGCGTAACTGTGTGATTTACCGGATAAGGATCTCCGGGTGGTTACAGCAACTGGAAATCAGTGTTGTTGGTAGGCAAACGAAAGGAAGTTCTATGAGTAGCACATGAACGATGGGGCCATCAGGGAGTGGCTAGGACTACAGCTGTGGGTAAAGAGGAAGGTGTGCGAGCTAAGCTAAGCTGGGGACACTGGAGGCTAGTAAGCCGTACGAGTTGGCAGCAACTGATTTCGCGTTGTTACGTCCTTCGAGAGATGGGAAGGAGATTGTCTTGTGACTGATGTGTTTATCAAATTTGCTTTAGCTTTTCCAGCTAAGAACCAGAACGCTCTTATGGTTGCAAAGATTTTGGTGTAGGAAATCTTTAATCAGTTTGGCTATCCAGAGAGGCTGTACAGTGACCAGGCTTGGAGTTTTGAGGTGATGTGCAGATATTGCCACATTGACTACGCCCAGCTATCCGAAAGGAAATGATACCAGTGAACGATTCAACAGTACACTGCATAGGATGCTGGCTACATTAGGCAGGGAGCAAATGGAACGGTGTCCCAGGTGTTTATTGAGTTTGATGGCGACCTACACCGGGTTACAGGATTTTCGCCACATTTACCTCGTGTTTGGAATGAAACCTCATCTGTCCTTTTACTGAGGAGATCAGTAGCACCCATTGTCAGTGGATAGAAAAATTAAGAGAGACACACACACCAGGCTACCTGGAGAGCGGCTGAAGAGAATATACAGCGGCACCAGGCGGGAAATCGAAGACAGCGGAACGAACAGGGCAAGGCAGTGGTGCTGCAAGTGGGGCAGCAAGTACTGCTAAAGAATCATCATGTGTTGGGAAGAAACAAGAGCCAGCCCTAGTGTGGTGAGGAGGTATGGGTGGGTAGTGGTGGAGGTGGTGGATGACAGCGTTGAAGTTTAACGGGTGAGACTCGAGAAGGAACAAGGGACCAGATAGAGTGCTCCACCGGAGCGATTTGCCTCATGGACGGAGACTGGAAGAATCTCACTTGGAAGACCAGACAGACAGGAGGGAGCAGCGGGATGACGGACAGAAGGATGCAGAAGCTGTGCTGATGCCTGGTATGGCTGATGTTTTCCTGAGGCTTAGGATTGGTGGCGACGGTCAGTCGGGGATGAGGGAGACATTGATGACGGTATGGTGGAATGAGATGTAGAGTTGAAACCCCCAGAAGAGTTCAGGAAGGGTAGAGACACAGCCCAGAGCAGGGAAGATCAGTGTGAAGTGGGGAAAGATGTGGCGTTCATTTCCTCTCAAGTGCTTTTTGAGAATTGCAGGTCAGAGTGTGTTGTACGTAGTGTGTGCGTGAGGGCACGCGCTTAAGCTTCAGGAGCCGAGTGTAACGATGGAGGTTAAGCTGAATGAAGTTGGCAGGCCTGTGGCGAGATGGAGCCTGCCTGGCGGGGTGGTAGCCTGGGGCACGCGCATGGCAACTGTCACAGCAGCAACTCCATTACGTGTGGTGGAAGTTTTGCCGTTATCTACGCAGGTATGTGGATGAGTTTTGGAACAAGGTTGTATATTGTGCATAGAGAATTATAGATTGTTGTGGTGACATGGGTAGTTCCCGGCAGTGAGGATATTTTGTATTTTTTTTTCCAGGATTGTCTAGCAGGATCTGGCTTGCTACGTTGAGTCAAGGACGGCCGTGTTGAGGCGAAGGGAACTCCTAGGAAGAGAGGATGTTCCAGGTGAGATCTACCCGGTGCTGTGGCCGAGAATATTCCCAGCTGTAGCTAGCAAGACTGCGCGGGTACTGGTGCCAAGCTGGAGGACCACACGACGGTTACGAGGAAGGGTCGGTTTGTCTCGGTACTCAGGCTGGGTTCCAGAAGTGCATTACAGTAGAGGAGTGAGGCTGATTCAAATGTTGGGGAGAGTTAGTGTTGACTGAAATGTGCTGGTGTTAAGGATCAGTGTGTATGCAAGTTCATGGATAGAAGCAGTTAGGTTAAGTGTGAACTATTAAACTGATTTGTATTGTAAGGTTTGGCCACATTGACCTGTGTTGATATAGTGTTACTAGTGAACATCCTGGATGGGAACAAGTTTTTATTTAGTTATAAAAGGAAATTTACGTTTATCTTAGATTTGAGAGATTATTATTCCTTGCGTTAATAGCTTAGTAGATTTTTCTTGTTTAAATGTAGGAATTCATCTGTACCTTAAATTGTCACTGTGAGGTGAGGCGAGTCTTGTGTGCTGTGCTATTGGTGTGTGAGGGCAGGTTCGTGTGTGTGTGTATATATATATATATATATATATATATATATATATATATATATATATATATATTGTATGCGTGTATTACTTATGTATTAGAGGGAGAAGGAAAGAAGGTTTTACTCAGTTCATAAATACTTTCCCTTTTGCCTTGGTGTGGACTTCTTTCCGTGACTGGAGCCTTCAACATAAAAAAAAAAAGATAGTTAAATATTTGCTACATTTTATAATAATATTTCGCTGGTTACGCTTTTATTTAAATGTAGACACTACACGAAAGATCTGAATGGTTAACTGCTGGAATTTTGCCTTAACATTTACTTCACATTTGATGATGAGTATAGACGAATTAATATGGATCACTGACAAGACATTCGACAAAACAGGTCAGATACTGATAATACAGTATATAGATAATATAAATAATACAGTATAACGAATTAGTTGACCAGCAAATTATGACAAGAATGGTGCAGATGGTGATTAATCGTATCATCTCACGATTCGGATATAGATCGGAACCGCCTCGAATTCCATTTTCTTTGAAGGGTAACAAGTTACTTGCAAATGGCCTCGCGGAAAGTATCAGAATGGTTCATCTGTCTGGCACTTCAGATGTTGAATTACTTGTGTACTTACCTTTGTGCTACACTGAACATTAACCTTAGAACCTATATATTGTTACCTATTTTGATGAATAGTATGTTAACGGGAGAAAACCCCCGAGTCGTCACTAGATAAGCGTGAATTAAGTCCTAAAGAATCATTGAGAAAGCATAGTATATCATACTGACTCCCTGTGAATATTGAATTAAGTGGCTGAAGACTAGTGGAAGAAACACCAGATCTTTAACCCTTGGGCCAGATACAACAGTATGGTATCCACACTTAGGCAACCTTCCCAACCACAATCATATGATATATATACTTGGGCAACCTTTTACCTCAGTCGCGCTGATATGACATCCACACTTTGGCTGTTGATGCATCACCCACTGTGATATCATATTCACACTTGGACAGTCTTTGGCAAGACTTTGCTACATGTTAGAAATGTAGTCCAGCTATGATTTTGAAAGTCGGTAAAACCCAGGTGCTTCCATTTGATATGTTGTCTGCTTGGTACACAGTGTACATGTCTAAAGGGAGTGGTAAGTCTGAAACCCTGACGTGCAATCATTGTCAAGCAACACCTCCTGATATACATTCTTCACGAACCTTCATATCATTACAGGCGCTGGTATTCTGTACTTCACTCACACACTCATTTCATCACTTGACAAAGAAATCCACGTCTGTCACTAAACAGTCCCTCCCTCTCCTGTAATATATGCTGATGGGGTGTGTGTGTGTGGCACCCACTAAACACATGCAGAAATACACCCTGTTCTGAAACTTGATGATGTCTGCTGCCTGTGTGTGTGTGTGTGATGCTCCAAGTGTTGTGTGTATCTGTGTCATGACTAGTCTGGGGAGCACTTCACCACAAGCAAGCAATACCCTTCGACGATTTCACCTGCTGCCAGAAGCAGGGAGTTTGCCAGAGTCGATCCAACAATCAAGGCTGCGGTTGTTTCGTACACCAACCATCTGCCGATGTTTGGCATCAACTGTGAGGTGCTCACTAAGATACATACAGGTATTTCAGGCCAAACCTGGCGATCTTATCAGCGAGGAAGAGAGGAGTCCAGGATCATATGGAATTGCTGTCATCTTCGGATTATCTGGAAGTATCAGGTTTTTCTGCTGGATAAGGGGATCATGTCATAGTCCAGTCATGGAATACCTGTAATGCTCTTAGTCTTCCTCTAGCCAGGCTCTGTATCCTCACCAACCTTAGGATACCTAAATTCTCCCTATTAAATACTTTAATAACCATGGCAGTCGACGAGCTTGAAGCCCAGATAACCCTCTCTCTTAAAGCCTTTGTCAAATCCCCAGGTTTCTGGGTTTTATAGTTTAACGTAGGAGTGCAGCGACATTGAACAGTGGACCGTAGATGGTCCATCGTTAAGCCATGCGTACTATAGTTAAGTAACTAGATTTGAGTAACTGACCCATACCCTGAGTAATGTTGGTATGCACTCTCACCACTCCAATTCCGTTGACAATTTGGTCATCAAGTTTTTCACAAGGATATTAAAAACTATCCCTACACCTGTGCCATGTATCAGGACAATATGACTTCCTAGCCTGTTCATTCTACGAACGTGTGGTGCACTACCCATTTTCTCGTACGTCTACTCAACAGCTCTGTGAAACAAGAGAAAATATAAGTCCTATGCCCAGGATCCTCCGACCCAGATATATGACCTGCAGTTTCCTAAATAGGAAGGACCAAGACCATCTAGAACCCTGAAGGAAAGTCAAGTTTGAAAAGCTGTCCACAACCTTTAGAATAGCGACTTGGAGAATGCAAAACTTTTATCAGGGGGTCGGTACTCATCCAGCGACACTTCGGGTAAACATAACAGTGCCGGGCAGCACTCTTAGGGGCATTAACATTAAGTAAGCACAAACAGTGCTGGGTAACACTCAGAGTATTATTAATAGCAAGCACAAACAGTGCCGGGTAATGCTCCCAGGACATTAAGTGATCTCAAACAGTGCCAGGCATTACTCCCAAGGCATTAAGCACAAACAGTGCCGGGTAATATTTCCAGGGCATTGAGTAAGAACAAACTGCCGGGTAATACTCCCAGAGCATTAAGTACTTCTCGAGCATTGAGCACAAACATTACCGGGTAATACTCCCAGTAGCATTAAGCAAGCACACCTTGCTAAGGTCTAGCAGTGAGGTCAGCATTCTTGATGTGTGCCACCTGCCACACAGTTCTGACCCTCTGAATTTACTGCAATACAAAGACCCTGCATCTCCCTTGGATGTTAGTCTCCCAAAATACTGAAAACCAGACTATACAGAGCGTCTGGATAAATCGCGAAAGATTCTGCACTTTGAAAGTTGTCCACAAAAGGTCTGAATAATAAAGACGAAGAGCTTGCACCTGAATCAGGCAGTTCGCGTCTTTTCAACACCGTGGAACTTGGGTGCACAAATATACACAGTCATCATCCGAGAATGGATTGTGCAGACACCACACACACACACACACCCATCAAGCAAGAATGGATTGTAAAGACACCACTCGTTCTGTATCCGGATCTGGTGTTTCTCTTCCCTCTCGTACCTTGTTAATACTGAACAACTCTGATCTCTAACGTAGGATGAAATTGTTAACACTATCAGCTAGTTATGATTAGTGAGCAAGCCAGTGGACAATACCATTCTTCTCTATTAAACCTTGCACATATTCCACTGAACAAAGGAATTAACTTGATCATATAATATGTTAGTAATTATGACTTTGTGACCATAACTTAAGACAATAGTACACCCTAATGCAGCTTATTCTATTAGATTACATTTGTATACATGAGTATCCGAATAAATAACTGGAATATCTTTAGCTGGTGTATAGCTATAAAATTCAAGGAATCGTCTGTGAACCTACATATTAGTTATATTTTTTGGTATAAGACGTTTTGGATTTGTAGTGTTTGTGTGGCACGAAACCATGTACAAAATATGACTTTACAGTATGCAGGTAACCTGGTATTGTTAACAATGAAAAGTATCTTTGGATGAAGATCCCTAATTTTAGCCTTTCTTTTCCTGTTTAGACCCCCAAAATTAAGTTTTACTCTTGTCCAGCCACCACTTTTTAGCTTCATTAACTGAATCACTTACACAGTACATGGTTCTCATGGAAATAGTTAATTTTAATTTCATGAAGCAATCTTTTAAAAACGGGGGCCATCTTAGAAAAGGAGGAATTCGATGTGGCTCCGACTTGTTACTGAAAAAGGGAAGCCTTTTAAACCTTCCCCGAGTCACTTTTTTATATCACCATCTGAACACTTTTTTTCTTCTAAATGTTTTTGACCTTCCATCTTCGTTATGTTTACTAATAAAGAAAGGAAAGTATCCTAAAAGCTCTCTTAACTGCCAAGCACTTACGAGCAAATCCCGCATGACAAGCACGTAGAATTTTAGGATATTTCGTCAGCCTATTCTAATTATTTACATGATATCACAGAGATAGGCAGTGTTGACGTAGAGGGCTCGCGTAAGGATCGCGTTCCACACTCGAGCGAGACACCAGCCTCATACAGACCGCTTCTTGATCGTCCTTTTCAGAGATCCAAATTTGTCGCAGATGTTTGCGGTAGCGCGGGGCAGGTCCGGTAGGGAGCCCTTGGAGAGGAAATTTCCCAGCGCTCTCCCCACTCCGAAGACAGAGAACTTCCTCTGGCGTCCTCCGGTGGGAGAGGGACAGCTGTCGTCTACAGCCCCGGCCTCTAAAGGATCTAGAGGAAGTCTCTTCGGCAAGCGCGGAGTCCTGGAGGCCGACGATAGCGAGAAAAACGAGATTTGAGATTGATTTTCCTCAGGGCTGTGAGGAGGAGTATTTGCGTAGTCTCTTTTTGGTATTCTGACCCAAGAGAACTCTGGTGGTGACTTGCTTCGTTGAAGCGCACCTCCAACAGTGACCTCTGGCCGATTGCCCTCGCCTTTCCTGCTAATCTTAGAATCATTTTTCTTAATATTGACGATCTCTACCTTCCCGCTACTCTTGAAGGACCTGTTGCGTGTTCGAACCCTACAAGAGCACCAAGAATTTCTTTCGGGCTTCCTCATGTCCAGCATAAACGACCTTCCTCTTGACAGCAGTGACATACCTGGTTCCTGGCTCTTAAGAGAAGAGAAGAATCCCTCCGCTTTCGAACTTTTGACAGATCCTGCCTTGGTCTTGGAGGGAGAGTCATCAACGCAGGATTGTCTTTCCGGCCAAGCTTCTGGAGAACTTAAGGACCTGCACAAAGCAGTGCCGTGTACAGGACCTGGATCAAGCTGTTTTAAAGTTTTTGCCTTTTCAACATCATCTTTCAACTGTTTCGGAGGGTCCTCGTGCTTCTTGTCTACTCCTGCTGGAGTTCGCGACGCTTGGGGACTCGATGTTTCTTTGTCAGAGTCATGGTTTACAGAGGTGACACTACACACGTTCTCAGAGGTGTGCAGAGGGGAGCTTAAGGATCGAACAGCCTGTCTCTTGCTGCTGCTGCGACCAACGTGCGTCCTATGACTGTCCCTCTTCGTCACTCCACAAGCCGCTTCACTATCACTCATACCCACACTACCATTTTCTTTGCCCACACTTTGAGAGGAAGGACTCGCACGTCTCTCCGTCGGAACGCATGCGCTAAGCTTTTTCTCTGAGCAGTCACAGAATCTGCAGGTGCAGCCGTCGATGGGCTGAGTGTGATGGCATGAGCAAGAGCAAGTACCAGGGGTCAGCAAGGGCCCCTCTGGTAAGCGGGGACACAAGCAGGCGCTGGCTCGGGCTCGCCGGATGAGCGAGTCGAAGACAGGCACGATGTCCTCGCTCGTCTCCGCCACAGATACCTCGGCGAAGGCGCAGCCGAAGAGGTTCGAGATGGTTCTCCCCTCCTCATGCGTTACCTGCAGATATAGGAATGGTTAAAGTTACATGCGATGAACAGTTGTCACAAACTGATTCGTAAATTTCAATGGCTTACAGAACATTAAAGAACATTTTAACGATCCTCTGAATAAGAAATAAGAAAACTGTATATACACTGTGTGGTTGACGAACTCCATGTCACAGACGAGGTAAAGAGACTTTCGCCAAACGGGTCATAATGAGTTACAAAGACGTCTGAAGACACTGTGTATCCCAAGTATTGTGAGATAAGAGGGTAGTATGCTTTGGTATTGAGATATGTCAAATCGGTGGTTGTGATGTTGTAGGGATGAATGGTAACCAAAGGGCAGACGAGAAAGTGTAACTCGTGTATGTCTAAGGAGTTTGGTTTCAAGTGGGTGCACATCTGGTGAAGGAACAACATAAACAGTCTTTTTCATACGTAGAATCATGCGACAAAATGTTTTCCAACATCAAAGAGCCTGTAAGCTCTTGACGTCAGCAGTTTTTGATATATTAAATGATTTCAAAGAAAATTATTTCTGATCTCTGGAGTTTGTTACTAAGGGTTATTATTGCTTTCAATACTGGTGATAAATGACCATAAAAGCTATAGCAATTGTCCGCTAAAGATTGAGGAATTACATTGTGAAAACAGAGTCTTGGACGTTTGTATGCTTGTACATGAATAATCCCAGCTGCACACAAACACACGCATAAACACACACACACATCTGCTGAGGCTGGGGTATGTATGCATATGTATGTACATAAACATAAAAGTAAGGACACGGCACATACAAGGGTAAGAGACGGGTAACACGAGTGTAAAACTGACACTTCATAACACAGAAACGATTACACACACGGAGAAAAGCCTAGATTACTGATGTATTGTAGCTAGTAAATACTTCACTTGAAATATTATCAGATGACACAATTACCATTTACTTTATTAACACTATTGTACATTGCTATGAAGATGCATCGAGATGAGGAAAAATTATATGACTTAAAAGATTATTCACGGGAAAAAAGCAGCATATTTAACAACCCTTTCTCTATCCCCCCCACCTCTTCGTGTTTCCTTCACCCGCAGAGGGACTTTTCATGTCCATAAGACCTAACGCTACAGGAGCTCTTCAGAATTTATTCTCGTCGCGTCAATCTCAATCTCGCATTGTACAGGTTCCATCCAGGGTGGCGCGGGCATTGCCGTGTTGATATGGAGTGATTTACTTCCATCCCAAACCATAAGTGTAAGTGTGTCACTTACGGAAATGACTTCACCACCATCCATATCCAGAAGGCAGAGTCAATACGAACCTGATAAGGATATTTTGCCATCATATCAGAATATTCCTGAAACTGTATTTTGGTGGTTTATCCCTGCCCGCTCAGCCTTGCCCTGGGAGGCGCCGCTACTCAGGGCTCCGCCTGACGCGCCTTTCACAGCTATTACCCCGAGGGCCAGTCAAGCGGATCGAGACGCCGAGCAGCAGCCAGCAACCGGCCTGATGACACGGCCGCTTTACCGCTACCGTCGCTTATTCCGCACTGCCGGAGCTGCAGAGCGAGTCCTGCTTTTGCCCAGCAGCAGTATTGGCGTAATTGGCTCGGCCCACCGCACATGGCGGAGATGATGGCGACCTATAGCCTGCCTGCCTACCTACCTACGTACCTCCCCGGCCACCAGGAGAGATTGTTCATCTCCCTCCGTCGCCAGTGTCAGCCATCCGGCGGAAGACGTAACGGTGGTTAGGGCGAAAGGATGATCAACGCGGCTTATGTTAGTAGCAATGGTTGCCTGTTTGTTGCTCTGTGTGTGTGTGTGTGTGGCGCCGGGTCGACAGCTTTCGTTCGGTCGACTGAAAGCGACGCGTCGCGGAGTTGAAGTGGCCAACAGTTCTTGAAGCGATGCCTGCCGACCACTTCCAACCCCTCCCTCCTCCTCCTCCAAGCACGGTGCGGTGAACTGACGACAAACATGTTTTATGTAACCTTCAAGCAACGTGAGTTTCCCGAAGGAAATAGATGGAGAGGACTATGAATGAATGAACAAACACACGGGACATGTGGCGGTATTTTGATCGCGTGACCGTCACAAGAACACAAGAGCGTCATTTACCGAGTTGCCGAAGTGGCTGTGACTGCATGACGAGCGATGCCTCCCTCCCGGGTGGCTGGAGTTGCTTGTGATCAACGGTGTCTCTGTTACTGACTATTCTAATCTTCCATACAGAAAGCAGAAGACTCATCAACAGTCTTGATGTCGCGTATTTTAGTCATTACAACGTCATCGGGATAAGTTGTTGAGTCATGAAATTAACTACTCAATCCCAAAATAATATTTTATTCTTTTTTATAACCTCCACTGCACCGGAGAGTGTTTTTGGAACACGCCATCTTTAGGACAGAAAAAGAAAATTATACCAAATTACCATTAATAACCGCTGAGATACCCACACTAATGCCTATGCTAAATAGATATTATGTGTTCCACTTGGGTGTGACCACCTGAAAAATATTATAATTTTATGTGTAGAATATATCACGTTTATCCACTTTCGTATATCATCGTTAAGGCGAGAGGGAAGACGCCCAATTGCTCAGGGTCAGTTGGCTGGGGATGAAGCAACCAAGAAGAGACGAGTGTTTGGGTCGCTGGAGATACTTGGTGAGGAGTTTCTGTATAGTGTCCCTGTGGAGGTGTGGTTATGAAGAGCAGAGTGATATATCGATGAAAATAAAACGGAAGTAGGTGGATGGTTAGACCAATGGGCTTGATCAAACGTTAAGTTGTGCAATGTAGTACAATTCTTCCCCTTGGAATCATGTAATTTACGTATTTGTAACTGTCTGTTTGTAGCGTACGAGGAGTCAGTTCTACACTCGTGGCGTCCCCATCTCTTGAACTTTCTGTATCAAATAACTTACATTTAAGTGTGGTGTCTACATTTACCATCTCGTAGCTCAGTTTCTTCCGTTCGTCCAAGACTCTTACATTATACAACTACTTCTTTACATCTTTTCGAACAATTTTCTTGCTTAATTTCATTTAAGGTCTTTGGTTGTTCTATCCTTGTATCTTTCGAATTGTTAGCTATCTATATCATCAAGCTAGATTAAAAACTTTTTAGTAAGGCTGTGATGAGGTCACCCCTCACTCTTCTCTTTTCCATAATGGGCATATTCCAGCATATCATTTTGTTGCCTTCCTTTGAATCTTCTCTATTGCAGTAGTTCTTTGTGCTTTTTTGACTGCATTGACCAAACTTGAGTAGCATATTCTAATTTTGGCCTAAAGGAGATGAACAGCTTATTAGATACTTTCTTATTCAGACACTTGAATGCCAATCTAATATTTTTCTCCTTCACTACTCTCGTAAGGAAGGACTCTTGGTGACAAGTTAAGAGATGATGTCGACTCCAAAAATCATCTCAAATTCCTGGAGCTTATTTCCTGTTAGATGATATACATATTGAATCTCATCAACCACGTGTTGTCAGACAAACTTCCGAGTTAGTGTTCGTAGGTCCCTTATAAGTTGAAGCAATCCTTCTCGTGTTTTACTTCGGTAATGGCCTTACCATCAGCCGCAAAACACGACACTGCAGCTTGTGACCTCGATGCATTTAGAGAAGGCTTCACTAATGTGCATTCTGCGTTCCCTTCCACTAAGATTACCTTCTATGCAGTGAGGGATTCGGCGTCTTTACCAGTATTCTATGTGGTACTGTGTCAAATGCTCTGTGGCAGTCCAGATTCAGACTATCCTTCCATTCTTTAGCCCCAACTGAGCTCACTCTCTCTTAGAAGTATAAGAAGGACGTATGTGCATGTATATGCTGTTAGACTTGATGATCCGTTGGTATCATATACATATGTGCGTCGTTGGATTTGATGGCTATCAACAGCCAAGAGGTCATTGATGCCATATTCCGTACCATACGAGGAAAACATGGGTATAAACATTTTGTTTCTACATAGCAAGGTAATTTGAGCGTGTCTCACGTACCGTTGACCTTGCAACACTCGCGCTGTGATGATGGAAGGGAACTTCCACGGAGAGCATAATGTTTGCTGATGTGACATGATTATTTTCTTTTACATGAAAGAGTTGTAGCGTCAGTGTCTTTTAAAGATACTGAATATGACAACGTTATAACTTATGATATACTGAGTACCTATATTCATACATAGTTTTTCGTAGGAAGTATAAGTTACTCAACCACACAGAACTAGCAAATTTTGGGTACATTATACATGACAGCTAGAGGCTCGTGGTGAGCAAATGAAGCCATTGTTCGTCTGTTCCTGACCTTACATGACTGGCCGGGGTACCCGCGACACAAGCGTAAGAAATTAAACATGAGCCAATGATCTCAGACTCATGCGTTTAGGTGGCGAGGAAATACAGATATAATATTTGAGCCAATGATTGTAGATATATAAAACCGAGTCTAAATACAAGTCTGCCTTCTGAAGTGCAGGAGAGAAATGTTTAGAATATTAATGAAAGAAATCTGAACCGAGAGGTTGGCTCCTTCCCAGCGTATGGGCAGAAGATGAGCGTTGCAAGGGTTTGCCTCGCTCAAGTGTGGCCAAGATATGTTGTTGGTCAAATGTGTGAGGTGTTATCACAAGAGAGATCGGGGGAGGACTCTGACCTAGCCATGAGTTTAATCTCAAGGGAAGCAATGTACTTTTTAATCGACTATAACAACTCGGGAGGGCGTTGTTTTTGTTGCCTCAAACGTATGACGTGACTTCTCTGTTTATCTCTCCCATGACTGCTATGGCCAGCAAGCATTATATGACGAGCAAGCATTACGTTGCCAACATGGCCAGCAAACATTACGTTGCCAACATGGCCAACAAACATTACGTTGCCAACATGGCCAGCAAACATTACGTTGCCAACATGGCCAGCAAACATAACGTTGCCAACATGGCCAACAAACGTTACGTTGCCAACATGGCCAACAAACATTACGTTGCCAACATGGCCAACAAACAATACGTTGTCAACATGGCCAGCAAACATAACGTTGCCAACATGGCCAGCAAACATACCTCTGTGAAGATATAAGACGCAATCTCATCACATGAGAAAAAACTCTGAGTGTTGCACAGAGTTCCTACGCCATACAGATGAACGATGGCAGCCAGGTATTGTGTGCCCATCTTACTTACATACTCTGACGAAAATACCTCACCAAGAGGAGAGCAGGTCTTGGAGGGTGAGAGAGACAATAAGAAACGCCTGAGAAAATTGGAAATATTACTTTTCCCAGCCATATTCCCAACCCCCTTCCGACTTGTGCAAGTCCATATCGCATAGACGAAGTCGTCCGTATGACTGAAAATACCCTAAAATGGTTCTCCTGTTTTCTGATGTCATACTGGCCGTTTACCGTTGTGTTTTTCCCTAAGGAAAAAAAACTAAAAGTGTGGTGTCCCTTTGGCATTTGGTATTATTTCCAGGATGGAAATGGCTGTTTCCAAAATGTCCTCACGGCATTAACCGCATCATGACGTACGTATACGTGTTGCATACTTGCTCACGGAGGGAGACGCGTGTCTATTACTCATTACGTAAGGTGCGTATTAACACTTGGTCACGCTCGTGGTTAGGTTATGAAATGGGAGAGAAAATGTGGTGTACAGTTTTGATAAGTGTGAGATTGTTAGGGTGAAGTCTCCTGCTTATTTCCGTCGAATGATGACGTAGTACAGATGTACGGTTAATACAGGACAATACGATCTGTACCTAAATACAAACCAAGTGTTTTCCAGGATAAAGAA
This sequence comes from Panulirus ornatus, assembly GCF_036320965.1. NCBI lineage: Eukaryota > Metazoa > Arthropoda > Malacostraca > Decapoda > Palinuridae > Panulirus > Panulirus ornatus. The sequence continues at coordinate 14,603,743 of NC_092239.1, forward strand.
TTTGGAAATTTATGGAATAATGATTACAGATTTACGTTTTTCGAGACGATTTATGACGGACTGGAGTCGTTCAGATTCGAATGCTACAAACGTAAGCAGTTTAGATTTGACTTCGTTTAACGTCTCGTATTAAACCCGAAGCTTAGTTAAGGTTTTGATACATCCCAATGTTTATAGTCAAGAAAATCATAACTTTAACTGATGTTGTTACGTCGGTTTTTTATTTCTTTTTGTGTGACTGGTAATGCTTTATGAGTGAGGGGACGAGCAGGTAAGAGGAGGTGACCAAGAAAGGTTGAAGTGAAAGATACTTTGAGTAGTCGGGCATGAACATGCTGGAGGATGCGAGCCGTGCACGGGATGGACTGAATTGGAGTAATCTGGTACACAAAGGACAACGTGCTGTCAATGGGCCGAACCAGAGATTCACGAAATGGTCTGTGTGGCTTGGATGTGGGTAGGGGGGCTCTGCTTTCTTTGATACATGACATCAAGCGAGTGATGCGCATTTCTTCGTCTCTTCTCGGCGCTATCGCGAGAAGGCTTATATATATATATATATATATATATATATATATATATATATATATATATATATATATATATATAAGACTAAATTCATAAGAAAATGGCATTAATAATGTAATAAGTCCAAATCAAAATCCTAATTAATATAAAAATCTTGTTAAAGCTTCGCCTTTTTCTTCGCTGCGGTGACAATTTTCTTTTCATGGATGTAATAAAGTAAGGAAATTCATTCATTAATTAGCGCAAATAAACTAATGACCGGAAGGTATTGGCATACGGTGTCGCAATTACTGGTAGTGCCGACACTCGTCCTTCTAGAGAATTTAAAACACCAGAAAAAAAAAAAAAAAAGAACCGGGATTCAAACGCAGAGGAATGGGTCATTAACTTAGCCCTTGGACTTATCTTTGATGCATGTCGAAGCGTAAGTTAATATTCATGTATTACTCCCCAGCACAGCAACACGTTGAAACATATTTTCCCTCTACAGTTAGCTGGATGATACAGATGAATTCCATTCAGCTTCACACTAGACGGGAATAGACTGAATGACCTATGGCAGGTCATAGAGGGCCTGGCATGACTTCGCTTTGTTTAAATACCCAAGGTTGGTTATTTGGGCTCCTGGCCTATCGTCTGCTAGGGTCATTACGGCGGTCAACTCTAAGTCCTAACTAACAATCGAAAACCCCCAACCACACACTCACTACATACATGACCCTTGACCGAAGTCGAATGTGTAAAGACTGACTTGGTCAAGCCTGGCACGAACTCATCTTGATGGTGGGTCATTATCGGTGTTTTAGCACTGGTACAGGTCGGGTGTGTCTTCTTAGCATGCCGCCATCACTAACAAAGGTCGGCTCATTCGTTAGACTGAGTGTATTGGTTTTACTAGGTGGAAGTGTGTGTGTGTGTGTGTGTGTGTGTGTGTGTGTGTGTGTGTGTGTGTGTGTTGTTTGGTGTATTTGGGCACTGGTCCTATGAACAACCAGGGTCATTATGGCCGTCAAGACCAAGTTATGACCTGAATAATCATCAGGTGTTCAAGAAATTTCTAAGGCCACAAATACTCTACGTGTACGTGTCGTCATTGCCTACGAGGGAGTGACCCATTGAAATCAACTATCATGTGAACAACAGGTAATGGTTGATAACGGCGAACTACCTTCCTAAAAAGTACCAAATTATTGATAAAAAATCGTGACTGTGATCTATACGTACTAGGAGATATCTTAAAAGATATATCCTTCACAGAGACTACACATCGCCACTCTCTCTCCCAATACACTGGAGTGGTGGTGGTGACCTTGCCTACACGGTGAGGGACGAGAGGAACGATGCCGACCCGACCTCCATTAATTTCTGTCTCCCCAGCAGGACACGGACAATTGTGTCTCATATTCCCAGCCACTCTTGGGGTGCTTGAAGGCCATTGCTTGAATCAGCCACTATCTCTCTGGTGTATCACCATCTCTCTGGCGTATCACCATCTCTCTGGTGTATCACCATCTCTCTGGCGTATCACCATCTCTCTGGTGTATCACCATCTCTCTGGTGTATCACCATCTCTCTGGCGTATCACCATCTCTCTGGTGTATCACCATCTCTCTGGTGTATCACCATCTCTCTGGTGTATCACCATCTCTCTGGTGTATCACCATCTCTCTGGTGTATCACCATCTCTCTGGCGTATCACCATCTCTCTGGTGTATCACCATCTCTCTGGTGTATCACCATCTCTCTGGTGTATCACCATTCGTCACGCCTAGTCTCACTAGTTATACCAGTCATCCTGGTGCGGCGGAGGGATGATGATGCCTCGCTCGGCATGTCTTCATGTCTTTCTTTTAAGGTTTCTGTCCCTCATCGTCCACTTGAGGACCAACTTTCTCCTGGTCCCCACCCCTCTGACGGAACGTCAAGGTCGGTTCTGTTAATCTGAACTCGGCCAGAATCGAGCCACTGCAGTTGACCTTATCAAGGTGTGTACGATTCTGTTGGCTGCCATTAATCCACGCTGGAAAACCCAATGTTCACAGAGCTAGCGAGGCATAAAGGCGATCTTCTCGCGATGCTTTTAATGCGACCATCCGTTATATCGTTCTCTGTTTCCCGGATGTGAATATGTATACGAACTTTGTGCGACGAGAAAAACTGGGTTCCTGGAACTCCAAGGCTGCGCTCCAGTCAGAAGCAGAGAAATGACAGAATCCATTAGAAGGAGAAGAGAGAAGTTCATCGACAACCCCGGACATATTTTCTTCCTTGGACAGTGATGCAGCCTCACTGAAGATGACTTTTCACTCGTGGTCTAACAACAGGCAGGCGGAGTCTGGTATAATGTGAGGAATAGGAGATATTTAAGGAAGCAGTGTTGGCATGTGCGAGAGGTGCATGTAGCATGCGTAAAGGTGGGAGGCGTACAGATTAGAAAGGGGTAGTGAGTGGTGGGATGAATAAGTGAAGTTGCCATTGAAAGAAAAGAGAGAAATATATGGGCGGTACTTACAGAGAAAGAGTGCAGATGACTAGGAGATGTATAAGAGAAAACGGCAAAAGGTCAAGAAAAAGGTGCAGAGGGTTAAGATTGAGGTCATATGAGAATTGGGGTGAGTGAGTATCAGTTAACTCTATGGAGAACATGATGTTTTGGAAGGAGGTTAAAAGTGTGCGAAAAAGAAAGAGAACGAGTCGAAACATCAGTGAAGGGAGCAAATGGGAAAGTGGTCACAGGAAGTGATGAAGCGAGTATTTTGAGGGACTGGATCGTTGAACGTGTTTGATGACGTCGTGGCAGATGTAGGGCGTTTGGGGTCGGGTTGGTATGCGAAGTGAGGGTATCATGGAGAATGGTTTGATGAAAAGAGAAGAAGTGGTGAAGCCTTGCGTAAGATAAGATGTGACAATGCGGTTGGAATAGATGGTATTGCAGCTAAGTTTCTTAAAAAAAAAAAAAAAAAAGAGGAGGGTGGGTATGAGTGTGATGTTGATTGGTTAGTTAGGATTTCAGTATATGTATGGATCGTGATGAGGTGCCTGAGGACTGGTGGAATGCATTTATAGTGCGACTGTTGAAAAGGGGAAGAGGGATAAAGGCGAGTGTATAGTCACCTTTGGCGAGTCTGTGTCATTGGAAGTACAACTTACTCTGAAGGAAACCATTATTCCGTTGTTTTTAACACACACACACACACACACACACACACACTCATATGTATTCACATTTTTTTCACTATCAATCCGTCTTCTATGTCTGTATTCCATGAGTTTACTCAGACATCACTATATTACAAAAGTGATGTCATTCATTAACCAGTTTGTCTGTTTACACAAAGTAGTCACATTCCACTCATATGTTGTAAAGATGAACCGAGTTCTTTGTGGAATTTCATTTCGTCTCTGTTTTAGAGGAAAGGAAAAATGGATATGACAAAGACCATAAGGATGATACGAATAAACGGAACGATTAGATATTCTGGATGAATCGAATCGGTTACCCAGTGAGAGCCACTAAGCCGGAATCTTTAATCCCCACAGCGACCTACATCTGGATATATATATACACATTTCCACATATTACACATCAAGTTGTCAGCTTTAACCATATTATTTTCACTTTTACAAAAGATTATCCTATTTTTTTTAGCTTGAATTTTAAAAGATGTAATGGATGTAAACCGCTGGGACAATATGGAAATATGAATGTCGGGTATCTTGGATCGATGCCGTGGACTCTGGCAGAGAGATCCTAGCTGGTGTTGTAAGACTCTGTGGACCAGAGAGATCCTAGCTAGTGTTGTTGTAAGACTCGCAATGACTACATCTGATGGAAGAAAACTAATACACTTATTTTAGGAACATTGGCCGTTATTTATCCTGCTCCAGTGTATGAGATAAAGAGATCGATGAATATTTAATGTACGATAAATGTATGTATGTGTGTGTGTCTGTATTTTATTGGATTAAATGGCTATATCAATCTTTATCGTCATTAAGGCAGAGCCTGTATCTCACGCCATACAAGCAAAGACATGATTTTTTCGTACAAGATTTTTTACCATAAATAAGAGCTCTTTCGAAAAACTGCTATTCATAATAACCACAAATTACACTATAGAGAAAAAAGACTTCATTAATGGATCATCTTTACCGATAAACGTCATTAAAACAATGGAAATCTTACTTGTCTAGAGTGTTCCAGATCCTGTTTGTTCCCCAGTAAGGTGATTGGCGGGCAGGGCAGGTGTGGGCGGAGCTTGAATATGGCGTGGAGCAGCTGATTGGCCGTGAGGAAGGTGTGTCGGTCGGCAACGCTATAAACCACCAAGTAACAATCGCACTGACAGATCTCCAACGTCGGCAGTGCGTCGTCTCCCTAGGGGTAAATGTACACGTGAATTTCTTAATCCTGGGAATCATAAGTGCCCTGCGGATGATGCCAGAGCTCTGTATGTGTCCTGCGGATGATGCCAGAGCCCTGTATGTGTCCTGCGGATGATGCCAGAGCCCTGTATGTGTCCTGCGGATGATGCCAGAGCCCTGTATGTGTCCTGCGGATGATGCCAGAGCCCTGTATGTGTCCTGCGGATGATGCCAGAGCCCTGTATGTGTCCTGCGGATGATGCCAGAGCCCTGTATGTGTCCTGCGGATGATGCCAGAGCCATGTATGTGTCCTGGGGATGATACAGAGCCTTGTATGTGTCCTGGGGATGATACAGAGCCTTGTATGTGTCCTGGGGATGATAGAGATTTGTATGTGTCTTAGGAATGATACAAAGCCTTTGTATGTGTCCTGGGATGGTACAGAGCCTTGTATGTGTCCTGGGATGATACAGAGCCATGTATGTGTCCTGGGGATGATACAGAGCCTTGTATGTGTCTTGGGAAGGATACGGAGCCTTGTATGTGTCCTGGGGATGATACAAAGCCTTGTATATGTCCTGGGAAGGATACAGAGCCTTTGTATGTGTCCTGGGGATGATACAGCCTTTGTATGTGTCCTGGGGATGATACAGAGCCATGTATGTGTCCTGGGGATGATACAGAGCCATGTATGTGTCCTGGAGATGATACAGAGCCTTGTATGTGTCCTGGGGATGATACACCCTTTGTATGTGTCCTGGGGATGATATAGCCTTCTATGTGTCCTGGGGTGATACAGAGCCTTGTATGTGTCCTGGGATGATACAGAGCCTTGAATGTGTCTATGTGTCATGGGATGTTACAGAGCCTTGTATGTGTCCTGGAATGATATAGAGCCTTGTATGTGTCCTGGGGTGATACAGAGCCTTTGCATGTGTCCTGGGATGATGATAGAGCCTGATAAGTATGTGTCTATGAGATGATATTGTGTCCTGAGAATGATGATAAAGGATTTCTGTACATGTCCTTATAAGGATGATAAAGCCCTTTGCGCTTCTAAGGCAGTAATGAAGCACTGTGAGTGTTCTAGAATATAAGAGTCTTGTATGTGTCCTGCAGTAATGAAGGACTGTGAGTGTTCTAGAATATAAGAGTCTTGTATGTGTCCTGCAGTAATGAAGCACTGTGAGTGTTCTGAAATATAAGAGTCTTGTATGTGTCCTGGAGTGATACCAGAGAAATGTATATATGTCCAGTCCTTCGTATGATAATGGTCTCGTATATGTTGTAGGCATGATAACAGAGCCTCATATGTATCCTTGGCTATGAATTAGTGCCATATATGTATCCTCAGGATAATACTAGATCCTTATGTGTATCCGAGGAATGACACTGGAGCATTATATGTATCTTAGGGATGACACTAGAGCCTTATGTATAATAAGGATGATAATTTAGTGTATGTGTCCTGGGTATTGTACTGAGCCTTATATCTTCCATAGTGATGATACCAGAACCTTATATACGTGTCTCAGAGGCGGATGCAAATGCTTCTCTTACTATTCCTTGTTGTGAAATAATCTCGTTCATTCTCAGCGTTGCATTCAGCAGGTTATAACAACTCTACGTGTGCTCCTGTATGTTGTGATCTGGTATGATGGTCTTCCTTGTATTGAGGTAATTAGTCTTTCTCAGGACTGGAAGTGTGTGACTGATAGTTGTGACCACTGTTTATGTTATGGGGAGAAAGGTTGTTGGCTCCCCAGCTCCTGCCCCACACTGGTACTGTTGGCTCCCCAGCTCCTGCCCCACACTGGTACTGTTGGCTCCCCAGCTCCTGCCCCACACTGGTACTGTTGGCTCCCCAGCTCCTGCCCCACACTGGTACTGTTGGCTCCCCAGCTCCTGCCCCACACTGGTACTGTTGGCTCCCCAGCTCCTGCCCCACATTGGTCCTGTTGGCCATACTTTTATATTGTCCACACCCATCCCCGGCGTTCATCCTTCCCATTGGGGCTGGTCGATAAATGTGTACTGGTTTAGGTTGGTGTGTGTGTGTGTGTGTGTTTATATATACAATGGAATAAATGCATGGTAAGTATATTCAATGTTAAGAGATAGGCCAACACGATTACCAAACCCTTTCTCTGTAAGACACTAATAGTACTCACACACACCAGCCC